>NC_086452.1:160546333-160858476 GCF_028390025.1 Pseudophryne corroboree | reverse complement strand
GCAGTACGGTACGGAAGGCCACTGCTCTACCTACCTCTGTGTCGTCAAGTATACTATCCATCTAGATTCTATACCTGTGGTGCGTTTTAGTTTTGCAGTTTGCTGACAGTGACCACCAGTATATATAGCAGTACGGTACGGAAGGCCACTGCTCTACCTACCTCTGTGTCGTCAAGTATACTATCCATCCATACCTGTGGTGCATTTCAGTTGTGTGCAGTATATATAGTAGTAGGCCATTGCTATTGATACTGGCATATAATTCCACACATTAAAAAATGGAGAACAAAAATGTGGAGGTTAAAATAGGGAAAGGTCAAGATCCACTTCCACCTCGTGCTGAAGCTGCTGCCACTAGTCATGGCCGAGACGATGAAATGCCATCAACGTCGTCTGCCAAGGCCGATGCCCAATGTCATTAGCATGTAAAATCCAAAAAACAAAAGTTCAGTAAAATGACCCAAAAATCAAAATTGAAAGCGTCTGATGAAAAGCGTAAACTTGCCAATATGCCATTTACGACACGGAGTGGCAAGGAACGGCTGAGGCCCTGGCATATGTTCATGGCTAGTGGTTCAGATTCACATGAGGATGGAAGCACTCATCCTCTCGCTAGAAAAATGAAAAGACTTAAGCTGGCAAAAGCACAGCAGAGAACTGTGCGTTCTTCTAAATCACAAATCCCCAAGGAGAGTCCAATTGTGTCGGTTGCGATGCCTGACCTTCCCAACACTGGACGGGAAGAGCTTGCGCCTTCCACCATTTGCACGCCCCCTGCAAGTGCTGGAAGGAGCACCCGCAGTCCAGTTCCTGATAGTCAAATTGAAGATGTCACTGTTGAAGTACACCAGGATGAGCATATGGGTGTTGCTGGCGCTGGGGAGGAAATTGACAAGGAGGATTCTGATGGTGAGGTGGTTTGTTTAAGTCAGGCACCCGGGGAGACACCTGTTGTCCGTGGGACGAATATGGCCATTGACATGCCTGGTCAAAATACAAAAAAAAATCACCTCTTCGGTGTGGAATTATTTCAACACAAATGCGGACAACAGGTGTCAAGCCGTGTGTTGCCTTTGTCAAGCTGTAATAAGTAGGGGTAAGGACGTTAACCACCTAGGAACATCCTCCCTTATACGTCAAAAACTTTGGATGACAGCGGAAGCAGTCCACTGACCACTAAATCCCTTCCTCTTGTAACCAAGCTCCTGCAAACCACACCACCAACTCCCTCAGTGTCAATTTCCACCTTACACAGGAAAGCCAATAGTCCTGCAGGCCATGTCACTGGCAAGTCTGACGAGTCCTCTCCTGCCTGGGATTCCTTCGATGCATCCTTGAGTGTAACACCTACTGCTGCTGGTGCTGCTGTTGTTGCTGCTTGGAGTCGATCGGCATCCCAGAGGGGAAGTCGGAAGACCACTTGTACTACTTCCAGTAAGCAATTGACTGTCCAACAGTCCTTTGCGAGGAAGATGAAATATCACAGCAGTCATCCTGCTGCAAAGTGGATAACTCAGGTCTTGTCAGCCTGGGTGGTGAGAAACGTGGTTCCGGTATCCACCGTTAATTCACAGGCAACTAGAGACTTGATTGAGGTACTGTGTCCCCGGTACCAAATACCATCTAGGTTCCATTTCTCTAGGCAGGCGATACCGAAAATGTACACAGACCTCAGAAAATGAGTGTCCTAAAAAATGCAGTTGTACCCAATGTACACTTAACCACGGACATGTGGACAAGTGGAGCAGGGCAAACTCAGGACTATATGACTGTGACAGCCCACTGGGTAGATGTATTGCCTCCCGCAGCAAGAACAGCAGCGGCGGCACCAGTAGCAGCATTTCGCAAACGCCAACTCGTTCCTAGGCAGGCTACGCTTTGTATCACCGCTTTCCATAAGAGGCACACAGCTGACAACCTCTTATGGAAACTGAGGAACATCATCACAGAATGGCTTACCCCAATTGGACTCTCCTGGGGATTTGTGACATCGGAAAGCGCCAGCAATATTATGCGTGCATTACATCTGGGCAAATTCCAGCACGTCCCATGTTTTGCACATACATTGAATTTGGTGGTGCAGAAATATTTAAAAAACGACAGGGGCGTGCAAGAGATGCTGTCGGTGGCCCGAAGAATTGCGGGCCACTTTCGGCATTCAGCCACCACGTGCCGAAGACTGGAGCACCAGCAAACACTCCTGAACCTGCCCTGCCATCATCTGAAGGAAGAGGTGGTAATGAGGTGGAATTCAACCCTCTATATGCTTCAGAGGATGGAGGAGCAGCACTCCACGCCTTCACAAAGGGGTCTCAGGACCCCGAAACGTTGGTTTTGTATGTGACCACTGTTATGTGCTTGACTTGAATACACATTTGATGGTTTATACCGACGGAGTGCCGCTGCTTTTTTCCTTTCCTGCATTACTGCCGACTGCGGAGGGCACCCGGTTTTTGCCACAGTACACTGGGAGTGCCGGGCATTCTTACACTTTATATATATATATATATATATATATAGTATGTGCAAATAAGCGGCACTCACCAGGCTTCTTATAAAAAATAAAATGGTCCTTTATTAGATCCTACGTTTCGGGGATACCCCTGTCGTCAGGGACAGCATGAACATAAACACATAGTGCCAAAAGACATACATTTATACCCACCCCCAAACGCAATCAAGCAGTCTTACCTATCGCACCTGGAGGGCGCCAGCCTTCTGCATCGCAGTCTTCCCGCCGGTCACACAACCTCGCACGGCCGAACGGAGCCCATGACGTCATCAGGTGGCGCCCTCCGGCACAGACGGCACACTCTGCGTGGTTGCTATGCAACATACAAACAATCCATGTTAAAAACAAAGTAACACAGCAAATGACACTTATAAATATTAGAGATGTGCACTTGAAATTTTTCGGGTTTTGTGTTTTGGTTTTGGGTTCGGTTCCGCGGCCGTGTTTTGGGTTCGACCGCGTTTTGGCAAAACCTCACCGAATTTTTTTTGTCGGATTCGGTTGTGTTTTGGATTCGGGTGTTTTTTTCAAAAAACACTAAAAAACAGCTTAAATCATAGAATTTGGGGGTCATTTTGATCCCAAAGTATTATTAACCTCAAAAACCATAATTTCCACTCATTTTCAGTCTATTCTGAACACCTCACACCTCACAATATTATTTTTAGTCCTAAAATTTGCACCGAGGTCGCTGGATGACTAAGCTAAGCGACCCTAGTGGCCGACACAAACACCTGGCCCATCTAGGAGTGGCACTGCAGTGTCACGCAGGATGGCCCTTCCAAAAAACACTCCCCAAACAGCACATGACGCAAAGAAAAAAAGAGGCGCAATGAGGTAGCTGTGTGAGTAAGCTAAGCGACCCTAGTGGCCGACACAAACACCTGGCCCATCTAGGAGTGTCACTGCAGTGTCACGCAGGATGGCCCTTCCAAAAAACACTCCCCAAACAGCACATGACGCAAAGAAAAAAAGAGGCGCAATGAGGTAGCTGTGTGAGTAAGCTAAGCGACCCTAGTGGCCGACACAAACACCTGGCCCATCTAGGAGTGTCACTGCAGTGTCACGCAGGATGGCCCTTCCAAAAAACACTCCCCAAACAGCACATGACGCAAAGAAAAAAAGAGGCGCAATGAGGTAGCTGTGTGAGTAAGCTAAGCGACCCTAGTGGCCGACACAAACACCTGGCCCATCTAGGAGTGGCACTGCAGTGTCACGCAGGATGGCCCTTCCAAAAAACACTCCCCAAACAGCACATGACGCAAAGAAAAAAAGAGGCGCAATGAGGTAGCTGTGTGAGTAAGATAAGCGACCCTAGTGGCCGACACAAACACCTGGCCCATCTAGGAGTGGCACTGCAGTGTCACGCAGGATGGCCCTTCCAAAAAACACTCCCCAAACAGCACATGACGCAAAGAAAAAAAGAGGCGCAATGAGGTAGCTGTGTGAGTAAGCTAAGCGACCCTAGTGGCCGACACAAACACCTGACCCATCTAGGAGTGGCACTGCAGTGTCACGCAGGATGGCCCTTCAAAAAAATTGTCCCCAAACAGCACATGACGCAAAAAAAAATGAAAGAAAAAAGAGGTGCAAGATGGAATTGTCCTTGGGCCCTCCCACCCACCCTTATGTTGTATAAACAGGACATGCACACTTTAACCAACCCATCATTTCAGTGACAGGGTCTGCCACACGACTGTGACTGAAATGACGGGTTGGTTTGGACCCCCACCAAAAAAGAAGCAATTAATCTCTCCTTGCACAAACTGGCTCTACAGAGGCAAGATGTCCACCTCATCATCATCCTCCGATATATCACCGTGTACATCCCCCTCCTCACAGATTATCAATTCGTCCCCACTGGAATCCACCATATCAGCTCCCTGTGTACTTTGTGGAGGCAATTGCTGCTGGTCAATGTCTCCACGGAGGAATTGATTATAATTCATTTTAATGAACATCATCTTCTCCACATTTTCTGGAAGTAACCTCGTACGCCGATTGCTGACAAGGTGAGCGGCGGCACTAAACACTCTTTCGGAGTACACACTTGTGGGAGGGCAACTTAGGTAGAATAAAGCCAGTTTGTGCAAGGGCCTCCAAATTGTCTCTTTTTCCTGCCAGTATAAGTACGGACTGTCTGACGTGCCTACTTGGATGCGGTCACTCATATAATCCTCCACCATTCTTTCAATGGGGAGAGAATCATATGCAGTGACAGTAGACGACATGTCCGTAATCGTTGTCAGGTCCTTCAGTCCGGACCAGATGTCAGCATCAGCAGTCGCTCCAGACTGCCCTGCATCACCGCCAGCGGGTGGGCTCGGAATTCTGAGCCTTTTCCTCGCACCCCCAGTTGCGGGAGAATGTGAAGGAGGAGATGTTGACAGGTCGCGTTCCGCTTGACTTGACAATTTTCTCACCAGCAGGTCTTTGAACCCCAGCAGACTTGTGTGTGCCGGAAAGAGAGATCCAAGGTAGGTTTTAAATCTAGGATCGAGCACGGTGGCCAAAATGTAGTGCTCTGATTTCAACAGATTGACCACCCGTGAATCCTTGTTAAGCGAATTAAGGGCTCCATCCACAAGTCCCACATGCCTAGCGGAATCGCTCTGTGTTAGCTCCTCCTTCAATGTCTCCAGCTTCTTCTGCAAAAGCCTGATGAGGGGAATGACCTGACTCAGGCTGGCAGTGTCTGAACTGACTTCACGTGTGGCAAGTTCAAAAGGTTGCAGAACCTTGCACAACGTTGAAATCATTCTCCACTGCGCTTGAGACAGGTGCATTCCACCTCCTATATCGTGCTCAATTGTATAGGCTTGAATGGCCTTTTGCTGCTCCTCCAACCTCTGAAGCATATATAGGGTTGAATTCCACCTCGTTACCACTTCTTGCTTCAGATGATGGCAGGGCAGGTTCAGGCGTTTTTGGTGGTGCTCCAGTCTTCTGTACGTGGTGCCTGTACGCCGAAAGTGTCCCGCAATTCTTCTGGCCACCGACAGCATCTCTTGCACGCCCCTCTCGTTTTTTAAAAAATTCTGCACCACCAAATTCAATGTATGTGCAAAACATGGGACGTGCTGAAATTTGCCCATATTTAATGCACACACAATATTGCTGGCGTTGTCCGATGCCACAAATCCACAGGAGAGTCCAATTGGGGTAAGCCATTCCGCGATGATCTTCTTCAGTTGCCGTAAGAGGTTTTCAGCTGTGTGCGTATTCTGGAAACCGGTGATACAAAGCGTAGCCTGCTTAGGAAAGAGTTGGCGTTTGCGAGATGCTGCTACTGGTGCCGCCGGTGCTGTTCTTGCGGCGGGAGTCCATACATCTACCCAGTGGGCTGTCACAGTCATATAGTCCTGACCCTGCCCTGCTCCACTTGTCCACATGTCCGTGGTTAAGTGGACATTGGGTACAACTGCATTTTTTAGGACACTGGTGAGTCTTTTTCTGACGTCCGTGTACATTCTCGGTATCGCCTGCCTAGAGAAGTGGAACCTAGATGGTATTTGGTAACGGGGGCACACTACCTCAAGAAATTGTCTAGTTCCCTGTGAACTAACGGCGGATACCGGACGCACGTCTAACACCAACATAGTTGTCAAGGCCTCAGTTATCCGCTTTGCAACAGGATGACTGCTGTGATATTTCATCTTCCTCGCAAAGGACTGTTGGACAGTCAATTGCTTGGTGGAAGTAGTAAAAGTGGGCTTACGACTTCCCCTCTGGGATGACCATCGACTCCCAGCAGCAACAACAGCAGCGCCAGCAGCAGTAGGCGTTACACGCAAGGATGCATCGGAGGAATCCCAGGCAGGAGAGGACTCGTCAGAATTGCCAGTGACATGGCCTGCAGGACTATTGGCATTCCTGGGGAAGGAGGAAATTGACACTGAGGGAGTTGGTGGGGTGGTTTGCGTGAGCTTGGTTACAAGAGGAAGGGATTTACTGGTCAGTGGACTGCTTCCGCTGTCGCCCAAAGTTTTTGAACTTGTCACTGACTTATTATGAATGCGCTGCAGGTGACGTATAAGGGAGGATGTTCCGAGGTGGTTAACGTCCTTACCCCTACTTATTACAGCTTGACAAAGGCAACACACGGCTTGACAAATGTTGTCCGCATTTCTGGTGAAATACTTCCACACCGAAGAGCTGATTTTTTTGGTATTTTCACCAGGCATGTCAATGGCCATATTCCTCCCACGGACAACAGGTGTCTCCCCGGGTGCCTGACTTAAACAAACCACCTCACCATCAGAATCCTCCTTGTCAATTTCCTCCCCAGCGCCAGCAACACCCATATCCTCCTCATCCTGGTGTACTTCAACACTGACATCTTCAATCTGACTATCAGGAACTGGACTGCGGGTGCTCCTTCCAGCACTTGCAGGGGGCGTGCAAATGGTGGAAGGCGCATGCTCTTCACGTCCAGTGTTGGGAAGGTCAGGCATCGCAACCGACACAATTGGACTCTCCTTGTGGATTTGGGATTTCGAAGAACGCACAGTTCTTTGCTGTGCTTTTGCCAGCTTGAGTCTTTTCTTTTTTCTAGCGAGAGGCTGAGTGCTTCCATCCTCATGTGAAGCTGAACCACTAGCCATGAACATAGGCCAGGGCCTCAGCCGTTCCTTGCCACTCCGTGTGGTAAATGGCATATTGGCAAGTTTACGCTTCTCCTCCGACAATTTTATTTTAGATTTTTGAGTCCTTTTTTTTACTGATATTTGGTGTTTTGGATTTTACATGCTCTGTACTATGACATTGGGCATCGGCCTTGGCAGACGACGTTGCTGGCATTTCATCGTCTCGGCCATGACTAGTGGCAGCAGCTTCAGCACGAGGTGGAAGTGGATCTTGATCTTTCCCTATTTTTGGAACCTCAACATTTTTGTTCTCCATATTTTAATAGGCACAACTAAAAGGCACCTCAGGTAAACAATGGAGATGGATGGATACTAGTATACTTATGGATGGACGAGCGACTGCCGACACAGAGGTAGCTACAGCCGTGGACTACCGTACTGTGTCTGCTGCTAATATAGACTGGATGATAATGAGATAAAAATAAAATATATATATATATATATATATCACACTAGTACTGCAGCCGGACAGGTATATATATATTATGTAATGACGGACCTGCTGGACACTGTCTGTCAGCACTGCAGACTCCTAAAGTAAGCTACTAGTATCAAGAAGATAGAAAAAAAACCCACGGGTAGGTGGTATACAATTATGGATGGACCAGCGACTGCCGACACAGAGGTAGCTACAGCCGTGGACTACCGTACTGTGTCTGTTGCTAATATAGACTGGATGATAATGAGATAAAAATAAAATATATATATATATCACACTAGTACTGCAGCCGGACAGGTATATATATATTATGTAATGACGGACCTGCTGGACACTGTCTGTCAGCACTGCAGACTCCTAAAGTAAGCTACTAGTATCAAGAAGATAGAAAAAAAAACCACGGGTAGGTGGTATACAATTATGGATGGACCAGCGACTGCCGACACAGAAGTAGCTACAGCCGTGGACTACCGTACTGTGTCTGCTGCTAATATAGACTGGATGATAATGAGATAAAAATAATATATATATATATATCACACTAGTACTGCAGCCGGACAGGTATATATATATTATGTAATGACGGACCTGCTGGACACTGTCTGTCAGCACTGCAGACTCCTAAAGTAAGCTACTAGTATCAAGAAGATAGAAAAAAAAACCACGGGTAGGTGGTATACAATTATGGATGGACCAGCGACTGCCGACACAGAGGTAGCTACAGCCGTGGACTACCGTACTGTCTGCTGCTAATATAGACTGGATGATAATGAGATAAAAATAATATATATATATATATCACACTAGTACTGCAGCCGGACAGGTATATATATATTATGTAATGACGGACCTGCTGGACACTGTCTGTCAGCACTGCAGACTCCTAAAGTAAGCTACTAGTATCAAGAAGATAGAAAAAAAAAACCACGGGTAGGTGGTATACAATTATGGATGGACCAGCGACTGCCGACACAGAGGTAGCTACAGCCGTGGACTACCGTACTGTGTCTGCTGCTTGTATAGACTGGATGATAATGAGATAAAAATAAAATATATATATATATCACACTAGTACTGCAGCCGGACAGGTATATACATATTATGTAATGACGGACCTGCTGGACACTGTCTGTCAGCACTGCAGACTCCTAAAGTAAGCTACTAGTATCAAGAAGATAGAAAAAAAACCCACGGGTAGGTGGTATACAATTATGGATGGACCAGCGACTGCCGACACAGAGGTAGCTACAGCCGTGGACTACCGTACTGTGTCTGCTGCTAATATAGACTGGATGATAATGAGATAAAAATAAAATATATATATATATCACACTAGTACTGCAGCCGGACAGGTATATATATATTATGTAATGACGGACCTGCTGGACACTGTCTGTCAGCACTGCAGACTCCTAAAGTAAGCTACTAGTATCAAGAAGATAGAAAAAAAAAACCACGGGTAGGTGGTATACAATTATGGATGGACCAGCGACTGCCGACACAGAGGTAGCTACAGCCGTGGACTACCGTACTGTGTCTGCTGCTAATATAGACTGGATGATAATGAGATAAAAATAAAATATATATATATATCACACTAGTACTGCAGCCGGACAGGTATATATATATTATGTAATGACGGACCTGCTGGACACTGTCTGTCAGCACTGCAGACTCCTAAAGTAAGCTACTAGTATCAAGAAGATAAAAAAAAAAACCACGGGTAGGTGGTATACAATTATGGATGGACCAGCGACTGCCGACACAGAGGTAGCTACAGCCGTGGACTACCGTACTGTGTCTGCTGCTAATATAGACTGGATGATAATGAGATAAAAATAAAATATATATATATATCACACTAGAACTGCAGCCGGACAGGTATATATATATTATGTAATGACGGACCTGCTGGACACTGTCTGTCAGCACTGCAGACTCCTAAAGTAAGCTACTAGTATCAAGAAGATAGAAAAAAAAACCACGGGTAGGTGGTATACAATTATGGATGGACCAGCGACTGCCGACACAGAGGTAGCTACAGCCGTGGACTACCGTACTGTGTCTGCTGCTAATATAGACTGGATGATAATGAGATAAAAATAAAATATATATATATATCACACTAGTACTGCAGCCGGACAGGTATATATATATTATGTAATGACGGACCTGCTGGACACTGTCTGTCAGCACTGCAGACTCCTAAAGTAAGCTACTAGTATCAAGAAGATAGAAAAAAAAACCACGGGTAGGTGGTATACAATTATGGATGGACCAGCGACTGCCGACACAGAGGTAGCAACAGCCGTGGACTACCGTACTGTGTCTGCTGCTAATATAGACTGGATGATAATGAGATAAAATTAAAATATATATATATATATATATATCACACTAGTACTGCAGCCGGACAGGTATATATTATGTAATGACGGACCTGCTGGACACTGTCTGCAGAATGCGTTTATAAAAAAAAACACCACACGACGAGTGTTTAACTTTTTCAGGCAGACAATCACAATATACTGGTGGTCAGCAGACAATCACAATACTGGTGGTCAGTGGTCACTGGTCAGTCACACTGGCAGTGGCACTCTGGCAGCAAAAGTGTGCACTGTACTTAAAATATGTACTCCTGCTATAACTGCTCCCCAGTCTCCCCCACAATTAAGCTGTGTGAGCAGTGAGCACTCAGCACAGTCAGATAATGATATACAGTATTACATATGATGCAGCACACTGGGCTGAGCACAGATATGGTATGTGACTGTGTCACACTGTGTATCGTTTTTTTTCAGGCAGAGAACGGATTAATTAAACTGGTGGTCACTGGTCACACTATCAGCAGCAAGTAGTACTCCTCCTAATAATTTGCTCCCCAAAATTTGTGTCTCTCTCTAGTACTCTAGTCTAAACGGAGAGGACGCCAGCCACGTCCTCTCCCTATCAATCTCAATGCACGTGTGAAAATGGCGGCGACGCGCGGCTCCTTATATAGAATCCGAGTCTCGCGATAGAATACGAGCCTCGCGAGAATCCGACAGCGGGATGATGACGTTCGGGCGCGCTCGGGTTAACCGAGCAAGGCGGGAAGATCCGAGTCGCTCGGCCCCGTGTAAAAAAACCTGAAGTTCGGGCGGGTTCGGATTCCGAGGAACCGAACCCGCTCATCTCTAATAAATATACAGTGTATCCGATTAATCATGTTAACAGTGGCAACAGCAATAACAAATGCAATATCATGGATTGTTTGTATGTTGCATAGCAACCACGCAGAGTGTGCTGTCTGCGCCGGAGGGCGCCGCCTAATGACGTCATGGGCTCCGTTCGGCCGTGCGAGGTTGTGTGACCGGCGGGAAGACCCGCGATGCAGAAGGCTGGCGTCCTCCAGGTGGGATAGGTAAGACTGCTTGATTGCGTTTGGGGGTGGGTATAAATGTATGTCTTTTGGCACTGTGTTTATATTCATGCTGTCCCTGACGACGGGGGTATCCCCGAAACGTAGGATCTAATAAAGGACCGTTTTATTTTTTATAAGAAGCCTGGTGAGTGCCGCTTATTTGCACATACTACAATAGCTCTATGGAGCTTAAGATGGCACCGCAGCAAGAATAATTCCAATCCGGGAGGGAGTGCCGGACAATTGGATATACTATATATATATATATATATATATATATATTTTAAATATTAATAGGACTTAACCTCTTATCAACTGAAGAGTTTCCCCTGCACCAGCCACGCAGTAATATTTTAACACTAAAATAACCTTAATAAAATTAAGACTCGGACACACTGATTTGGCATTAATAATGGTCAGCTATTTATTTATTTATATTTAAATCAATAAAGGAAATGGATAGCGACGACCATAAACCATCAATCATCTGCCCCATGTACACACCATATAACTAATACATTCATAAGTAAACCATAATATTAAGACTTGGAGACATGTATTTGGCAGAATAAAATTTGTTAGCTATTCATTTAAAACACATTAAGAATATTCAAATATGCTTAAATAAAATAAAGTATGTTGGCATGTTAGAAGACTGAAGATCATATAAAAAATAGCTACAGTACTGTATATGGTGTACATAAGGGATTCACAACCATTTTTCTGGCAAGTACTATATAGCAACTATGGGGAGCTTTCAAGAACCACTTTTTTGCAGGTATACATCTGTAAAGATGTAAACATTTTTGACATTCATTGCACCTAACCATCTCCTAAAACATCCTTATGACCCTCCACAGATTACCAGGCTTCTGGAGATCAGAATTTGCTGTCTCCAGCCTCAAACCCTCCTGGCTGTCTTCATCCTCATTTTTATCTTCTGTTTGATGTTATAGCTAGTGTACCTGGCCTGCTTGCTCCTCTTCATGCTTCAGCTTCTGTTCCCACCTCTGACTCTTCCATTGGTTAGTGATGTTGTACCGCCGCCCCAATGCAAGCAACTCCAGATGTCACCGTGGTAGATTGTGGTTGACATCTTGGTAATCCCTAGCCTTCTTAATTATAATGCCAGTGGTATACATACCTCTGGCAGAGAACCGCTGGTGTAGATTATTGCATATTTATGTTATCTAAAGTATTCACTTTTTGACCATGGAAATACTAGGGGCTATTACATTCTCATCTCAAAACCTAGACCAGTGTCTCAAATAGAAATGTCATTACTCAGAACCTGGATAAAGATTTCGATACAGTCTTAAAATCTTATATCAATTATCTGATGCTCTTGATCATTAGATGGATAAGGTATTTATGTCGACATAATCTACCAAAATATTACAAAAGGAATTAAAGAGAGTTGCTGATAACCATGGCATGCAGTCCATGGCATTCCATCTGTCATAGTGTCATAGTTGCACTTTAGAATGAGCTTCAGTACAGTATAGTATAGTATAGGCAGGGGCGAAGTTAGGGGTCAGGCCGCCCCAAGGCACAACATTATTTGTTGCCCCTCTCCCCCTTATGTCACTGCCTCTTTACCCCCTTCATGTCGGGGGCAGTCCCGATGCCTCCAGCCGATAAGGCAGCCCCTACCCTACTCTTCCATCACCTCTTGCACCACAATTTACTGCCCGTTGTCCTCCCTCCACCAGTTGCAAAATAAAAACATAAGTTGTAACGGCAAAAGAATCATATGGCCTCATCTGACCAGCAGCCTAGCAGGTCTCTCCTGTAAGGGAGCCTGATGTGCAATCCCCTCCCCCCCGCCTCCAGCTAGGTGGAGACCCTAGGCATGTGCCTAGTGGGAAATCCACCACTGAGTATAGTATAGTATAAGTATAGTATAGTATAGTATAGTATAGTATAGTATAGTATAGTATAGAGCCACAAGCTTCCTAAATTGCCCAACCAATATACTAAGAGGTCTATTTTAAAAGTTGTGAAAAGCCATTTATCAATGATAAAGAAAACTTTTTGACACATTCTCACTATTCATGTAGCTGCCATGTCCTCTGTGGTCTCTGTGTACTTTCTCTTCCCTGTACACAAGTATTGGGAAAGTGAGCAAACCGCTTTTCTTTGGTCAGCTCCACTTACCAAATCTTATAGCAAAATTCTAATGCCATCTGTGGTAAGCAAACAAAACTGAAATCAGCCTCATTGGGGGAGAATAGCAGTGAAGCTCCTTGTCTTTACATTTTGGTCCTTCCCCTTACTTGCTAATATAAGTGATTCAAGTTAACAATTGCCCCAAACTGTAGCTTCCTCATCTCCTCCTCTTCCCGACCTGTCGATTTGTCATCTCTTCCTCCTTCCAACCTTTTGTTTCCCAATCTCATTCTCCTCTTGGCCTGTTGCTTCCCCATCTCCTCCTGCTCCTGACCTATTGCTACCCCATCTATTCCTTTAGATCTGTTGCTTCCCCATCACTTATTCCTAACTTGTTGCTTTCCTTTCTCCTCCTCCAGACCTGTTGCTTCCCTATCTCTTACTCCATCTGACCTGTCGCTTCCCCCTCTCCTTCTCCTCCAGGCCTGTTGTTTCAGTATCTCCTCCTCCTTCTGACCTGTGGCTTCCCCATCTCCTCCACCCAACCTACAACTTCCCCATCTCCTCCCGACCTGTTGCATCCCCATCTCCTCCTTCCATCCTGACATTTTCCCATCTCATCCTCTCAATGTGTCACTTTCCCATATCCTCCTCCTCCCGACCTTTCACTTCTCCATCTCCTTCTCACAACCTGTCCCTTCCTCATTGCCTCCTCCTAACCAGTTATTTTCTAATCTCCTCCTCCTCCTGACCTGTTGTTTCCCCACCTCATTTTCCCAACATCTAGATTCACCATCTCCTCCACGTCCCCACCTGTCACTTCCCCATTCCCATTATGCATAAACATTTGAATACTAAATTGGAATACAAGAATCCAGTCCCAGGAAGTAGGGATGGGGAATTAAGGAGAAGAATCGATACTTGAAAACTTTCCTCTATTGATTTTTTTTATTTTTTTATAGAAGGAGCTCAAACAATGTTTATATAACATTGATTTTTGAGATCAGGAAAAATCAGGTTAGCTAATCGATGTTAGGAAGCCAAGGAGAATGGTTGCAAGTTAATGAGGACTTTGTTCTGCCACTCACTCTGTCACCTTCAGCAGCCACTGGCAACAGCCACACTGTTGCCTTCTAGAGAGAATATTTAGACATAAATGTAGACAACAAAACGATGGTGAGGAACTATCAATACTTCCCCATCGACAAATATTTTTTTCTACTATCGGGTCAGAGCGATCAATAGGAATGATAGTTTTTTTTCATCGATTCTCATTCCTATAAAGTAGAGATGAGCGGGTTCGGTTCTCAGAGAACCAAACCCTACAGGACTTCACGCTCCAAGCCCGGATCCGAGTCAGGCTCGGGTTTTTCTGCCTGACTCAGAAACCAGAACAAGGCAAAATGTCATCATCCCGCTGTTGGATTCTCGTGGGGTTTGGATACCATATAAGGAGCCGCGCATCACCGCCATTTTCCCTCCGGCATTGGAGAGTATAGAGAGATGACGTGTCTCCGTTCTTTCAGTGTCCTCAGTGTCCGTGTCTTGTGCTGCATCTGTCCAGTCACAGTGGTTGTGTCCTCTGCTGCCATATGTCCAGTGCTGCTGTATAGGGTGCTGTGTTGTGCTGCATCAGTTCAGTGGTGGTGCATTGTGCTGCATCAGTCCAGTCACAGTGGTGGTGTCCTATGCTGCCATATGTCCAGTGCTGCTGAATAATAAGTCCCTTACAGTGTTGCTGTGTTGTCCTGCATCAGACCAGTGGTAGTGTCCTGTGCATCAGTCAGTCCAGTGACCAGTCACAGTGGCGGTGTCCTCTGCTGCCATATGTCCAGTGCTGCTGTATAATAAGTCCCTTACAGTATTGCTGTGTTGTCCTGCCTCAGACCAGTGGTAGTGTCCTGTGCATCAATCAGACCAGTGACCAGTCACAGTGGTGTCCTCTGCTGCCATATGTCCAGTGCTGCTTTATAATAAGTCCCTTACAGTGTTGCTGTGTTGTCCTGCATCAGACCGGTGGTAGTGTCCTGGCCATCAGTCAGTCCAGTGACCAGTCACAGTGGTGTCCTCTGAAGCCATATGTCCAGTGCTGCTGTATAATAAGTCCCTTACAGTGTTGCTGTGTTGTCCTGCATCAGACCAGTGGTAGTGTCCTGTGCATCAGTCAGTCCAGTGACCAGTCACAGTGGTGGTGTCCTCTGCTGCCATATGTCCAGTGCTGCTGTATAATAAGTCCCTTACAGTGTTGCTGTGTTGTCCTGCATCAGACCAGTGGTAGTGTCCTGTGCATCAGTCCCTCCAGTGACCAGTCACAGTGGTGTCCTCTGCTGCCATATGTCCAGTGCTGCTGTATAATAAGTCCCTTACAGTGTCAATGTGTTGTCCTGCATTAGACCAGTGGTAGTGTCCTGTGCATCAGTCAGTCTAGTGACCAGTCACATTGGTGGTGTCCTCTGCTGCCATATGTCCAGTGCTGCTGTATAATAAGTCCCTTACAGTGTTGCTGTGTTGTCCTGCATCAGACCGGTGGTAGTGTCCTGGCCATCAGTCAGTCCAGTGACCAGTCACAGTGGTGTCCTCTGAAGCCATATGTCCAGTGCTGCTGTATAATAAGTCCCTTACAGTGTTGCTGTGTTGTCCTGCATCAGACCAGTGGTAGTGTCCTGTGAATCAGTCAGTCCAGTGACCAGTCACAGTGGTGTCCTCTGAAGCCATATGTCCAGTGCTGCTGTATAAGTCCAGTCCATTGCAGTGGTGCTGTGTTGTCCTGCTTCAGTCCAGTGGTGGTGTCCTGTGCTGCCATAAGTCCAGTGGTGATGTCCTGTGCTGTATATTATTTACTCCAAATAAAAGGGTTATATACATTACTTATATTATTATCCAATTTTTTTTTACAGGGTTTCCCCTGTGTGGTGTAGGGGTACACTCGCCTGTGCTGCATATTATTATAATAGCTTCAAATAAAAGGGTTATTATTATCCAAATTAATTTTACAGGCTTTGCCGTGTGTGTGTTTGGTTTAGGGGTACACTATCCAGTGCCACCAATATTGTGCGTGTATTACATCTGGGCAAATTCCAGCACGTCCCATGTTTGTGCTACACACTGGTGTCGCTTAGCTTAGTCATCTAGCTACCTCATTGCACCTCTTTTTCTTCTTTGCATGTTGTGCTGTTTGGGGCCTAGTTTTTTAAAGTGCCATCCTGTCTGCAACTGCAGTGCCACTCCTAGATGGGCCAGATGTTTGTGCCGCACACTTGTGTCGCTTATCTTAGTCATCCATCATTGCACCTCTTTTTCTTCTTTGCATGATGTGCTGTTTGGGGCCTATTTTTTTAAATCTGCCATCCTGTCTGCCACTGCAATGCCACTCCTAGATGGGCCAGGTGTTTGTGCCGCACACTTTTGTCGCTTAGCTTAGTCATACAGCGACCTCAGGGCAACTTTTAGGCCTAAAAACAATATTGTGAGGTGTTCAGAATAGACTGGAAATGAGTGGAAATTAATGTTATTGAGGTTAATAATACCGTAGGATCAAAATTACCCCCAAATTCTGTGATTTTAGCGTTTTTTATGGGGGGTTTTTCAAAAATCATCCAGCTCCAAAACCAAAACCAAAACCCGAAAGGGTGGTTTTGGCAAAACCAACCCAAAACCAAAACCCGAGCGGGGAATTAGAACCAACACACGAAAAGTGCCCGCCGCACATCTCTACTATAAAGATGGATTGTTTTGCGACTCATCACACTGAAGAGGTGAGTGAACATGAATGTTGCTATTTTATTGCATTGATAGTATGCCATTAAGATTTGTTATTTTTCACTACCAATGGAAATATCTTTTTAAATAGACCCCTAACACTGTTTGTAAAAATATGGTATACAGTATCTCATGCCTGTCTACATTTTTAATTCATGCTTAACATGCTTAGTTGGTAGCCACAGACATTACATGTATTGCATTCCTCATTATCAATACATCTCTGTGGCTTGAGTCTTCCAGACCTCCAGTAAACTGATAATTGTAATTTTGAAAGGGCAAGATCTGTACATCAGGTATACATTATGTATGGCACACTAGATACAGATATTACAATACTACAATACCATGACATGCATACAAGGGGGTATATTTACTAAAGGTCGATTTTGTTTGTTTTTATTCGATGTTAGATCGATTTTAATTGATGTTGGGGTTCCAGGGTTAGAACACACATTTACTAACATTTAAAAATTAATATAAAAAGCATCTGCTAGTAAATGTGTGTTTTAACCTTGGAAGCCCAACATCGATTAAAAGCGATTATAAAAAAAAAAAATATTGGTCTAACATCAAACAAACAAAAATAAAATCGACCTTTAGTACATATACTCCAAGGTTTGATAGTAGCATTATAAATGTATAATGTTTTCGTAATGTCTTTCAACCATTAATGCATCACACAGAGGAAAAACAGAAAATTAGATTGCATTATGCACACATAATAGATGTGCAGCTGGTCAACCTAAAAAGAGGGACATTATTTCATTTCTTGGAATAGTTGCTGGAAATTAGGGACAATTGACATTGACATGAGTGCATTGTTTATACAGCAGGGATCCACTTTGATCAAGTAAAAGACAGTTGTCCTAGGGCAGGAATGAGGGCTGTTCGGAAGTGACATACATACCTTTAAATGAAATGAATGACCTAAATACAATGTGTAAAGTTAAGATATTCCCAGTGGTCATATTAACCTGGGCAGTACGGATGGTGTAATGGTTAGCATTACTGCCTCACTGCACTGAGGTCATGGGTTCAATTCCAACCATGACACTACCTGTGCAGAGTTTGTAAATACTGGTAGGTTAATTGGATCTCAACAAAATTAACCCTAGTATGAATGTGTGCGCGTGAACATGTGGTAGGGAATATAGATTGTAAGCTCCACTGGGGCAGGGACCGATGTGAATGGCCAAATATTCTCTGTAAAGCGCTGCGGAATATGTGTGTGCTATATAAATAACTGGTAATAAATAAATAAATAACCATGTCTAAATGGATCCATTAAAATTCTATATGAGTTTTAAGTCAGAGAAAACACAAATGAAATTCCATTGTTTATGTAAAAGTACAAAAGACACTCAGACTGCATTTATAAATTGTTCCATTACAACAATAAACACATTAATGCTTAATGAAGAATTATTTTTCATTTTAACCAATCATGTGTAAAGTGTGATGAAACAGTATGTTTTATGTCTGTACTCAATAATGTATTTTTCTTTTATTCTTCCTTCATTTCGTGCTTGGCTTCAATACAGCTTGGATGAGATGACGGAACAATGGCTACAGAAAGCATGATGTCATCCCCACTTAAAGCACACATGGAAACGGACAAAATGTTAAACACTGGGGATTACACTGGGGGTCCTCATTAAGATAATAAGGTAAATCATTGAATGAAACTACCCAGCAGAACACAGCGACTCACTTCCAGTCTGTATGCACAGTAAATGCAACACAAAGGGAAAGGAAATACATATGTTATCTTGTACATAAAAGATTCATGAAACACACACACACATATATATTTCACAGACTTGGAATTTGGTTCAGCGTGGTGTGTTTCTACACCATTGCACATTGTCTTGCATACCTCTATGGGGGGAACGAGGCAAAACTTGTGATATAGATGGACGCCATTTGCCATTCCAGAATGACAAATTGCTTCAACCATCAAATGGAATTTCAGAAATGTAGATATGGTTTTAAAATTAATTTGTGGAAAGGTGTACATTATGATAAATCTATATCATTCAGGGCCATTGATTGAAGTGCGCAAATGATCCCGCCATGATCACAGTGATGAGGGGGCCATAGGCAAATGCAAGGGGGGTTCTGGTTGCCCGGAATCCCCCCCCCCCCTCCTTTTGGCAAGTGGCTCAAATTATGACAACAATACAAAGCTGCCACCACATAATGAAGCTTCTTCTACCAAGTTTGCTGTGCGTGTGGATCTGATTCCTAGATCGGTGCACTGGACCAGAGAGTAGCTACCAGGAAGAAGAGACAAGAGCCTTACCATGTGGTGGAAGAATGTGTGCTTGGAAGTGCAGTACTGGTTCTATTATGTTTGTGTATATATTTATTATTGAAATGTTTGCTACAGCCTATACTATAGACCAGCGGTGGCCAACCTGTGGCTCTTGAGCCGCATGTGGCTCTTTCTTTCTTTAAATGTGGCTCCCGACACTTGAAGTCACATTACCACAACAGTTCTGGTAACCACTACACTCCAGAAAGACACGCGGAAGCACTACGAGGGCTGTGGACTGAGGGAGCCAGATACTAGAGATAAAACACCCACCGTCAAACAGAGGATCCTTAAGCCCCTTTCACATCGCCAATGCAGGATCCCACCTGGGAATTAGAAACGGACCTTCCCGGGTGGGATCCGGCATTGGACCCTAACAGGTGGCTTCCTGACCTGGCAATTTGCTGGGTCATATGCAATGGGTTACCAGCGCTAGGAGTTGTATCGCCAATCATTCAATAAATCAATTACCACTGGATCAGTTATAAATTTTAATAAACATAATTATCACATGAATTAAAAACGTGAAGATAAAGGTATTTAGGAGTTAACCATACAATTAAAATATAAAATACAATAAGATAAAATCAAAAATAAGAATTGGCTCTGAGGTGATATTGATTCAAATTGCTGGAAAGGACCCAACCATTATTTTAGTGATCCCGGACTTAGTAAAGTGCAGATTTCCTCCTCCTTAGAATTATTTGTGCAGTCAGCTGGTAATACCCTTAATAGTACCTCTCACACAGTTCCATATAAAGATGGTGATGATTGCTCGTCTGTGCAGATATTCAAGGGGTTTCCATAATCTTGCTGGTTGTGCTGAAAAGGAGTGGTTTGCAGGTAAAGCCCTTGGAAATCCAAGTGTGCAAAAGAGTCCTTATCTGGATCAAACTGGACAAAGGTTGGGATTCCACAGCAGTGCCTTAACGCGTAATTTGCTGGGTCAGTTGCCATAGCTACAGGGGGGGGCAGCATGGATGGAGGCGGCGCTGGGAGATGAGCTCATCTCCGCGCAGCCTCTCCCTAAGTAGTAAACAGGTCCTGGGTCGCATCGACCCGGGAACCCATTTTTACGCTGCCACTGACCCTGTATTCAACCCAGGAATAACCCTTCTTATAACCTGGGTTGAATTACCGGGTCAGGTGACCAAGGAATTCGACCATGACCCATTCACACCGCACAACAACCCGTGTCGACTCGGCAATATGCCGGGTCGATACCGGGATATTTGCGCGGTGTGAAAGGGGTAATAAGGAGCTGCTACAATGGCATGAGTTGGGGGGCTCTGAAGTGACACACAAGGGTTC
Organism: Pseudophryne corroboree; assembly: GCF_028390025.1. Lineage (NCBI taxonomy): Eukaryota > Metazoa > Chordata > Amphibia > Anura > Myobatrachidae > Pseudophryne > Pseudophryne corroboree. The sequence goes on along the minus strand of NC_086452.1, from coordinate 160,837,980 downwards.
TAGCAGGAGTGACACATGGGAGAGCTGGATGAAGTGACATAGGAGCATGCTAGCAGGAGTGACAAGTGGGGGAGCTGACTGGAGTGAGACAGCAGGGTGCTGGCTGAAATGACACATGGGAGAGCTGAAGTGTACTATGTGAATCGTCTTTCATTATATTTTATGTGGTTCTGGCTTTTTTAATTATTTTATGCTGAAGTGACTTCTTCAATGTATTTTATGTTGAATCTGGCTTTAAAAATTGATTTTATGTGGATTTGGCCTTTTCAATGTATTTTATACCATGGGCGGTGCCTAGTAAGCACAAGGCCACACCCCATTTTTGCATGCTCGCCTTCGGCTCTTTGACGTACCTAACAAGATTTTTTGGCTCTTTGACTCTGACTGGTTGGCCACCCCTGCTATAGACCATCTTTGTTGTGTTAAATACTGTATTCCATACAGTATCCATTGTATAAAAAGACCAATGTTTACATTAATAACCAGAGTCGTTACTAGATACTTCTACCTCTCTCTCAGACTCTCACACTTGCTCCAATGTTCTGCAGAGTGGGAGATTGTGGACTGCATTTGGAAACCCCCCTCTAGAAATCCTGCGTTTGCCACTTGGGGGCAGCACCATTGCCCTATGGTGCCTGTATTTAGCTTGCAGATCTGCCTGAGAGATGCTCTGTGCACCTCTAGGAGCTCAGCTTCCCGGTCCTAGAGGCTGTCCGGCCCTCTTTCCATGATATTATGATGTCACAATGCAGGGGGCAGGCACGGCCCATGGCACATTGTCACCTTGCTATGACTCCTATATCCCCAAATGGTCCTGTTATCTGCTGGCGAATTGGTAACAGCTGTTAGCAGTGCTTGGCTCTTTCTTACTTGGAATCTAAGGCGCTCCTGTATCATTGGCTATAAACGCAATTTGTGCTTGTTTTTTTCTACTGTGCATGTTCACCAAAATTCTTATCTGTCCATATAACAGAAAAATACAAATATGTAATTGGACTAGCTTTCAAATAAATTAATTAATAGTAGATGACATATGAACATTATACAAATATATATATATATATATATATATATATATTAAAGGTATATTTTTATACTGAGAAATAATTGCACCAGTACATCAACGTACATTGACTTTTCCCCTTTTGGATGTATGTTCATCTGCCCCTATGGCAAGTGGTAAGCATTTTGTGCTTACAGATCTTTACACTTGGGTGGAGAGGTGGTATGGATATAAAGGTCACACAAGCAAAGTATAGTAACAGACACACAACAGAGACACTTATGTGCCTGGTGCAAAATACGCAGCGATTTATTCATAATATTACATTATATGTGTAATCAGTCTGCAGCAGAAAAACAGCTTCCCATTTGACCTTTTCAAGGTTTAGTTTTGTCCTGTAGTAGTGTTTGTCTGTCTAAGTGTAATGTTTCTGCAAATGCTTTGTCTACCAGTTCGGGGGGCGTATTTCTTTTCCAAGAATTGGTCCCCCAGCTGTTTCCCTTGTGTCTTGAAATCACCCACATCTGAGCAATTTCTCCTAATTCTCATGAATTGCCCCTTAGGTATGTTTTGAAGCCATGTGTTGTGGTGTCCACTGGTTGCTAGGATGTAACTGTTGACATCCACATCCTTCCTGAATGTTTTTGTCTGTAATGAATTGTCTTTAATGAAGATCTCCAAATCTAGAAATTCAACCTTCTCCTTGCTAGTGTGAGTTGTGAATGTGAGATTCCTGTCATTGTTATTCATGTGTTGGATGAATGAATTCAGGGAGTCCTGTGTCCCTTTCCAGATGAAAATTATGTCATCGATGTAGCGCCGCCATAGGACGAGGCTGGCGCCAAAGTCATGCCCTCTCCATATGTTCTGTTTCTCCCATTTGCCCATGAATAGGTTGGCATAACTTGGCGCACCCTCGATCCCATAGCGGTCCCGGTCATCTGCAGGTAGTAGGTGTCGTTGAACCACACATAGTTATGGTTCAGTATGAATTCGGTGGCTGTGACAATAAAATCAGTTTGTTCTGGATCCAGAGTACCGTCTGTCTGTAGAAAATGTTTTATGCTTTCAAGCCCTTGGTTGTGTGCAATTATTGTGTATATTCATCAAGCGGCAATACCATAATTTATTTCATCTTGTGTCTAATTTCCCTATACATCGGATGTTCACACAATATGCATGTTACTATTTGCAAATAAGGGCATTTATGTGTAATCACAATAATAAGATTTTACTCACCGGTAAATCTATTTCTCGTAGTCCGTAGTGGATGCTGGGGACTCCGTAAGGACCATGGGGAATAGACGGGCTCCGCAGGAGACTGGGCACTCTAAGAAAGATTTAGTACTACTGGTGTGCACTGGCTCCTCCCTCTATGCCCCTCCTCCAGACCTCAGTTAAGGAAACTGTGCCCGGAAGAGCTGACATTACAAGGAAAGGATTTTGGAATCCAGGGTAAGACTCATACCAGCCACACCAATCACACCGTATAACTTGTGATAAACTTACCCAGTTAACAGTATGAACAAACAACAGAGCATCAACCAATGGATGCCAACAAAACATAACCCTTTATTAAGCAATAACTATATACACGTATTGCAGAAAGTCCGCACTTGGGACGGGCGCCCAGCATCCACTACGGACTACGAGAAATAGATTTACCGGTGAGTAAAATCTTATTTTCTCTAACGTCCTAGTGGATTCTGGGGACTCCGTAAGGACCATGGGGATTATACCAAAGCTCCCAAACGGGCGGGAGAGTGCGGATGACTCTGCAGCACCGAATGGGCAAACACAAGGTCCTCCTCAGCCAGGGTATCAAACTTGTAGACTCTTGCAAAAGTGTTTGAACCCGACCAAGTAGCAGCTCGGCAAAGCTGTAATGCCGAGACCCCTCGGGCAGCCGCCCAAGAAGAGCCCACCTTCCTTGTGGAATGGGCTTTCACTGATTTTGGATGCGGCAATCCAGCCACAGAATGAGCCTGCTGAATCGTGTTACAGATCCAGCGAGCAATAGTTTGCTTTGAAGCAGGAGCACCCAGTTTGTTGGATGCATACAGGATAAACAGCGAGTCAGTCTTCCTGACTCTAGCCGTTCTGGTTACATAAATCTTCAAAGCCCGGACTACGTCAAGCAACTTGGAATCCTCCAAGTCACAAGTAGCCGCAGGCACCACAATAGGTTGGTTCAAATGAAAAGATAACACCACCTTTGGCAGAAATTGCGGACGAGTCCGTAATTCTGCCCTGTCCATCTGGAAAACCAGATAGGGGCTTTTACATGACAAAGCCGCCAATTTTGACACACGCCTAGCCGAAGCTAAGGCCAACAGCATGACCACTTTCCACGTGAGATACTTTAGCTCCACAGTCTTAAGTGGCTCAAACCAGTGGGATTTCAGGAAACCCAACACCACGTTAAGATCCCAAGGTGCCACTGGTGGCATAAAAGGGGGCTGAATATGCAGCACTCCCTTAACAAACGTCTGAACCTCAGGCAGTGAAGCCAGTTCTTTTTGAAAGAAAATGGATAGGGCCGAAATCTGGACCTTTATGGACCCTAATTTTAGGCCCATAGTCACTCCTGACTGTAGGAAGTGCAGGAATCGACCCAGCTGGAATTCTTCTGTAGGGCCTTCCTGGCCTCACACCAAGCAACATATTTTCGCCATATACGGTGATAATGCTTTGCTGTCACGTCCTTCCTAGCCTTTATCAGCGTAGGAATAACTTCATCCGGAATGCCTTTTTCCGCTAGGATCCGGCGTTCAACCGCCATGCCGTCAAACGCAGCCGCGGTAAGTCTTGGAACAGACAGGGCCCTTGTTGCAACAGGTCCTGTCTGAGAAGCAGAGGCCATGGGTCCTCTGTGAGCATTTCTTGCAGTTCCGGGTACCAAGTCCTTCATGGCCAATCCGGACAATGAGTATTGTTCTCACTCCTCTTTTTCTTACAATTCTCAGCACCTTTGGTATGAGAGGAAGAGGAGGAAACACATAGACCGACTGGAACACCCACGATGTTACTAGTGCGTCCACAGCTATCGCCTGAGGGTCCCTTGACCTGGCGCAATACCATTTTAGCTTTTTGTCGAGGCGGGACGCCATCGTGTCCACCTGTGGCAGTTCCCGTCGATTTGCAATCTGCGTGAAGACTTCTTGGTGAAGTCCCCACTCTCCAGGGTGGAGGTCGTGCCTGCTGAGGAAGTCTGCTTCCCGGTTGTCCACTCCCGAAATGAACACTGCTGACAGTGTGCTTACGTGATTCTCCGCCCAGCGAAGAATTCTGGTGGCTTCTACCATCGCCACCCTGCTCCTTGTGCCGCCTTGGGGGTTTACATGAGCCACTGCGGTGATATTGTCTGACTGGATCAGAACCGGTTGGTCGCGAAGCAGGGTCTCCGCTTGACTTAGGGCGTTGTATATGGCCCTTAGTTCCAGGATATTGATGTGAAGGCAAGTCTCCTGCCTTGACCACAGCCCTTGGAAATTTCTTCCCTGTGTGACTGCCCCCCACCCTCGGAGGCTTGCATCCGTGGTCACCAGGACCCAGTCCTAAATGCCGAATCTGCGACCTTCGAGAAGGTGAGCACTCTGCAGTCACCACAGGAGAGACACCCTTGCTCTGGGGATAGGGTGATTAACCGATGCATCCGAAGATGTGATCCGGACCACTTGTCCTGTAAGTCCCATTGGAAGGTATGGAACCTGCCGAAGGGAATGGCTTCGTATGATGCCACCCTCCTTCCCAGGACTCGAGTGCAGTGATGCACTGACACCTGTTTTAGTTTTAATAGATTCCTGACCAGTGTCACGAGCTCCTGAGCTCTCTCTATCGGGAGATAAACCTTTTTCTGGTCTGTGTCTAGGATCATGCCTAGGAGAGGCAGATGAGCTGTAAGAACCAACTGCGACTTTGGAATATATAGAATCCAGCCGTGTTGCCGTTTCACTTCCGGAGAAAGCGATACGCTGTTCAGCAACTGCTCTCTTGATCTCGCTTTTATGAGGAGATCGTCCAAGTACGTGATAATAGTGACACCTTGCTTCCGCAGGAGCACCATCATTTCCGCCATTACCTTGGTGAATATTCTCAAGGCCGTGGAGAGACCAAACGGCAACGTTTGAAATTGGTAATGACCATCCCGTACCGCAATTCTGAGGTACGCCTGATGAGGTGGATAAATGGGGACATGAAGGAATGCATCCTTTATGTCCCGAGTCACCATAAAATCTCCCCCTTCCAGGCTTGCAATCACCGCTCTTAGCGATTCCAACTTGAACTTGAACCCTTTCAGGTATATATTCAGGGATTTTAAATTCAATATGGGTCCGACCGAACCGTCTGGTTTCGGGACTACAACATGGTCGAATAATAACCCCCTCCTTGTTGAAGGAGGGGAACCTTGACCACCACCTGTTGAAGATACAATTTATGAATTGCAGTTAACACTGTTTCCCTCTCGTGGGGGGAAGCCGGCAGGGCCGTCGGTGAGGGGGCATCTTCTCAAAGTCCAGCTTGTATCCCTGAGACACAATATCTATTGCCCAGGGATCTAACAGGGAGTGAACCCACTTGTGGCTGAACTTACGAAGGCGTGCCCCCACCGGGTCTAGCTCAGCCTGTGGAGCCCCAGCGACATGCAGTGGATTTTTGTAGAGGCCGGGGAGGACTTCTGTTCCTAGGAACTAGCTGTGTTGTGCAGCTTCTTTCCTCTGCCCCCGCCTCTGGCAAGAAAGGACGCACCTCGGACTTTCTTGTTTCTTTATTCGAAAAGCTGCATTTGATAATGTCGTGCTTTCCTAGGCTGTGCAGGAATATAAGGCAAAATATCAGAATTACCAGCTATAGCTGTGGAGACCAGGTCCGAGAACACTTCTCCACACAATCCTCAGCCTTCCACATGCCTCTTAAGTCGGCATCATCTGTCCATTGCATATTCTACAGGACACGTCAAGCAGAAATCGACATAGCTTTGACTCTAGGACCCAGTATACTCATGTCTCTTTGGGCATGTTTAATATATATATATATATATATATATATATACCTATCACTTAAGACAGCATCTTTAATATATATATATTTCTATATATATATATATATATATATATATATATATTGTAACACTGTAGGGGTGCAAGGTGCCTTTTCCTGGGGAATATGGCAGCCTGCAGCAGCTGAGGAACAACACAAGTCCAGTTTCTGGTACAACTGACCCCGGCCAGTTTTATTGAAACAGAAAATAAAACAAACCCCAAAATAAAAATACCTTGCCTGTCCGGCACTAACTAAACATAAGATGTTCCTAACTGTCACTAAACAAAACACAGAGTTCTTCAGTACATACTGTATAGCTTACTTGCATCAGAAAGCGTGTCTCTCACACACAGATCCTGCAGCCTTCCCAGGCAGTCTGCCCATACTAATCAGGTTAGAAGCACTATATCACTCTTACACAGCTGAAACGCTGATTAGCCCTCTGTGAGGCCAAAGACCCGAACTGGGCCTAATGTCTAGAACTCGCCTTATCTCTCTCTCAGAGCCTTTTCCCAGCTTTTACAGCAAACTGAAAAGGTTCAGACAAAACAAAAAGCATTTTTCCTAGAAGTTAACATTTTCTAAAACATGTAAGACAAGAACCTGGGACAAATATACCTGCCCTCAAACACTATCCCAGTGTTCTTGTCACATATCCCCCTCCCCTGTTTCGACCTAGGGGCCGGAACACTTGTAGCCCCCAAACAGAAGATGCGAGACAATGCATCTGCGTTGGCCAATTGTGTTCCCGGTCTATGTTCGACAGTAAACTTAAAGTCCTGCAACGCTAGAAACCATCTAGTTACACGAGCATTCTTGCCTCTATTTACATACATCCATTTTAAAGGGGCATGGTCTGTCACTAGTCTGAATTGTCTACCCAAGAGGTAATATCTCAAGGTATCTAGTGCCCACTTAATGGCCAAAGCCTCCTTTTCCACAATGGCATACCTTTTTTCATGCTCATTGAGTTTCCTACTCAAATAAATGATAGGGTGTTCGTCCCCATCTCTGGTTTGGGACAGCACAGCACCTATCCCTACCTCTGAGGCATCTGTCTGTACCACAAATTCTTTTGAAAAATCTGGTGTTATCAACACCGGTTGTGAACACAAAGCCACTTTTAATGCTTGGAACGCCTTTTCTGCATCAGGGTTCCATTTCACCACCTTTGACTGCTTCCCTTTGGTAAGGTCTGACAACGGCACCGCTGTGGTCGCAAAATTAGGAATAAACCGTCTATAGTACCCAGTAATTCCCAAAAAAGCCCTTACCTGTTTTTTATTCACTGGACGAGGCCAGTTTTGAATAGCATCAACTTTATTCAATTGGGGCCTAATCAGACCTCTGCCTATGGTGAAGCCCAAGTATTTGACCTCCTCCATTGCGAGGCAGCACTTCTTTGGGTTAGCAGTTAACCCTGCCTCTCTGATTGAGTCCAGTACTGCTTGTACTTTAACCAAATGGGACCCCCAGTCTGTACTGTGAATTACCACATCATCCAAATAGGCAGCTGCATATTTTCTATGGGGCCTCAAAATTTTATCCATCGCCCGTTGAAAGGTTGCTGGAGCCCCATGCAACCCAAAGGGTAACATCTTATACTGGTACAGCCCCTCCGGAACCGAAAAGGCTGTTTTTTCTTTGGCGCTATCAGATAAAGGTATTTGCCAGTAACCTTTGGTCAGGTCCAATGTGGTGAGAAACCAGGCTGTTCCCAGCCTTTCTACAAGCTCATCCACACGGGGCATGGGGTATGCGTCAAACTTGGACACCTCATTTAACTTACGAAAGTCATTACAGAAGCGTATGCTACCGTCGGGCTTCGGGATGAGCACTATGGGACTGGACCACTCACTGTTAGACTCCTCTATGACTCCAAGTTCTAACATGGTTTTAACTTCCTTAGAAATAGCTTCTCGCTGAGCTTCAGGAATCCTATATGGCTTTAAATGAACCCTGACCCCTGGTTCTGTGACAATGTCATGTTTTATTATGGTCGTTCGGCCAGGCAGCTCTGAAAATACCTCCCTATTTTGGATGAGAAATTCTTTAACCTGATTGTTCTGATCAGCTGATAATGTCTCTGACACCTTCACTGCGGGAAGCAACCGGGGTGAAGACACCGAAGGGCAAGGCTCCGCTGACAGAGACAACCTATCTTTCCAGGGTTTGATTAAGTTAACATGGTAGATCTGTTCGGGTTTTCTCTTTCCCGGCTGGTATACTTTGTAATTAACCTCATTCACTTTTTCCCTAATCTCAAATGGACCCTGCCATTTAGCTAGGAATTTGCTTTCCACAGTGGGTACCAAAACAAGAACTCTATCTCCAGGAGCAAATTCCCGTATCTTGGCACTCCGGTTATAGACCCTCTGTTGAGCACTTTGGGCCTGTTCCATGTGCTCTCTGACAACAGGTACCACGGCTGCAATCCTATCCTGCATTTGTGTTACATGCTCAATAACGCTTCTATAAGGAGTGGGCTGTCCTTCCCACGTCTCTTTGGCAATATCCAACAGCCCTCTGGGGTGTCTACCATACAACAAATCAAATGGAGAAAACCCCGTAGAGGACTGAGGGACTTCTCTGATGGCCATTAACAAGTAGGGCAACAAACAATCCCAGTTTTTCCCATCTCTCTCAACAACCTTTTTTAACATACTTTTTAATGTTTTATTAAACCTTTCCACCAACCCGTCAGTTTGGGGATGGTAGATGGACGTCCTGAGGTGAGTGACCTTAAATAACTTGCACAATTCTTTCATGATCCTTGACATAAATGGAGTACCTTGGTCAGTCAAAATTTCTTTTGGTATTCCCACTCTACTAAATACCTGCACCAGCTCCCTAGCTATCGCCTTGGTTGTGATAGTGCGTAAAGGGACAGCCTCAGGATATCGAGTGGCATAGTCCATAATTACCAGGATATACTGATGGCCCCGAGCAGACTTTAACAAGGGCCCCACGAGATCCATGGCTATTCTGTCAAACGGGACCTCTATAATAGGCATGGGAACTAGTGGGCTCCTGAAATGGGGTCTAGGGGCATGATACTGGCATTCAGGACAGGAAGAACAATATTCAGACACTTCTTTATAAACCCCTGGCCAAAAGAACCTTTGTAAAACTCTTTCAGTGGTTTCTTCTGCCCCTAAATGTCCTGCGGTAACGTGACTATGAGCTAAATCTAGTACCGTTCTCCGATAAGGCTGGGGAACTACCAGCTGTTCCACCACATCCTCACCCCTTTTGACAATGTGGTACAAAAGCTCATTACAGATGGCCATGTGGGGATACGTAACCCTGTCACCTGGTACCACAGGTTCCCCATTAACAATCTTAACATTCTCTCTAGCCTTTATTAAGGTAGGATCCTTTAACTGTTCAGACGCAAACAGATCCTTCTTTACCTCCAGGTCAGGCACGCTTTCAGTTCTAACTACTATGTCTCTGTTCCCGGCAAGAGGGTCCTCACTGGACTCCCCATCTGTCACTTCCCCAGCCAAACTAGCAAAAGGCAAAGGGCCAGAAAGTTCCGAAGACCCACGTACATCCATAAAATCACCGGTATTATCAACTGGCTTTTTACTTCTCACATCTGTTGATAACCGTGATTCCCACAGTTTCCAAAAATGAGGAAAATCCCTCCCTATTATGGCCTCATGCACCAAGGTAGGGACCAGTCCCACTTTAACCATTGCTGACCCACAACAAGTTTCTATATTCACCTCAGCAGTGGCATAATGTTGGGTATCCCCATGTATGCAAGTTACCCCAATAGGTATTTGCTGGACCTTTAAGGGGTTCACTAACCCAGCTTTCACGAGGGTAATTAAACTTCCTGAATCTAGCAAGGCCTCTACCCGGTTACCTTCTAAGAACACATCACACATTTGTTTTTCCAGCTCAGGTGAAGGTACCACAGTACAAGCTAACCTAGCAAAGAAAGACATTCTGCGACATTCAAAGGCAGCATCACATTGCATGGGTTCTTGCGTGACTGGGCAATTGGCAATAACATGACCTGGCATACCACACCTAAAACATTTAACCACACGATTATCAACCCATTTGGGCAGCATAGACCGTTCTAGCCCCATTGGCCTGTTTCCAGGGCCAGTGTTTACAGTCTCTCCAGCCTTGCGTTCTCTTAACCGCCCAGCAACGTTTTCCCACGGAACAGTCTTACCAGTCTTTACTGAAGGGCGCTGTCGAGGACCTATGGGTTGCTGGGTGGTCATCAGTAGTTCCTCTGCTGCCAAATACCTCTCTACCATGTCCACTAATTGGTCAGCAGTACCCGGGTTTCCATGGCTCACCCACTTGCGCAGGACCATGGGCAAAGATCTCAAGTAGCGGTCCATGACGACTCTTTCCACCATCTGGGGACCAGTTAATGTCTCTGGCTGCAGCCATTTTTTTGTTAGCTGAATAAGGTCGTGCATCTGGGAGCGCGGAGGCTTCTCCATGGCGTACAGCCAACGGTGCACCCGTTGTGCTCGTACTGACAGCGTGACTCCCAGGCGGGTCAGGATCTCAGTCTTTAGTTTATCATAGTCCCGAGCCTCAGCAGGGCTTAAATCAAAGTAAGCTTTTTGGGGCTCACCTGACAGGAAAGGTGCCAGCAGACTGGCCCACTGTGCTTTCGGCCAGTTCTCACGCTCGGCAGTCCTTTCAAACGTGGTCAGATAGGCCTCCACATCATCAGCCTCTGTCATTTTCTGCAGGAAGTGACTGGCTCGTATAGAACTAGAGCTGGTTGGAGCACTGACGGCCACATCTCCAACCCGAGCTGCAAGTCTCTGCACCACTTCTGTTAAGGCCTCTCTATCCTGACGCTGTTGCCTGTAAAGTTCATCAACAACTGCCTGCTGTTGTCTCTTATTTTCCTCCATTGCCACCTGCTGTAGTCTCCAATTTTCCTCCATTGCCACCTGCTGCTGTCGGTTGGCCTCCTGCTGAGCCGCTGTAGCTTGCAGCAAGGCTTTAAGCAGATCCTCCATGTCGACAGATTTTTCAGGCGGCTTTGCAGCTGCTTTCACCCAGGACATATATCAAACCCTCAGGGGTGAGTCTCAGTAACTTCACACTGGGCTGTATCTGCATAAACCACCGTTTTCTGCAGGCCTCACAAAGCTGCTGCTTTCACTTATGCGCAGAACGGCCTGCTCGCATACTCCACCAAGTTGTAACACTGTAGGGGTGCAAGGTGCCTTTTCCTGGGGAATATGGCAGCCTGCAGCAGCTGAGGAACAACACAAGTCCAGTTTCTGGTACAACTGACCCCGGCCAGTTTTATTGAAACAGAAAATAAAACAAACCCCAAAATAAAAATACCTTGCCTGTCCGGCACTAACTAAACATAAGATGTTCCTAACTGTCACTAAACAAAACACAGAGTTCTTCAGTACATACTGTATAGCTTACTTGCATCAGAAAGCGTGTCTCTCACACACAGATCCTGCAGCCTTCCCAGGCAGTCTGCCCATACTAATCAGGTTAGAAGCACTATATCACTCTTACACAGCTGAAACCCTGATTAGCCCTCTGTGAGGCCAAAGACCCGAACTGGGCCCAATGTCTAGAACTCGCCTTATCTCTCTCTCAGAGCCTTTTCCCAGCTTTTACAGCAAACTGAAAAGGTTCAGACAAAACAAAAAGCATTTTTCCTAGAAGTTAACATTTTCTAAAACATGTAAGACAAGAACCTGGGACAAATATACCTGCCCTCAAACACTATCCCAGTGTTCTTGTCACAATATATATGCATACTAGGGTCTCAATCTCTGCTGATAAGGTACCTGTCCACGCTGCCACAGCGCTATAAACCCATGCCGACACAATCGCCGGTCTGAGTAGTATACTAGAATGTGCACGCTATCTGCAGGATCCCTGAGAATAGCTAGTGCAACCTTCTGGGCAAACGGGACACCCTAGGGGAAGATTCCCATCACATCCTGGCCCTAGTGGGGAAAGGATACTGCTTGAGAATTTTATGTGGGAAGCTGCAGTCTCTTGTCTGGAGTTTCCCGCTCTTTTTCCTCATGAGAGGAGGGAAATTTACCTCAGCTTTCTTCCCCTTAACATGTGTACCCTTGTGTCAGGGACAAATGAGTCATCAGTGATATGCAAATCATCTTTTATTACAATAATCATATATTGAATACCTTTCAGCCATCTTGGCTGTAACTTTGCATTATCGTAGTCGACACTGGAGTCAAACTCCGTGTCGATATCAGTGTTTATAATTTTGGATAGTGAGCATTGTGAGACTCTGAAGGTCTCTGTGACACAGGGACAGACAAGGGTAGATTTCCTGTCTGTTCTCTAATCTTTTGTGCAATAAATTCACTTCAGCTCTTACACATATCCAAACAGGTGTCGGCGTTGTCGACGGAGACACCCTCTCACACACATAGGCCCTCATTCCGAGTTGATCGGTCGCAAGGCGAATTTAGCAGAGTTACACACGCTAAGCCGCCGCCTACTGGGAGTGAATCTTAGCTTCTTAAAATTGCGACCGATGTATTCGCAATATTGCGATTACTAACTACTTAGCAGTTTCAGAGTAGCTCCAGACTTACTCTGCCTGTGCGATCAGTTCAGTGCTTGTCGTTCCTGGTTGACGTCACAAACACACCCAGCGTTCGCCCAGGCACTCCCACCGTTTCTCCGGCCACTCCTGCGTTTTTTCCGGAAACGGTAGCGTTTTCAGCCACACGCCCCTGAAACGCCGTGTTTCCGCCCAGTAACACCCATTTCCTGTCAATCACATTACGATCGCCGGAGCGAAGAAAAAGCCGTGAGTAAAAATACTTTCTTCATAGTAAAGTTACTTGGCGCAGTCGCAGTGCGAACTTTGCGCATGCGTACTAAGCGGATTTTCACTGCGATGCGATGAAAAAGAACGAGCGAACAACTCGGAATGAGGGCCATATTTTCTCTATCTCCTCCTTAGGGGAGCCTTTTACCTCAGACATGTCGACACACACGTACCGACACACCACACACACAGGGGATGCTCTATTTGAAGACAGTTCCCCCACAAGGCCCTTTGGAGAGACAGAGAGAGAGTATGCCAGCACACACCCCAGCGCTATATGACCCAGGAATCACACAGTAACTTAGTGTTAATCCAGTAGCTGCTGTATATATTGTTTTTACGCCAAATTTATGTGCCCCCCTCTCTTTTACACCCTCTCTATCGTGCAGGGGAGAGCCTGGGGAGCTTCCTCTCAGCGGATCTGTGGAGAGAAAATGGCGCTGGTGAGTGCTGAGGAAGAAGGCCCCGCCCCCTCAGCGGCGGGCTTCTCCCGCGATTTTGTGTAAAATTAATGGCGGGGGCTCATGCATATAACAGTGTCCAACTGTATATATGTTGCTTTTGCCAGGAGGTACTTAATTGCTGCCCAGGGCGCCCCCCCCTGCGCCCTGCACCCTATAGTGACTGGAGTGTGTGGGTGTAATGCGGGAGCAATGGCGCACAGCTGCAGTGCTGTGCGCTACCTCATGTGAAGACAGGAGTCTTCTGCCGCCGATTTCGATGTCTTCTTGCTTCTGCCGGCTTCTGTCTTCTGGCTCTGCGAGGGGGACGGCGGCGCGGCTCCGGGAACGGACGACAAGGTTAGGTTCCTGTGTTCGATCCCTCTGGAGCTAATGGTGTCCAGTAGCCTAAGAAGCGCAACCTAGCCGCAGTTAGTAGGTTTGCTTCTCTCCCCTCAGTCCCTCGTAGCAGAGAGTCTGTTGCCAGCAGAAGCTCTCTGAAAATAAAAAACCTAACTAAAATACTTTCTTATTAGCAAGCTCAGGAGAGCCCACTAAAAGCACCCAGCTCTGACCGGGCACAGATTCTAACTGAGGTCTGGAGGAGGGGCATAGAGGGAGGAGCCAGTGCACACCAGTAGTACTAAATCTTTCTTAGAGTGCCCAGTCTCCTGCGGAGCCCGTCTATTCCCCATGGTCCTTACGGAGTCCCCAGCATCCACTAGGACGTTAGAGAAATCATCAATTATATATGAATTATTGTACCATCTGTTATACTAAGCATTGTGACTTATAAAGGTATTTACAGATCATAGAGATACATCATTTCTCACATACAAACACCAAATAGAGGGTGAGCGCAGGTATCCAAAACCTGTACGATTACAATGGGTCTGAATGTGAAAGCCCTGAGATGCCCACTTTCTGCATCTCTGTGAGCTGTAACATGCCTGTGACACTCCCATAACATGCGCTGGAGACAGACTTTATTTCATTTACTTCAGGTCATCTCCCAGTTACTGCCCAGGAACACTCATCACTTTGTCATTCCATTTCTGACACCATCTGAGCTGTACGCAACATCACTTTTCTGCATATACTTAGGGCAACGTGTGCGCTATCTGGGTTTTCTGAATTTATTGTACATGTGCAGTAGCAAATAATCGCTCAACTACGTGACCTTTATGTGGGGTGGGGCATATTTTACAACTGTGGTTTACAGTATTGCAAAATTCCATCCAACTTTACATGAGACTCTAAATTGTGAACCTCTGCTGGACAGTGGTAGTAAGTGTTTAGGAATATTGTGTGTCAAACCCATTACAGTATCTAGAGATATTTCTTCCAGATAACCCTGCACAATACTCTTACAGATGGAGCCTTGTTCATCTAGCATTCTCTGCTGCTGCGCCTAGGTGCACCAAGGCTTATTAGCATAAGCCTTTCATCTATTGTTCTCATCTGCAATACAATACAGAGAACAATACATCAGGGGATTAAGTCATTACAGCAGGGGATTAAGTCTTTACAGCAGGGGATTAAGTCCGACTGTCCTGTCTCAATTAATCCTATTAAAGGCATAGATGAGCAGGGCTCCATCTGTACATACTTCAACAAACACGATTCAATTGATAATAAACTTGAAAACTGAAATATAATTACAAGGCATATAAGCAGCAATATCATTATTTATTTACAGTTTTTTATATAATTGTACAAAATCAATACAAATGCAACCTCAGCTCAAAGCAATCTCCCAACAATCCCACTACTATTGGTGGTCATTCCGAGTTGTTCGCTCGTTGCCGATTTTCGCAGTGCAGCGATCAAGTGAAAAAATGGCAAAAATACGCATGCGCATGGTACGCAGCGCGCATGCGCTAAGTACTTTCACACAAAACTTTGTAGATTTACACAAGCTCAAGCGACGTTTTTTCAACGCTCGAGTGATCGTAGTGTGATTGACAGGAAGTGGGCGTTTCTGGGTGGAAACTGGCCGTTTTCAGGGAGTGTGCTAAAAAACGCAGGCGTGCCAGGTAAAAACGCAGGAGTGGCTGGGGAAACGGGGGAGTGGCTGGCCAAACGCAGGGTGTGTTTGTGACGTCAAACCAGGAACTAAACTGACTGAGGTGATCGCAATCTAGGAGTAGGTCTGGAGCTACTCAGAAACTGCAGGGAATTATTTAGTAGCAATTCTGCTAATCTTTCGTTTGCTATTCTGCTATGCTAACATACACTCCCAGAGGGCGGCGGCCTAGCGTTTGCAATGCTGCTAAAAACAGCTAGAGAGCGAACAACTCGGAATGAGGGCCATTGTCCTAACAGCTGTTACTCACCACCTCACATGTTACTTTCTCACATGTACTTGGATTTATCTGGTGGGCTTGAATAACCTGGAACTCTAATTTGCTCTATTATACTATCCTTGGTTTTTTCAAGGGATGTAGTGAAATGTGGACATGGACTATGTCATCATGACATATTCACAACATCAACATCTTAATGTCGACATGTGAAATGCCGACATTATTCAAAGACCAGCAGCAGAGAGTCAGGCTGGACCCGCCATACCAGGTAAGTCACCACTAGCCCACCGGGGTCATTTTGTTGACATTCTAATCATGTCAAAATATTAATGTCGACATTATTAATTTTGACATGCCTAGCATTTCAACACTACAGCCATGTTGACATGATGAATGTCAACATAATATATCACACCCATTTCTCATAGTAGTCCACTATCCTAACTTATTGCATTATACTCACAACACTTTTAACCTGCTTGTGAGCCCGTACCTTATATCACATTTATTCCCTGTTCCATTTTGATTGTAAGGTCTTCTGATCCACTTGTATGCATTCTTTTAAGTAAGTAATGAATAAATATAATGTGTAATGTTAGACATAGTACATATAGAGAATTTTGGAGTACTACGAATAATTGATATTGATATAATAATAGGAAGACAACAAGATAGAAGAATTAAACAGTTGAACAACAGGCAAACGGCCAAGACCTCCAGTTACATCTTACTCTTATCTCACCTAAGACAAATTTGAGTTTTAATACATAGAATGGGCTTCAGATTGGAGGTATACATTTTAGTCTCCCTGCCCACTTAGTTGAGTGCTGGCACAAAATATCTCTTTCCATTCATACAGTATGTCCCCTGAGAGGTAGAATACTTTGTTCACAAACTAGGCACCCTTGTGGCACAGGATACTTCTATAAGGGGAAGACACCAGGATGCATCTCCCTCTGGCTCTCAATGCAGTAAGCCGATAGCATCATTCAGATTTGTGTTGAGATCAAAAACAAGATATGTTAACCTGGTAACAACATCACGTGATGAAACAGAAATCATCAACACCCTTTGAATCTCCATTCACTTAGCTCTCTAATTGTGAGAACCATCATCCAGGCCCTACAAAATAACAAGGCATGGCCGTTTCTAGCCAATTTGGCTCCCAGTGCGAGATTTAAAAATGCGCGCCCCCCCCCCATTCACATAAAAAAAACGCCCCCCCCCCATAGATATAAAGAGTAAAAGTGCGCTTCCGACAAGGGGGCGTGGCCTCTTTAAAATGGGTGTGGCTTTGTTAAGATGGGCGTGGCCTCATCTGATCTCATCACGGCCACCACAGGATAAAAAAAAAAAAGTCCTCATTTTACACAGTACAGCAGGCACGCGACCCCATTTTACACAGCACAGCAGGCAAGTGTCCCCATTTTACACAGCACGGTAGGCAAGTGTCCCCATTTTACACATTGCGGCAGGAAAGTGTCCCCATTTTACACATTGCGGCAGGCACGTGCCCCCATTTTACACAGTACGGCAGGAAAGTGTCCCCATTTTACACATTGCGGCAGGCACGTGCCCCAATTTTACACAGTACGGCAGGCACGTGCCCCCATTTTACACATTACGGCAGACTGCGTCCCCATTTTACACAGTACAGCAGGCAAGTGTCCCCATTTTACACAGCACGGTAGGCAAGTGTCCCCATTTTACACATTGCGGCAGGAAAGTGTCCCCATTTTACACATTGCGGCAGGCACGTGCCCCCATTTTACACATTGCGGCAGGAAAGTGTCCCCATTTTACACATTGCGGCAGGCACGTGCCCCCATTTTACACAGTACGGCAGGCACGTGCCCCCATTTTACGCATTACGGCAGACTGCGTCCCCATTTTACACATTCCGGCAGGCAAGTGTCCCCATTTTACACATTCCGGCAGGCAAGTGTCCCCATTTTACACATTCCGGCAGACAGGTGTCCTTATTTTACACATTAAGGCAGGCAAGAGTCCCCATTTTACACATTCTGGCAGACAGGTGTCCCTATTTTACACATTACGGCAGGCAAGAGTCCCCATTTTACACATTTCGGCAGGCACGTGCCCCCATTTTACACATTCCGGCAGACAGGTGTCCCTATTTTACACATTAAGGCAGGCAAGAGTCCCCATTTTAAACATTCCGGCAGGCACTTGCCCCCATTTTACACATTCCGGCAGACAGGTGTCCCTATTTTACACATTAAGGCAGGCAAGAGTCCCCATTTTACACATTCCGGCAGACTGCGTCCCCATTTTACACAGTACGGCAGGCAAGAGTCCCCATTTTACACATTGCAGCAGGCACGTGCCCCCATTTTACACATTACGGCAGGCACGTGCCCCCATTTTACACATTACAGCAGACTGCGTCCCCATTTTACACATTCCGGCAGGCAAGTGTCCCTATTTTACACATTCCGGCAGGTGGTGGGGGGAGGGAGGGAGAGAGAGAGAGAGAGAGAGACTGACTTACATTTGAAGCGGTTCTTCCCGCTCTTCAGCTGCCTCTCCCTCGTCTGCGCGGCGCCGCCGCCGGCCGGCTTGGCTCCCCCTTCTCCCTCCTCCCGAGTGCCCAGCTCGGGGGGCGGGGTTTCGCGGAATGACGCGATTGCGTCGTGACGTCACTGCGCAATAGCGTCATTCCACAAATCCCCGCCCCCCGAGCTGGGCACTCGGGAGGAGAGGGGAGGGGGGTTCAAAGTCCTTAAGAAGTGCCGCAGCGGGCACCCCGTGCGGTTGCACGGCTCGCCCGCTGCAAGAAACGGCACTGTAACAAGGCAACCCATAACACACATTTATACCCCATTCTGGATGCAGCCTATTCTCATGCAGGCTCTTGGAAGCACTGGTTCAGCATATCACCAACTACCAGCAGGTTTATACTTTTATCAGAGCTTGCACAGCCAATGGCTATACATCTTCACTCTCTTATTTGGGCATATTGGAGGATTAATGACTGCCCCTCCACCTCCCAATACTTGCTCCAGATTTGAAGTTTCACATTTTTTAGAAAAACATCCCTGCAGAACTCTACACTGGGGCTTCAGAGTTAGGACTTTTTGTACAGTATATGGATTCACCTCTCAAACTGTACAGGTTTAGTCCTTGCAAGTCTATTCTAAAGATTTTCCTTGACAAAAATTACATGTTTTGAAGTGACGGGTCAATATGGTGAAACATGGAGAAAGAATGTATGTTTTATTTCTTTGTAACCTTCCAAAGCATGATCGCTGCAACCCTAGGTCCCATAATCAGTCAGAAATAATAAATATACAGCCCACACCTCTTCCACTCACCTCCAGCACCAAATTAAGCTGTCTGTGAGACCATTCCCCTGGCTGGTTTTGCCCTAATGACAAAAAAAAAGAAAAAAGAAAGAGGCATCTCCTGGACTTTGAATGGCCCCATCAGGTCAGTGTCCTAAGAGAGCACTGATGTGCAACCCCATGCATGGGATGCCACTAGACATGTGCCTAGTGGGAAATTCAGGGAATCCACCACTGTATATGTTTTTCCGTGTATGCGTATTTCAACAGGTCTAGACAAACATCTCAGTAAATACTGAAAATAATTCCTAATCTAATGGCGTTTGAGTCATTGAAAGGTGTACATAGTATACTGATAGAGCAGTAAAATATCATCAGCTATTGAAGTAGTTCATCATTAATCTTTTATTTATTGGTACTTCCTTAGTACTTATTTTAAAATATATTACAAATGTTAAAAATAAAAAGTACATTAAAGAGTTGTTTTAAATCTTTAACTTCTTAAAGTTGATTGTGCAGCAAGAGACTTGCACTGTAGTACAAGACCTCTACATTTATATTATATATTATTGTGAAGATCCTGAGGGTGCCTCAGCCTGCACTTTGTTCCGGCATGCTTTTTTCCCTCCTTTATGGCCACCAAAGGAGCCTTGCTGAATGCAGCTGAAAGAGGACTTCTACCAAAGGTAAGTAAAACTTTTTTAACACCCTTAACCTGTGCATTATATAAAAAAGTTAAAATTGTTAACACCATTGTAAACATTAATCAACTTATCCACTACAACACTTTTATAAAATGTTCCTCAATGTTTTGGAATTTAAATGAGACTTGGTGATTGTTAGGATAAGGAGACTTGCCAGATAAAACATTTACAAAGTTATAGTATAAATTCCTACTGAAAGGTTCAGGAAATAAAAATATCCATGCTTTGATTTATGTGTATAAAATGGTTAATATAAACCACTAAAATTTGCCATGCTAAAATGTCTCACTGATTATGTTATGCTACTATAATTCAATTGTGCCTTGCCTGACACATTCAACTGTGTTTGGAACTATTCAAAGCAATTGCAGCTTCACGTTGTAGGACTGTATTTGAGTGTTATTCGAGACTAGATACTTTTGTTTAACAAAACCCATTTTGTGCACAGAGCATAGTTAGGTCAATGTTCAAATTTGTTTATGAATGACATCAGTAGTTCTCAACTTTTTAGATTCCAGACACAATTACAACATCGTATTGTAATATTTATGTGTCTGTATTTCTGACCACCTGTAATTCTCTTAGTATAAGCAACTTAATAAGTTAAGTTGTTGTGTTGTTGTTGTTGGTTTTAAAGTTGAGGGGCTAAATTTACTAGAGATAATTTTGCATTGTGGTTTAAAACTGCAGCACCTCACAGATTGTTTACTATTCACTGATTTGGAAGACACTTTAAAACTTACTAACTGCCAGCAGATTTATAGTACCAGCCAGATACTTACAGTAGAAAAGACAGTTGGGAGGCTATGAGGCTCTCTCCTAACTGTTCTTGCAGCTGTGGCGAACTGCATTTGATGTCTTAGGGGCATATTTATCACAATCTGCATCTCAGATGTGATTGTGATGTGATCATTTTGACATTTGCAATGAGATATTTGCAAACATGAATGTATTATAATTTGCATCCCAGGACAGAGCTTGTGAGAAAGATCTGTGCCTGTGAATCCCCTCACCGCATTTCTCTGGGTTTTTTATAATTTTTTTTGCATTGTGAGAGCTGCCTCTCTTACAGTGACAGTGGGAGACAGTGGAAGAGCTGGAGCCATGAAACATATAAATGATCATGTGATGTTTCTGCTCCAATGAGGTGGTGTGTTACGTGTAGAAACACCATTGAAATTAATTGCCCATTGATATCAATTAGAATTGGATTATGTTTTTCCACCACTTCAAAAGAGACTTCGGGCCAGAGGCAGTGACTCCCAAGTTCGGCAGTCATGTGGGATGCCGGATAAACTCTGACTTTTTTTTAAAGGGGCAATCACTTACAAGGTAAAACTATGCCTTGTAAGTGACTGACCCTTTAAAAAATGTTCCAAGTTCGTCCGGCATCCTGCACTGCTACAGAACTCGAGCATCATTACATCTGGCCCTTCATGTGTGATCAAACCAGGGAGTTTCTGGGGATCCCCCACACTGTCAGCCAATCGCTCTGTAACTATAGCATGACAGTGCCTGTGATAGAAGTTCTTATGTTTTATTTTTATGTCTAGTGGATAAACAGAAGATTTTCCAGTGTATAAAAATATTTTCCAATTGAATTACAAATATTAAATTTGGGTTTCAAGGAAGCAATTTTTCCATTGAAAAACAAAGCATATCCCTTTGAATTAACCACTTAATTGACGATTTTTCCCTTCAAAAGTGTTAACAACATTGTTTTTTAAAATTTATTTTATTTAATAAAGTTGAAAAAGTATTTTTTTTTTAATATTTAAACATTATATTATGCACATCTGCAGAACGGATCTCCTCATCAAAAACGGGGGGACAGGGTGGGACGGCGCAGTTGCATGAAATCTGACCATGCCAGTAAAGTGGTTTTAAAAGAAGGAACTTTATTTTTTGGATTACAAATATGGAACATTGGACTTTAGAAAAAGTCCCTATAGAATAAAAAATGTAAAAACATTTATCTTTAGATTGCAAAAAGAAAATGTTTAATTTTGATTACATTTACAGTATGGCCTTTTTTCCTTTGTATTGCATGAAGTGAATTTTCTCTTTGGAATATGAGAAAATGATCACCTTGGAATAAAACAAATATATTATAAAATGGCGCAGAAGGTTTTGGGTTATTTTTATTACCCACAAGGTAACACTTTGATAAGTCCCAGATGTTTTCGGAAAGCGCTGGCAATCTTTGTCTCCCCCTTCCCATTCCATATAAGTTTCAGCAAAATGTTCGGAAGTCATAACTGGTTATGATCCAGCAGGGGATCCCACGTTGCTGGAATCTGGGGTAGACACACTCCTCTATTTAATTTATTATTTTTAATGCATGGAAATGTTCTATTGATTTCAATAGCCAATTCGTTAAGATAGCCCTGGGTATCAATTTGTTCTTATTAAGTGGTAGTTTAGTTATAGCATCAACCTCTATTTTCAGAAGTTTAGACTTAGTAGATCAGAGCTCTCCAGCTGTTTGGAAACTGCAACCCCCAGTCTACTTTTCAGATATTGTTGAACTAAACTTCTCTGGCAGGGAAACAGTTAAAAGATAGTGATTCTTTAGGTTTCAGTATTGTGTATTAGTAATTAAATACAGCACAACTGTGGTTTTATTAAATATAACAAGTATACAAAATTAATAGAGAAAGCACTTTAGAAGCAAAGGTTAACATAAAACACATGGTCCCTAATCAGTGACTTTTATTCCATCTACTGTGTTGCATTGCGTACTTAGCTGCCCAGACACTGACCCATTAATAAGCACAATTTTTAAAATGTTAAAGAAACGCAGCGGTATAAGCAGTTAGTACTTCCATGGTTAGAATGTTGCAGTTCAGTACTTTACCCCCAACTGTCCTGCCTCAGATTTTCTGCCATAACAGAAATAAATAATTTGTGAAAAATAAAATTGTGTTTGTTCCAAGTGGTTTCCCAGCTGGAATAAGCTGTCTGCAGCTGGTCAGTCCTGTGTGTCCCCCAGGCCCACTTAATTTATCTCTCTCCTGAGAAGTTTAGCTTGGGTGGAAGTTTCAACACAATGTTAAAATGGCATGCCTGAGTTTATCTGCAAGATAAAAAAAACTGTGCTCCCATACTAAAGGGTCTAGGAATACTGTAAGTAGCAGCAAACATGAGATGAAAAGGTTGCAGTAAATGTGAACAATTTTGTTTATTTAATTGAGCATAATAAGTCTAAACTTCATGGTTCTCCATTATATCAAGTAATGGGCGCATTATTTATAAAGGAAATGGTTAATATAAGACAATACAGGTACAACACCAATAATCCGGCACAGTTGGTTCCAGCACTGTGCCACAGGCCCGGAGCTACCAGCTCAGCAAAGAGATGCAGGGCAGGTAGGTGCCAGGCTGGAGAGGCGCTCTCCCTGCTCTGCATCCCCACTGCTGCACCTGTCCCTCTGCTGCTGGTGGCTACGGTCCCTGTCACTGTATGTCAGGCAGCGGCGCCGACAGCTTAAAGCCTCCTCCTGTGACAGTAACCGATTGGACAAAAGGGGTGGAGTTACATGGGTAGAGGGGTGGAGCTACATGGGTAGAGGGGAGGAGCTACACGGGACCAGCAGACTGCAATACCACAGAGTAGGACATGCTGCTCCAGATCCTGCCATCCAGACTGTGATAAGTAAGTGAAGGGAGAGTGAGTGAGAGAGTCTGCGTGTGTGTGTGTGTGTGTGTGTGTATGTGTATGTATGTGTGTGTGTGTATTCATGTATGTGTGCCTGGGGGGATGTGAAAAAACTGCATTTCTATGGGCTTTATGTGTAAGCTGCGCTACTACTGGAGCATTACATGTAAGCTGTGCTACTACTGGGGGCGTAATGCATAAGATGCGCTACTACTGGGGTCACTACGTGTAAGCTGCTCTGCTACTGGGGTCGTCATGCGTAAGCTACTACTACTACTGTGGGCGTTACGTGTAAGCTGCACTACTACTGTGGGCGTTACGTGTAAGCGGCACTACTACTTGGGCGTTTGGTGTAAGCGGCACTACTACTGGGGTCGTTATGTGTAAGCGGCGCTATTACTGGGGTTGTTATGTGTAAGCGGCGCTACTACTGGGGTTGTTATGTGTAAGCGGCGCTACTACTGGGGTTGTTATGTGTAAGCGGCACCACTACTAGGGCGTTATGTGTAAGCTGTGCTATAACAAGGGTGTTATGTGTAAGCAGCGCCACTACTGGGGGCGTTTTAAATGGGGGTACTATAGTATGTCAGTGCCCTTCTTTGTGAGACCACATCCCTTTTTTGACGCATGCTGTCCCTTTGTAAAGTATGGGAGGGCACAAATTTATAGTTTGCAGGGGGACACCAAACACCCTAGCACCGGCCCTGCCAGTGCTCTGGATTACCTGTTTTTGCCGGATTATTGGTGGCTTCGATGGCAGTGGTATCAGTGGCATCCTGACTCACCCCTCGCAACCTAATTCTACCCTGCAGCCTTCCTGTAGTCTAACTCCCCCCTCCCCACAGCACCTAAACCTCCCTCAGCCCACCTCCCCCACGCAGCCTGACTCACCCATGCAGCCTAATTGAGCCCTTCCATAGCCTAAATCCTCCTGCAATCTAACTAAGCCCTTATGCAGCCTAACTAAGGCCTTACGCAGCCTAACAAAAGCCCTCCTGCAGCCTAACAACCACCCGCAGCCTACATAAACCCTCCCACAGCCTAACTAAACCCTCCCACAGCCTAACTCCCACCAGCAACCTAACTTTCTCCACCACCTGATGTAACTCCAACCCGCAGCCTAACTAAGCCCTTACGCAGCCTAACAAAGCCCTCCCACAGCCTAACAACCACACGCAGCCTAACTATGCCCTTCTACAGCCTAACTCCCACTCACAGCCTAAATAATCTCTCCCGCAGCCTAACTAAATCATCCTGCAGCCTAACTAAACCCTCCTACATCCTAACTTTCACCAGCAACATAATTTTCTCCACCACCTGATTTATCTGGATTAATATACTGGCGCTATAGATTAATTGAGTTCTGAAATAAAAATATGTAGAGCATTGTGTAATATGTGTGCACTATATGAATAACTGTTCAGTGGTGTACGCGGGGGATGGGGGGATCTGAATATCCAGAAACCCACCCTGACTGACATTTTCTTTTTATACATCGGCCACTGTTGTTAATCCCTGCCCCCTCTCAGGAAAATGCAAAATTTGCGTGTCGATGTGGAGGGGCCAATGAGACGTGATTCCAAAGGAATGATGTCTTATTGGCCCTGCCCCGTCCGGGGGAACCCACGAATAGCAGTTTTTTCCTGCAGCCTAATGAATGGTGCCTGGTTCATGCAGTTGGTGCTTGGTGAGTGAGGATGGAGAGTGTGTGTGTGATAAATTTGTAACATATATGTGTGTGTGTGTGTGTGTGTGTGTGTGTGTGTGTGTGTGTGTGTGTGTGTGTGTGTGTGTGTGTGTGTGTGTTATGGAAACTCCCCCATAAAAATACTGTGATTGCCCATACTGTTGCTAGACAAGAAACATAATGATGCTTACATTCTGTAAATACCTGTAAATTACATATTTGTTTAACAATCCACACACTGTATGTCCATGAAGAATAAAGTAAATTACTACTTGTTATTTGGTTATATTTTGTGGTTTACTATGAACTCAACTTATGCCTATTATTCAGGGCCGTCCCTGGGCATAGGATAGGTCTGCCTATTAATTAGTCTGCATGAGCAGCAAAAAGTCAATACAACAGTGGAGGGGGAGCATATGTGGAAGAGGCATGGAAGGCAGCGCACAGAGTATGCAAGCCTGCGGGAAGAAGATTAAAGTTGTCTTAAGACTAAAGACCAGAAGAGGCAACAGAAGACAGAAGACATTGAGTCGAGCCAAAAGACTCCAGGAAACCTAAGCCCTGGCATGACCATTCTATTTTGAGTTGGAGAAATCTTTGACAAATATGTCTTGCCATGAAAGGGGCATTTCAGAGTGGAAACTGGGGAATGACAATGCAATCGCACAGAACAGCTCTGTCTTGTGCTAGTGTCATAGGCATGAAGCTTGAGTTCTGTGCGATTCTGATTCATACATATAGAGAAGGGAATCTTGTCTCAGGCGGTTGCCTTTCATCTAGTATGGGACTAATGCAGGTGCAGATAGTAATAACAGTTGATGCAGTTGGAGTAAAAAGAGTGGGCATAACAGCTTCCTGATCCTCGCATTAGCACTACGGTTTCTCACCTTAGCATAAGGGGTCAATGGGTCTATTCATGAAGCAGTGAAAAGTGTGGAGAAGTGAGCCAGTGGAGTAGTTGCCCATGACAGCCAATCAGCATTGAAGTAACATTTATAATTTGCATACTATACAATTGTGTAGAGCAGCTGATTGGTTACCATGGGCAACTTCTCCACAGGCTTATTTCTCCGCTCTTTTCACTGTTTCATGAACAGACCACTAAATCATGGTTCTGTGGCTTCATGCAAACAAAGTCACTTTTCCCTTGCCTCAGTAGATGCTCCTCTGATGTTTTATTCTGTATTCACCTAGATGACAATAATATTCTCTGTGGGTCTTGTTTCTCATGTTTCTTTGTTGCCAGTCAATAAAATCAGTCACCCACTGCCTCTCTGTCTCCTACTATCTTTCTCCATCACCTCTCACTCCTGTTACCCTCTCCATGACACCCACTGCCTCTACCCATCATCCTCTATGTCACCCACTGCCTCCCCCAGTCACCCATTCCCTGGCATCACCCACTGCATCCCCAGGTCACCCAATCCCCGGCGTCACCAACTGCTTCTCCCTGTTTTCAGAAAAGCAGTCTTAGGGGTCTATTTACTAAGCTTTGGATGGAGATAAAGTTGCTGGAGATAAAGTACCAGCCAATCGGTTCCTAACTGTCATGTTACATGCTGTGTTTGAAAAATGACAGTTAGGAGCTGATTGGCTGGTGCTATATCTCCAGTGACTTTATCTCCATACAAGGCTTAGTAAATAGACCCCTAGTTAAGACTAAAGGGAGGAGCTGAGCATTGCTGTGTGCCAGGAGGGGGAAGAGAAACCGGTCACTTGGAGCCCAGATTCTGGGAAGAGGAGCATGGCTGTGACTGCTGAGGGGATTGGATGGGGACTGAGGAGGAAAAGGTTGGCATGAGCTGGGAAGTGGGTGAGGAGGCTGGCATAAGGGGAGTGGGTGATGAAGCGTGACGAAAATGAGGGCATAGCTCGTGGATATGGCATTCCCTTTGAGGCCACTCCCCTTATTGTGAAGGCACTCACTTTTCCAGGAGCATGCGTGTCTCCGCCCCCCACCCCGCCCAGTCATTTTATTCTGGATACACCACTGCTGACCCCCCACCCCCAGAACTTTAGCAGTGTTGCCCCTCAAGCCACAGCACTTACCTGGTTCCACTTTCTGGAGCTGATGGAGGAAGCCATCCATGGGTACAGAGTAGAGGGGTTGAGAAAATAGGAGGTGATCTAAGAATTGGACTGAGAGGAGAGTAGAGGATACTGTGGGATAGAGGGAAGAAGAATGGGAGACAGAAGAGGAGTGGGCAGCCTGGAAAGGAGTGCATCTTATTGGTGGCCGGGGGGCACAGGCAGCCACTGTAAAGCAAAGTACTACTGGGTAAAGGGGCTGGTTAATCCCAGACAGCTGCAGCAGGTTTGAAATCAGTGGCCGGCTGCCTGTGATCCCGGGAGCATATTCTACAGCATATTCTCCCAGCCACAATCTCAACCAAGCGTAGCTCAGCTGCAGCCCCCCACATAGCAACATGTACCAGTCCACCCTCGCTGACTGCTAACTATAAAGTCAGCCTTGGGGTGTGGGGTGTTCAAATTGAAATCTAAATTGCAGCATAAAAATAAAGCTGCCTAAAATCTGTGGGCTACATGCAAAAGCAGCGAGTATTCACCCTGCACAGAAAAAAATGTAAGTGTAGTAACTTGCTCCCTTTGCATGGCAACCTGGTTTGTTTCAGACACAAAGTTACAGTACTTGCTTTTTTTTGGTTTACTTACAAACATGAATCCGGTCCAATATGCATACATTTAACTGGACACAGACTATGTGCAATGCTGAAAACAAATTTAGGTGGAAAATCAAAATTAAGGGTGATATATATGCAACATTTTTGATAAGCACAAGGGTGGGACATTATAGTGAATGCCACCACTGTCTAAGGTCTACTCTTAGGCTGGATGGGATAGGGGGCTTTAAACAGTTAAGGCTAAATATGGTTTCCACAATTATTAAAAGGATTTTATACAAGCAAATCTTCTGTAAGAGTTTATGAGAGTATTAAATGTTTTGTTCTCAGGAGCAGATGGTTCCACATGCACGGCACATGCAGTAAGAGACTGACCCTTTGAAGGACACTCATCTGTGAAGTCTATTTAGAGTTTTACGTGGGATGTCTCCATAATGTCTTCCTCAAAGTTCCCTAATTTGTTTTGTTCAAAAAAATGTTACTTGCTAAGTACATGTTAATTATAATTGTATGATCAAACATGCTGACATAAAAGTACAGTTTGAAATAATTGATGCCACATCTATAAACCCCAAAGTAGGCAGTGTGGAAACATACGATGAGCAGGTGCAGTTTGTCTTGTGTGTGCACTTTTGTAGAAAAATAAATTTTTTGGAGTATGACTCTGATAGCTACTGTAACTATGGAAAGAGTTTTCAGAGTGCAGACTCCTTCGGATCACTCCACTCACACTTATGACCAAAGGTGCTGTAACACTGCCGGGACAGAACTCAGCAAACTATTCTTTTGCTGCATTCATCAATGGCATAATAATAAGTAGAGCTTTTAGCATTTGTCAGGACTGCTGCTTATCAGAACAGTCATCCTAGGATCACCATAAGGATAATTTATCCAACGTCTCAGTAGTGGCCATAAGCGATGTTACTTTTCATGGAATATCTAATATAGGTTTGTTTTAGCCTTTTGAACTACTGCCGCTTTAAAACAAATGGTCAGACTTGCTGGGATCTCAACTACAGTATGTCTGCATCTCACAGGTTATTAAAATGTACACAGTACATAAGAAGTGCATACGGGCACTCATTCCGAGTTGATCGCTCACTAGCTACTTTTTATAGCCATGCAAACGTATAATCGCTGCCCACAGGGAGTGTATTTTTGCTTTGCAAGTGTGCGATCGCATGTGCAGCGGAGCGGAGCGAAAAAGTTTCTGAGTAGGTCTGAACTTACTCAGCCCTTGCAATCACTTCAGCCTGTATGGTACTGGAA
The DNA here is from genome assembly GCF_028390025.1 of Pseudophryne corroboree. NCBI lineage: Eukaryota > Metazoa > Chordata > Amphibia > Anura > Myobatrachidae > Pseudophryne > Pseudophryne corroboree. The sequence continues at coordinate 160,809,097 of NC_086452.1, read as the reverse complement.
TTGACGTCGGACACCCGCCCTGCAAATGCTGCGTTTTCCCTACCAGTCCCAGTAAACGGTCAGTTGACAACCATAAACGCCCTCTTTTTGTCAATCTTCTTGCGAACAGCTGTGCGAATGGAATCATTGCTAGAAGCATTGCACAGCAACAATGCTGTTTGTACCCGTACGACGCGCATGCGCATTGTGGCGGATACGCATGCGTAGTAGTAACCTGATCGTTGCGCTGCGAAAATCGGCAGCGTGCGATCAACTCGGAATGAGGCCATAGTACAGACAGGACTCACACTGGATAAATATGAACAGCAACTAACAAGAAGATACCTACTGAATCTATATTATCTTATGTTGGTAATTTAACTCATGAAGGTACCAGGTAGGGCAGCCATCTACAGAGGTTACAGTGAGCAGGATAAGCAATTTGTAGAAGTATCATACACATTGAAATTAATAGAACAAAATATAACAGAAAAATGTGACAGTCTGCCAAGAAGGTGTGAGGACCAGTGTGCTGTGGAGTCCTGTATGGAGCAGGAGCCTTGTTTCATGATTGCCAGGATATTATGCCAGCCTTAATGAAGCAGAGGACTAGTTGATGTGAAAGTCAGCTGAAGCAGTGTTCCAGATGAAGTTAGGGGAGGCTCAAGAACAGAATTGGGCAGAGTGGCTAAAGCTACTGGGTATTCTGAGCTGCTCAATTAATGGTGCCTCTTGCAGAAAGCTCTGTGCCTGAGTAGGGATGTTGAGCAACCACGCAATGACTAGGCTAGAGCCACAGACTCTATTTGCAAGGACTGATGCTGACATTGGTAAGTTAGAGTAAAAACACTGTTACAAGGTTTTAGCAGCTGATGGAGGGATATGTGGCAAAGTGACAGGAGGCCTCAATGCATATCTAGGTGGTAGGCCAGCTATCAAGCATACTGCCCAATCTGGAGGCAATGTGTATGTCTCTCTGTGGCCAGGAGCCAATTCACCCTGTGGGGAATAAGGCTTCAGCCATTTCTGGGCTTTGTAACTATTCCTGAGGCCTTCAAAGCTACCAAGAGTAGATTAATCCATCAGGTGACCTTGGAAGTAAATAATGTGGTCCAAGTTTCTAAATATATAATAAGATACCCATAAGTAATACTGTAATTTGTGCTTGCCACCAAACAAAAAAAAAATCTCCATATAATTACTAACCTACAGTTTCAGTCTTGATCAACCATAATCCAGTAGAAAGAAGGCAAACACACGGGAAAGAAAAAAGAAATCACATTGAATGGACAGATTTCTCCAAAGAGCATTCTATCCTTCAGGCCTTCTGTCTCTTTCCATCTCTCTCTCACCCTTTATCAATCTCTGCATTTCTAGCTAATTCTTTGGATGCAGTTGCTGTACAAAAATATGCAAAAGCAGCTGAAGGTGTCTTGTGTAAATAGATGACTCCTGCATGCTTGTGTGTTCTGCTGTTACGTCCAAAGACTCAGCGTTGGATCATTTGCGTGATGGCCGGGCTGTTCACACTGCTGGGGCCAGGTAATCTGTGTCCGATGATGTCTCAGCACTCAAAAAAAAAACGGGGCTCAAAAAAAAAACGGGGGCATGTCCCACCTGCCACCCCCCAAACATCAGTACCCTGTCAATCAGGCTGCGGCTTGGGGTGCCCCACCATCGGAGATCACGTACATCTCTGAATCAGGCTTTGACTGTTTATAAAAGTGTAGACAATATAACAATGTCTATTTAACTACTTAGAACTGATATCAGTAATAATCCACTCACAAAGTATAACCAAGAAATAAAAACATTTTCCTATAACAAAATTCACAGAAGCCATGATATTAACACTGTTAAATACTTGTACTAAAGATTGCACACAGATTTATTTTCATTTAAGAAACTTAATCTCATTAACATGCTAAATAACAATCAACAACATAACATTTTGTAAACCAATATAGCACAAAAGTAATCAGAAATAATCATTACACGCTGTGCAGCCCATGGTACACCATCTTTGTTCTACCAAATATAATAAGTATGCTCTGTAGGCGGGGTACTGTACTCAGTAAGTAGTCTTAGTACAAATCAGTATTTAATTCCTTGCAGATGTAGGCATTGAGCTCATGTAAGGGAGCATTAGGCGCTATCAGAATCCCAGAAGGAATAAGCAAAAAATTATATACATATGTAGTTGGCACAAGATAATAAAATCATGCAAAGATATTACAAAAGTTCCTTTATTTTTCTTTAATGATACTGTAGTCCATGCATCCCGCCATCACCCAATGGTTATAGCCTCGTTTGTATGACTCCATTTTGTAATGTAAAAAAGTCATATTTCAACACTTTTGTGCGTCTATTTCGAACATACAGTACTGTAGGTTAAATTCAGTGATGGCCTGTCAGTAGAATTGTGGTTATGCAGAGTTGAGCATATAAATAAATATTACTGTTTTCAGACACATTTTTTGCAGCAAGGATATGGCTGGAGCTAATGCGCACTAACAATGATGTGACCAGGAATTTGAATAGGGACGGTCTAATGCAGTAATACGTGCAACTCTGCATACAGGCACACATACACATTTTGGGCCTGATTCATGTTTGTAAGTAAAGCAAAAAAAGCAAGTAACTTGTGTCTGGAACAAACCATATTGCCATGCAAGGGGAGCACATACATACATACATACATACATACATACATACATACATACATACATATATATATATATATTTTTTTTTATATATATATTTTCTGTGTAGTGTAAATACTGGCTGCTTCTGCATATACCCCACAAATACTGGCTGTGTTTTTATTTAGACTGCAATTTAGATTTCAGTTTGAACAAAAAGGGAAAAAAAGGAGATGTGACTCACCCACAGCCCACCCACCCAGCTGTATTTAAATTTGAAATGAGCGGGATCGGTTCTCAGATCGGTGTACCTGTGCTATTAGGGGTGCTGTCATGGCTGTCACTGGTGTTTCATGTGCTGTTAGCGGTTCTGCAGCTGTACATGGGTGTTTCTGTCCTGGCTTTCACTGTGTTGTACAGAGGGCAGGGGCACTGTCCTCCTGAATGCTGTGAAAATACAAGAGTGCTGGCTGTAAAAAATCTGGGGTGCAGTGCCAATAAATGTACACTGGCCCTGTCTTGTATGCTGTAAAAAATCTGGGGTGCTGCTTTTAAAGTAAATGTACACTGGCCCTGTCTTATATGCTGTAAACAATCTGGGGTGCAGTGAAAATAAATGTACTGTGGCCCTATCTTGTATGCTGTAAAAAAATCTGGGGTGCTGCTGTTAAAATAAATGTACACTGGCCCTGTCTTGTATGCTGTAAAAATAACTGGGGTGCAGTGAAAATAAATGTACACTGGCCCTGTCTTGTATGCTGTAAAAAATCTGGGGTGCTGCTGTTAAAATAAATGTGCACTGGTCCTGTCTTGCATGCTGTAAAAAATCCGGGGTGCAGTGAAAATTAATGTACACTGGCACTGTATTGTATGCTGTAAAGAATCTGGGGTGCTGCTGTTAAAATAAATGTACACTGGCCCTGTCTTGTATTCTGTCAAAATAACTGGGGTGCAGGGAAAATAAATGTACACTAGCCCTGTCTTGAATGTTGTCAAAAATCTGGGGTGCTGCTGTTAAAATAAATGTGCACTGGCCCTGTCTTGCATGCTGTAAAAAATCTGGGGTGCAGTGAAAATAAATTTACACTGGCACTGTATTGTATGCTGTAAAGAATCTGGGGTGCTGCTGTTAAAATAAATGTACACTGGCCCTGTCTTGTATGCTGCTAAAAATCTGGGGTGCTGCTGGTAAAATAAATGTACACTGGCCCTGTCTTGTTTGCTGTAAAAATTCTTGGGTGCAGTGAAAATAAATGTACACTGGCCCTGTCTTTTATGCTGTAAAAATACAGGGTGCTGCTGTTAAAATAAAAGTACACTGGTCCTGTATGCTGTACAAATACAAGGGTGCTGTTGTTAAAATAAAAGTACAATGGTCCTGTATGCTGTAAAAATATAGGGGTGCTCTGTTAAATAAATGTACACTGGCCCTGTCTTGTGTGCTGTAAAAATACAGAGGTTTTGCTGTTAAAATAAAAGTACACAGGTCCTGTATGCTGTAAAAATATAGAGGTACTGTTGTTAAAATAAAAGTACACTGGTCCTGTATGCTGTAAAAATACAGGGGTGCTGTTGTTAACATAAATGTACACTGGTCCTGTATGCTGTAAAAATATAGGGGTGCTATTGTTAAAGTAAAAGTAGACTGGTCCTGTATGCTGTAAAAATACAGGGATGCTGTTGTTAAAAAAGCACACTGTTCCTGTATGATGTAAAAATACAGGGGTGCTGTTGTTAAAATAAAAGTACACTGATCCTGTATGCTGTAAAAATACAGGGGTGCTGTTGTTAAAATAAAAGTACACTGGCTTTGTGTGCTGTAAAATACAAGGGTGCAGTGAAAATAAAAAGTACACTGGCCTTGTCTTGTATGCTGTAAAATTTCAGGGGTGTTGTGAAAATACAGGGGTGCTGACACTGTCCGCGGTTGCAATGTCTAGGCCTGACCTTCACAACACTGTATGGGAAGAGGAGGCTCCTACCACCATTTGCACACCCTCTGAAAGTGCTGGGAGGAGCACCACCAGTCCAGTTGCTGATATTGAGATTGAGAGTGTCACTGTAGAAGTACACCAGGATGAGGAGGAGATTGGTGTAGCTGGCGCTGAGGAGGATGTTGACGATGAGGATTCTGATAATGATGTAGTTTGTTTGAATAAGGCACCAGTGGAGATAGTTGTTGGCCATGAGATGAAAAAACCTCTTCGGTGTGGAATTATTTCTCCACAAATCCAGACAACAGGTGTCAAGCCATCTGTTGCCTTTGTCAATCCATAATTAGTAGGGGTAAGGATGTTAACCACCTAGGAACAGCCTCCCTTATACATTACCTGCAGCGCATTCATCCTAAGTCATTGTCAAGTTCAGAAACTTTTGGTAATAGCGTAAGTGTCACAACTGAGGGCCTGAGCTGACGGGAGGCAGCCTCAGTTGTAGGGGCTGAGATGTACCGGAACCTGGGAGGTTGTATCAGACCCCTGTACATGTAAGTAACATGAATAATAACTGCCCGAAGGCGTGACCACGACAACTTGGATAAAAGTCAATGATGTTTATTATGACAACTCCGCAACACAGCAGCAGTAAAAGAAAACGTAAAAGTCAGCAAAGAATAAATACAGTTCCTGGGTACTACAGGATGGCAGGAGCCACAGGGCACTGGTAGTGTGAGATAGTTCTTATGATCTTCTAGATGGAAAGTCCTTACCAGGCCCGACTGTAGCAATGGAGATAACCCAGGATTGTGCCAGCTGGTGTTCCAGGAAAAGCTGGGTTGCTGAAGATAAAACAGCTGCTGTGGATACTGGCTGGAACCAGACTGTTGTTAGCACGGAGTGGATACTGGCTGGAACCAGTTAAATAATAAATGAACTTGGGAGCGATGAAATATGAACTGAAATGTAGAACTTGAGAGCGGAGAAATAATAATACCGGTGGAGAGTGGTAAAGTGTAGAAAGGACACCGGCCCTTTAAGGGAAGCTGTACTCTGCTGGAAGCTGAGCTGGAAGCAGGTAATGTTGTAGCTGGAAACAGATGAATCCACAATGGATTGGAGAGTCAGGCTACACCGCAGGTGGAATGCTGGTGCGGGTCTCTATGGTGGAAGTCTTGAGACAGGAGCTGGAACCTGGAAGACAATCACAGGAGAGAGACAAACAGGAACTAGGTTTGACAACCAAAGCACTGACGCCTTCCTTGCTCAGGCACAGTGTATTTATACCTGCAGCAAGGAAGGGATTGGCTAGGCAATTATGCAGATTATCAATACTAAGAACAGATTGGTGGAAATGATCAGCTGACAGAATCCAAGATGGCTGCGCCCATGCAGACACTTGGAGGGAAGTTTGGTTTGTAATCCATGTGGTAATGAAAACAGTAATGGCGGCGCCGGCCACCGGAGACAGGAGGCGCCAGGCTGACAGATGCACATCCAACCACGCGGACACAGCGGAGGCCGCGGCTGACGTAATCGCCACTCAGACACTCTGCATGCAGAAGTTCAGGGACGGCGGCGGAGGCCGCGGGAGACGCCATGCCAGGTGTAATATGGCGTTTACTGTGACAGTGTCCCAGAGTGACAGGAGAGGATACAGGAATGTACACATCAGGATAACAGATGGGATCCGGTCCTGGAGCGCTGAGCCAGCCTTAGGAGGCATCTGATGGCTAAGAAATGGCGTCCAGATACCCGGATCGTGACAGCACCCCCCCCTTTAGGAGTGGCCCCAGGACACTTCTTTGGCTTTTGAGGAAACTTGGAATGGAATCTCCGGACCAAGGCAGGAGCATGGACATCAGAAGCATTGGTCCATGAACGTTCCTCAGGACCATAACCCTTCCAGTCAATAAGATATTGTAGTTGACCGTAACGGTGACGTGAGTCCAGGATCTTGGCCACTTCATACTCAACGCCTCGTTGAGTTTGGACTTTCGGAGTTGGAGGAAGTGAGGAATGAAACCGATTCAAGATCAGCGGTTTCAACAGGGAAACATGGAATGTCCTGGGTATTTTTAAGAAGGGAGGCAACTGAAGTCTGTAAGCAACAGGATTGATGACTTGTTCAATCTTGAAAGGACCGATATAGCGAGGTGCAAACTTCATACTGGGAACTCTTAACCTCAAATTCTTCGTGGATAACCATACCCGATCACCCACCTTGAGAGCAGGAACTGCTCGACGCTTCTTATCCGCAAACTTCTTGTACCTGAACGATGCCTTGAGCAGAGCTGATCGTACGCTCTTCCAGATATTGGCAAACTGATGCAAGGTGATATCCACTGCGGGAACAGAAGTTGCTGGAAGCGGTTGGAACTCAGGAACTTTAGGGTGGAATCCAAAGTTAGTGAAGAATGGTGTTGAAGCAGATGAAGAATGATACTGGTTGTTATGACAGAACTCGGCCCAGGGAAGTAATTGAACCCAGTCATCTTGAGAGGAGGACACATAGATGCGGAGGAAGGCCTCCAAGTCCTGATTCACCCTCTCGGTTTGACCATTGGTCTGAGGATGGTAAGCCGTGGAAAACTTTAGCTTGACTTGGAGGACTTGACATAAACTTCGCCAGAATTTGGCTGTGAATTGAACTCCTCGATCTGAGATAATTTCTTCAGGAAGACCGTGGAGTCGGAAGATCTCTTGTATGAATACTTGAGCCAACTTGGAAGCTGACGGAAGACCGGTGAGAGGAATGAAGTGTGCCATCTTGGTGAACCGGTCAACTACCACCCAGATGGTATTGAACTTGTTGCACATGGGTAAGTCTGTAATGAAATCCATCGACAAGTGGGTCCATGGTCGACGGGGAACGGATAGTGGAACCAGTTGCCCCGCAGGCGACTGGCGGGATACTTTATGTTGGGCACACTTTGGGCAAGATGCAATAAACTCCAAGACGTCCTTTTTCAGAGTTGGCCACCAATAGGACCTAGAGATAAACTCCAGGGTTTTTTGGATACCTGTATGTCCGGCAAAATGGGAAGCATGGGCCCAATGCATGAGCTTCTTCCTTAGCATCGGCTTCACAAAACTTTTCCCTGATGGGGGCGTAGAGTCCATCCCTACCGTGGAGAATGCCAACGGATTTATAATAGGATGCTTGTCTGAAGACTCTGACTCATTTTCTTGCTCCCATGAGCGGGAAAGGGCATCGGCCTTGCGATTCTGAGAGCCCGGACAGAACTGGAGTTTAAAGTCGAACCTGGAAAAGAAAAGTGCCCATCTGGCCTGACGAGGGTTGAGACATTGTGCGCCCTTCAGGTATAAAAGGTTCTTGTGGTCTGTAAGTATGGTGATTGAATGAGAAGCTCCCTCCAACAGATACCTCCACTCTTCTAGAGCGAGCTTGATGGCTAGCAACTCCTGGTCGCCAATGGCATAGTTGCGCTCAGCTGGGGAGAACTTCCGGGAGAAGAAACTGCAAGGGTGTAAATGGCCATCTTTAGCCCTCTGAGATAACACCGCTCCTACTCCAACGGAGGAGGCATCCACCTCTAAGATGAAAGGAGAGTCGATGTCAGGCTGTTTCAGAACTGGCGCAGAGATGAACCTTTGTTTTAAAAGATGAAATGCTTGCATGGCTTCTTCAGACCACTTGGACGGGTTAGCACCCTTCTTAGTGAAAGCAGTAATAGGCGCCACAATGGTGGAAAAGTCTCGTATAAACTTTCGGTAATAGTTGGCGAACCCTAAGAACCTCTGGACCCCTTTGAGGGTTAAGGGTACCGGCCAATTTTGGATTGCTTGTAGTTTCTCAGGATCCATCTCTAGTCCGGAACCGGACACAATGTACCCTAGAAACGGAATGGACTTGACTTCAAAGACGCATTTTTCTAATTTGCAATAGAGATGATTGACACGGAGACGGGACAGAACCTCTTTAACCCAAAAACGATGTTCCTCTAAATCGTTGGCAAAAATGAGGATATCGTCTAGATAGACCACGACATGACGGTATAGAATGTCTCTGAAGATCTCATTGACAAAATGCTGGAAGACAGCTGGAGCATTGCTCAATCCGAAGGGCATGACGAGGTACTCATAATGTCCGTCACGGGTGTTAAAGGCGGTCTTCCACTCGTCACCCTCACGGATCCGGATGAGATTGTATGCACCTCGCAAGTCCAGCTTTGTAAAGATGGTAGCTCCGCTAACTCTGTCAAAGAGCTCAGTAATCAGGGGTAAAGGATAACGGTTCTTGATGGTAATGTCGTTCAAACCTCTGTAGTCGATGCACGGCCGCAGACCACCATCTTTCTTTTTTACAAAAAAGAAGCCTGCGCCGGCTGGAGAAGAAGAAGGTCGAATGAACCCCTTTGCTAGGTTCTCTTTAATATATTCCTCCATAGAATGCGTCTCAGGCAGAGACAACGGATAAGTTCGGCCTCGAGGTGGAACCTTCCCTGGAACGAGATCAATCGGACAGTCCCATTCTCTATGAGGAGGAAGGATATCAGCAGAAGCTTTACTGAACACATCCGTGAAATCTTGATATGGAGGAGGTGGAACATCAGACGACCTGGGGGAGGAAGAACAGACAGGCAATACTTTAAACAAACATGTCTCAGCACAGGAGGAACCCCATGCCAGGATTTGCGTAGTCGTCCAATCAATTGTAGGATTGTGAAGACGGAGCCATGGAAGGCCTAGGACCACAGGATGTGTGGCTCTTGGAATCACTAAAAAAGAAATAAGTTCGGAATGAAGAACTCCCACTCTCAGACGAACTGGTAGAGTCCTTAAAGAAATAACTGCATCAAAAATTTTGCTGCCATCCACGGCAGTTAAAGAAATGGACGAAGGAAGTCTCTCGGTGGGTAGGGACCACCGTTTAACATAGGCTTCGGTAATAAAGTTCCCAGCTGCTCCGGAATCAAGGAGGGCAATGACGTTCCGATAACGTTGAGCAACTTGAAGCGAGACTGGGAGATTACAATCTTGAGGAGATGGAGAGGAGATCATTACTCCTAGCCGGCCCTCTCCTTGGCGAGCTAGGATTTGGAGTTTCCCGGACGTTTGGGACAGGCATTAATGGTGTGAGACGGAGCTGCACAATAGAGACAGAGAAACTCGGAGAGACGTCTTCGGCGCTCAGCAGGAGTTAAACGGGAACGGCCAAGTTGCATGGGCTCATCTTTAGATGGTGACAGTTGACGAGGAGGAGGAGCAGAAGATTTTGGAGCAGATGATCTTCCACGCTCAGTTGCTCTCTCTCTGAAACGTAAATCCACTTTCGTGCAGAGTGAGATTAGCTCATCTAACTTAGAAGGTAAGTCTCTGGTAGCTAACTCATCTTTAATACGCTCAGATAAGCCATGCCAGAATGCAGCATACAGGGCCTCGTCGTTCCATGCCAGTTCGGATGCCAGGATCTGGAACTGTATCAGATATTGTCCTACAGTACGTGACCCCTGGCGTAAACGGAGAATCTTGGATGAAGCTAAGGTTACCCGGCCTGGCTCGTCGAAGATGCGCCTGAATGTTGACACGAAGGCAGTGTAGGAAGATAGCAGGGTGTCGGACCTCTCCCATAACGGTGATGCCCAATCAAGGGCTGAGCCACTGAGAAGAGAAATAATGTAGGCAATTTTTGGACGGTCACTGGGAAAATTGCCAGGTTGTAGCTCAAACTGAATCTCACACTGGTTGAGAAATCCCCTGCAGAATCTGGGAGATCCGTCAAATTTTGCTGGCGTTGGAAGATGAAGACGTGGAGCAGAAATGGGTAAGGTGGGTGGGGTTATAGCTGGAGTCACTGTGGTTGACGCACCAGACGCGCCTGATCCACGGAGAGTTGTCTGAATCCCATCCAGCCGAGTAGAGAGATCCTGGAGACAGCGGATGATGTGGCCCTGTGCAGCCTCCTGATGTTCTAGTCGGGCTGCCAGTTCTTGCATCGGCCTGGCCGCTTGATCCTGGTCTCCGGCTGGATTCATTAGGTCAGTGCTTACTGTCACAACTGAGGGCCTGAGCTGACGGGAGGCAGCCTCAGTTGTAGGGGCTGAGATGTACCGGAACCTGGGAGGTTGTATCAGACCCCTGGACATGTAAGTAACATGAATAATAACTGCCCGAAGGCGTGACCACGACAACTTGGATAAAAGTCAATGATGTTTATTATGACAACTCCGCAACACAGCAGCAGTAAAAGAAAACGTAAAAGTCAGCAAAGAATAAATACAGTTCCTGGGTACTACAGGATGGCAGGAGCCACAGGGCACTGGTAGTGTGAGATAGTTCTTATGATCTTCTAGATGGAAAGTCCTTACCAGGCCCGACTGTAGCAATGGAGATAACCCAGGATTGTGCCAGCTGGTGTTCCAGGAAAAGCTGGGTTGCTGAAGATAAAACAGCTGCTGTGGATACTGGCTGGAACCAGACTGTTGTTAGCACGGAGTGGATACTGGCTGGAACCAGTTAAATAATAAATGAACTTGGGAGCGATGAAATATGAACTGAAATGTAGAACTTGAGAGCGGAGAAATAATAATACCGGTGGAGAGTGGTAAAGTGTAGAAAGGACACCGGCCCTTTAAGGGAAGCTGTACTCTGCTGGAAGCTGAGCTGGAAGCAGGTAATGTTGTAGCTGGAAACAGATGAATCCACAATGGATTGGAGAGTCAGGCTACACCGCAGGTGGAATGCTGGTGCGGGTCTCTATGGTGGAAGTCTTGAGACAGGAGCTGGAACCTGGAAGACAATCACAGGAGAGAGACAAACAGGAACTAGGTTTGACAACCAAAGCACTGACGCCTTCCTTGCTCAGGCACAGTGTATTTATACCTGCAGCAAGGAAGGGATTGGCTAGGCAATTATGCAGATTATCAATACTAAGTACAGATTGGTGGAAATGATCAGCTGACAGAATCCAAGATGGCTGCGCCCATGCAGACACTTGGAGGGAAGTTTGGTTTGTAATCCATGTGGTAATGAAAACAGTAATGGCGGCGCCGGCCACCGGAGACAGGAGGCGCCAGGCTGACAGATGCACATCCAACCACGCGGACACAGCGGAGGCCGCGGCTGACGTAATCGCCACTCAGACACTCTGCATGCAGAAGTTCAGGGACGGCGGCGGAGGCCGCGGGAGACGCCATGCCAGGTGTAATATGGCGTTTACTGTGACAGCGTCCCAGAGTGACAGGAGAGGATACAGGAATGTACACATCAGGATAACAGATGGGATCCGGTCCTGGAGCGCTGAGCCAGCCTTAGGAGGCATCTGATGGGTAAGAAATGGCGTCCAGATACCCGGATCGTGACAGTAAGCAGTCCACTGACACCTAAATGATGTGGTTTGTTTGAATATTATTTCTCTGTGAGGATGAGGATGTAAACACTGAAGGGGGGGCCGGAATCTGAGGATGAGGACGACATCTTGCCTCTGTAGAGCCAGTTTGTGCATGGAGCGATTAATTGCTTATTTTTTGGTGGGGGCCCAAACAAACCAATCATTTCAGCCACAGTCATGTGGCAGACCCTGTTGCTGAAATGATTGGTTCGTTAAAGTGTGCATGTGCTGTTTATACAATATAAGGGTGGGTGGGAGGGCACAAGGACAATTCCATCTTGCACGTATTTTCTTTGCCACATCATTCCAGGAGTGCTGCCCTACATGGGGTGCTGCCCCTCTGTCCTAATCAGTCCAGGGGTGCTGCCCCACTGCTGTTAAAGTATAGGGGTGTTGTTGCTTGTCTGCTGTGCTGTGTAATTTTCCAGGGGTGCTGCCTATGCTGTATAAATCCAGGAGTGCTGCCGTATAATTCCAGGGGTGCTGCTGTACTTGATCCTAAGTTTAAATGAAAGCCTAGAGCAGATATGAAACAAGCTTCAACATCACAAACAGATTTGTGAAAACATAGCAAAGGAAATTGCTATTTTGACTAAGTGTTTTTTAATAAAGTGGGAAGAGACCACATTTGTGGCCAAAGTCAATGTGACTCAGAGACTCATAATCCAGAACAACTGCTGGAGAGGTAAAAGTGAGATTTTCTGCCAGGGCATTAGATAGAGGTTCTTCTCAATTATTTCATGTTAGGGACTCACTGAAATGAATGGCTCCAATCGTCAACCTTAATTTCGATTTATTAGTGATGTTCCACATTTTGGGATTATTTATTTACAAGATGCATATTTGTTGTACAGGGTTCTTTTCCTAAGGGCTGGTAGGGTTATCGCAAGACTTTGCGGTGTTAGAAGAACAGAGTTTCAGCGATCTTGCATTGCATCAGCTTTCCATTGCACTGAAGCAATAGATGGGCCAGGAGCTCATGTGAGGCACAAACAGTTACTGAGTAAGGCCCAGTATGGAGACTCATGGTGGCTTACAGCCAGGAAGATGTCTGGCTTGCCAGGCTGAGGCATGCTGTGGGCACAGAGGTTAGCATTGCTTCCTCCCACAGTCCTACTTATAGTATGAAATGGTTTTTGACTGTAGAGTGGTAAGCTCCACTAGGGCAGGTGCTCAATAACAAAAAATTCACTGTACAGTCCTGCTTAGTATTGTATTGAACCCACCCGAACTCAACTTGCCCCATCCGGCGGGAAATTAAATATGAAAAAATTAAACAAGACACACAGGTATTCTCACATGCGTGTAATTGGGACACATAGGTATGCGCACATGTGTGTAACTGGGAGCTGTGAAAAACAAAAATAAAGCATCTGCCACAAAATATGTAAATAAAAATGCAATTAAAAAAAATGGGAAAAAAAGAAACCCACAAGATTTTCACAAAATAAGTCTCCAGATTCCGTGGAGGGGAAAATATCCAATCTTGATCCTGTGGTATACACCAGTTTATTAGCATCCCAGCATTAAACCCGAGATTAACTTAATCCTTGAACGCGGAGAAGGGGGTACAAATTTGGAGGCTTTGGCCCCTAGTTTTTCAGTTTGTCCAGTAATGTGGTAATTATATATTTACTTGGTTGAAGTCCTTTCCGTTCCACACCAATATAGGAGTGGAGGTGAAAGCCTGTGTGTTGTTCCTGCTTGCGTGTGCCTCTCTAATTTTTAATCACCTTCTTGACTATCTTCTTTCTCTTGCCCCTTCTCATAATGTGAAAAGTCATCAAAGAAGGAGGTGGTATGTTTGTAGCTAGCTATGATTTAGAGAACTTGGCCAGCTTTTTCCAGGGGGACAACCTGTCACTGAAATTATGGGTTTATTATACTGTGTTTGGGAGGGACCAAGACAATTCCATCTTGCACCTCTTTTTTTTCTTTGCATTATGTGCTCTTTGGGGCCTAGTTTATTAAACTGAAATCCTGTCTGCTACTGCAGTGCCTCTCCTAGATGGGCCAGGTGTTTGTGCCGCACACTTGTGTCGCTTAGCTTAGTCATCCAGCTACCTCGGTGCAACCTTTTGGCCTAAAACAATATTGTGAGTTGTGAGGTGTTCAGAATAGACTGGAAATGAGTGGAAATAAATGTTATTGAGGTTAATAATACCGTAGGATCAAAATTACCCCCAAATTCTTGGATTTAGCTGTTTTTATGGCAAAACCAATTCAGATCCAAAATACAAGCAGAGATTCAGATCCAAAACCAAAACACAAAATCCGAAAAGTGTCTGCCACACATCTCTAATTTAGATTAACCTAAAATATTCATTCCCTGCGTCTCCCTTCACATTTGTGTCCCAAGTGGCTGCATCCCTTGCATAACCCTAGTTATGCACAGCTCACATTCCTGCCCTGGCAGTCACTCTCCAATATAATACTGTAGTACTTGTCAGGATAGGATATCAATCAAATTGTATTTATAATTCCAAGTGAAACAGCAAACTTTTATGAGGGCTTAAAATTATTAGATATGAGCGGTTCGGATTACCTTTAATCTGAGACCACCAGAAGTTCCGGTATCCGTGTCAATCCGTGCCATAGCTTGGGGTTTCCCACCAAGCTTGGATTTGAAGTTGAGGTTAAATGTCATCCTTCCAGCTATTGCGAGATTTAGATTCTACATAAGGGTGTCGCAAGCGGGACCCAGCACCATTTCACACTGTTCTCAGGCACGCTGTTGTTTACTGCGCTGTGCCCTGCTGGTTCAGGTGCCTGTTTCCAGACTATATAAGTGGCTGTGCTGTTTCCCGAGTGACAGTGATTCGATAAAAAGTGGCTGTGCTGTGTCCATACAAGTGGCTTTACTGTGTCCAGACTAAAGACAATTTGCTGTGCTGTGTGTCCAGACTCCATACAAGTAGCTGTGCTGTGTGTCCAGACTCAGTACAAGTGGCTGTGCTGTGTTTCCAGACTCCATACAAGTGGCTGTGCTGTATCCATCTAAAGTGGCTGTGCTGTGGCCATCCAGAAGTTGCTGTGCTCTGTCCATTCAGAAGTGGCTCTGCTGTGTCCATTAACCACTTGCCTAACATGGTTGCTTCGGATGCGACCACACCATAAAGTGCTTTATCTGACCTGGTCGTGCAGGTTGCAACCAGTCAGATAAACAGTGTTTGCAGCTGCAGGGAAGAGAAGCTTCCCTCCACTGCTGCTCTTAGTGGGACCAGAAAGTCCCTCTGCCTTCCTGCATCCTTCCCCAGTGTTTGCCATGCTGCCGATCATTGCTGATCGGTCAGCGAGGCAGGACTCCCCAAGTGGTTAAGTGGTTGTGCTGCGTCCATCCACAAGTCCTGTGCTGAGTCCATCCTCAAGCTGTATCCAGTCCCGAGTCTAATTCTGTCACACAGTAGTGCTATACTAACACCGCAGGCCATACCCCACCCACTGCGTTCACATATAAGCACTAGTGTGTATTGTCAGTTGCAAAAGAAGTAAAATAAATAAAAAAAGTAAAAAAAGAAATTGCATAATTTGTTTGTACTGTTTTGTGCATTGCACCCCAGTACGCTGTACCCCAGTGTGTTTTGTTCCCTTCACATACATATAAAAAAAGTTAAAAAGTTAGAAAAAATTAAAAAAACACAGTACTGTGCAAAAGTTTTAGGCAGTTGTGGAAAAATGGACTGTGCAAAAGGTTTAGGCAGGTGTGGAAAAACATTGTAATACCATCAGGGAGGCACCTGATTGGCTCCAAATTTATTCTGCAGCAGGACAACGACCCCAAACATACAGCCAAGGTCATTAAGAACTATCTTCAGCGTAAAGAAGAACAAGGAGTTCTGAAGGTGATGACATGGCCCCCACAGAGCACTGATCTTAACATCATCACGTCTGTCTGGGATTACATGAAGAGACAGCAAGATTTGAGTAAGCCTACATACACAGACAATCTGTGGTTAGTTCTATAAGATGTTTGGAACAACATCCTTGTTGAATTCCTTCAAAAACTGTGTGTAAGTGTACCTAGAAGAACTGAGGTTGTTTTGAAAGCAAAGCGTGGTCACACAAAATATTGATTTGATTTAGATTTCTCTTCTGTTCATTCACTTTGCATTTTCTTAATTGATAGGAATAAACTATTAACACTTCTATTTTTGACAGCATTCTTACTTTGCAGAATTTTTGTCCACGCCTGTCTAAAACTTTTACACAGTACTGTATATTGTTGTATAATTTGCTTGTTCAGTTCTGTACTCTACCTACCACAGTATGTTCTGTACCCCAGTGCGCTTTGCTCACTTCATGAAAGCCATGTGACTCTTCACAGTGTGCACCGAGTTTCAAGTTAAAAAAGAAAAAGAATAAAAAATACATAGTATTATTTGTTTGTACTGTTTTGTGCACTCTATCTACCCCAGTACACTCTGTACCCCAGGGCACAGTCTGACAGTGTGAGCTGAGCTGCCAGTTAAAAAAATGTATGTATATATATATATATATACATACAGTATATAGTTGTTTAATATGTACTGTTCTGTACACTCTACCTAACCCAGTATGCTCTGTACACCAATGCACTTTGTTCACTTCCCGTAAGCCCTGTGACTCCACACAGTGTGAGCCGAGCAGCCAGTTATGGGTAACGATCAGTTTAGAGAACAGCAGGAGCAGCAATCAAATACTATTGCTGCAGTTGCTGCAACCAGTCATGATGATGATACTAGTCCTTCAATGTCATCTAAAGCCAATGCTCAAGGGCATAGAGGGTTTAAGTCAGAGCATCTGACATTAAAAGAAACCAATATTTTACAGGGGTGTGGGTTCAGAACTGTCACACATCCCTGAGGAGAGTCTAGGGGTGTCTATGTTACCTATGTGTGAGTCTGACATTTCTCACACTGTCCTCACAGAGAAGCCTCTTTTGCCTCCTTCCATCATTTCTGCAATCTGCACCATCTGCACTTGTGGGGAGTAGTAACAGTAAAAATGGTGATGAGAAAATAATAGAAATTAAGGATGCTTGTGTGTAAGTATAACAATATAAGGGGTATATGTGTGTACTACTACTATCTGACACGGAGGATGAGGATGTCGATGATGTTGTTTGTGCTAGCCAGCCATCAGTTGCTGCAGTGATAAAAAGAAAGCCATTGTGACTCCTGGGTGTAAGACCAAAAAGTCACCCCTGGAGTGTGGAATTATTTTTATCAAAATCCTGACAACGTTTGTGAAGGCATCTGCTCCATTTGTGAGGCCAAAGTTAATAAAGGTAGGGACGTTAGCCATCTATGCACCTCCTCCATGTTATGTCATTTGCAGTGAGTTCATTAAATTTCTATTACAAGATTACAATTTAATTAACACCCTCATCATCAACCTCCTCAGTAGTGATCAGAGGTAGTCCTTTAAAAAAATTGTTTTATTGGGGCTCAAACAAATCAAGCACTTCAGCCACAAAAGTGCCAGTCTCTGTCGCTGACGTACTTGGTTTGTTAAACTGTGCATGTCCCTTTTAATATCCAACATAAGGGTGTGTAGGAGGACCCAACAGCCTAGATTAGATGAAAACAATAATGTGAGCAATGCGGTGGTCAAAATTGACTAGAAATTAGTGGAATAAAATAAAGGTTAATAATAGGAACAAAAAAGGCCCAAATTATGTGATTTTAGCTCTTACATCATTTTCAAAATAAAATACAAAACTAATACCAGTCATGGTGGTTAGGCAAAAAATAAATAAAACTGGAAGACAAATTAGAAACAAAACCAAGCAAAAATGGATGGCGCATATCTCTACAAATTATGGTTGAAGCTTAACCTTAGTATCCTTATTATATGCCCTGTTTGGTAAACTGATATACAAACAGGGTTGCATTATTTCTCATGTCCACATGAAGCTCTAATTTACCATAGAAGCTCTAATTTATTACAGTTCCAGTACCATCTGATAATAGACAATCCAGATCAACAAGGTCAGTCTCTCATGTTCATGCACATTGAACTGTTTGTTTGCCCATTATACTGTACTTTTCTCATATGTAGTATTCTACCCAATTTTCCAGGTTAGTAACTGTACCCTAGAGCATCTACAGTACCTTCTCACCACCAGACTTTAGATAAAACTCTGATAGACCTCATTGGAACTCCCAAGTCACTCAATTTTTAGTTCTTGCTATGCTGCTTCACTAATTATTAATTACCACCACTGCTTAATTCAATTCTGCAACAGTGATTTAAATACTCTCAAGGTAAATGTCTAAGACATACTATAATACAGGTTGAGTATCCCATATCCAAATATTCCGAAATACGGAATATTCCGAAATACGGGCTTTTTTGAGTGAGAGTGAGATAGTGAAACCTTTGTTTTTTGATGGCTCAATGTACACAAACTTTGTTTAATACACAAGGTTATTAAAAATATTGTATTAAATGACCTTCAGGCTGTGTGTATAAGGTGTATATGAAACATAAATGAATTGTGTGAATGTAGACACACTTCGTTTAATGCACAAAGTTATAAAAAATAATGGCTAAAATTACCTTCAGGATGTGTGTATAAGGTGTATATGTAACATAAATGCATTCTGTGCTTAAATTTAGGTCCCATCACCATGATATCTCATTATGGTATGCAATTATTCCAAAATACGGAAAAATCCGATATCCAAAATACCTCCGGTCCCAAGCATTTTGGATAAGGGATACTCAACCTGTATCAATATCTGGCTAGATTTATTAGATACAGTAATATTATTCTATATTGATATTATGTTATGTCTAAGGGTGTGTACACACGGTGAGATCCTTGCTATGTTCGATTTTTACTTGCGATTTCCCTTGAACTCCCCGGAGCCCAGATAGGACAGATTTTGACTAACTTTTCTTGAGATATGGACTGTGTGTGCTTACGATTTTGGCTTATGTGAGATTTTGGCTTATGTGAGATGTCATTGACATGTGAGATGAACTAGATAGTACACCGATCTAGCAAGGATTGACTTGCCTGCACAGTCTATCTTTTCTTGCGATGCCGACCTGGCGGGGCCGCGCATCGGGATCGCAAGGTGACTTTCACCTTGCGATTTGCACTAACTTTTCTTGCGATTTTGACTATATAGTCAAAATCTCAAGAAAAAATCTCACCGTGTGTACACACCTTTAGACTATAAAACCTAAATGGTTCTGCCAAAAGTTTATAATGGAACCATGAAAAATAATATATTAAGGGATTGACAGTGACAACCATTTGCTTGTTCTAATAATTTATTTTAGCAATTCCCCACTGTATTAAATACATGCATAAAGTAAGGTGACTATTGAGTCTCCCCCAAGCTGTAGGTTTACAACAGCTACTTTATAAGGTATCTACCTATATAGCTTAAAGAGAAATGGATAACCACTTGTCAAGCTATAAAGGGTAATCGATTAAAGACCATGGGCCTAATTCAGATCTGATCGCAGCAGCAAATTTGTTAGCAGTTGGGCAAAACCATGTGCACTGCAGGGGGGGCAGATATAACATTTGCAGAGAGCGTTAGATTTGGAAGGGTTATTTTGTTTCTGTGCAGGGTAAATACTGTCTGCTTTATTTTTACACTGCAGTTTAGATTTCAGTTTGAACACACCACACCCAAATCTAACTCTCTCTGCACATGTTATTTCTGCCCCACCTGCAGTGCACATGGTTTTGCCCAACTGCTAACAAATTTGCTGCTGCGATCAGATCTGAATTAGGCCACATGTCACATCCTAGAATTATCCAAGAAGTATCATGGCCAGCAGAGGAAGTCCTGCTAAGTCTATACTTAGTGATCAGCACTACTTCTTCAGGTGTTTCTCTTACCCAAATAAGACCAATTGAAAATAACTCTATGTGGAGGCATGTTGGTGAATCTGTATAACCGGCCATGGATTCAATTCCCACCAAAGCCCTAACTGTGTGGAGTTTGTATATTCTCGCCGTGCTTGCGTGGGTTTCCTCCAACAATCCAAAAATATATTAGTAGGTTGATTGGCACGCAACAAAATTAACCCTAGCGTGAATGTGTGCGTGTGTGTGTTCATGAGGTAGAGTATGTAATGTGAATTCCCAAATATTCTCTCTATAAAGTGCTGTGGAATTTGTGTGCACTATATAAAGAACTGATAATAATTAATTACTTAATTAATTAATTAATAATAACTATCACCACTTAGGAATATCAAAAGATTGTACTTTAAAATATATAATACATGTTGAGTATCCCTTATCCAAAATTCAAAATCCTACATTATTGGGTCCCATACTGAGATAATGACATATATATATATATATATATATATATATATATATATATATATATAGCTCCGAAAGATGAACGGCACTGGAGTCAGGTATTTGCAATAAAATTGTATTTAGTGGCTACAGCTGTTTCTGGGCAACAGCCCCTTCCTCAGGCCAAATACAAATGTACATTTGTATTTGGCCTGAGGAAGGGGCTGTTGCCCAGAAACAGCTGTAGCCACTAAATACAATTTTATTGCAAATACCTGACTCCAGTGCCGTTCATCTTTGGGAGCTGCATGTCATTTCTGGAACTGGCACGGAGCACGTTGTGGTGGAGAGCTTGTGAGTGCCGACTGTTGCTGCAAGGATATATATATTAGAGATGTGCACTTGAAATTTTTCGGGTTTTGTGTTTTGGTTTTGGGTTCGGTTCCGCGGCCGTGTTTTGGGTTCGAACGCGTTTTGGCAAAACCTCACCGAATTTTTTTTGTCGGATTCGGGTGTGTTTTGGATTCGGGTGTTTTTTTCAAAAAACCCTAAAAAACAGCTTAAATCATAGAATTTGGGGGTCATTTTGATCCCAAAGTATTATTAACCTCAAAAACCATAATTTCCACTAATTTTCAGTCTATTCTGAATACCTCACACCTCACAATATTATTTTTAGTCCTAAAATTTGCACCGAGGTAGCTGTGTGAGTAAGATAAGCGACCCTAGTGGCCGACACAAACACCGGGCCCATCTAGGAGTGGCACTGCAGTGTCACGCAGGATGGCCCTTCCAAAAAACACTCCCCAAACAGCACATGACGCAAAGAAAAAAAGAGGCGCAATGAGGTAGCTGTGTGAGTAAGATAAGCGACCCTAGTGGCCGACACAAACACCTGGCCCATCTAGGAGTGGCACTGCAGTGTCACGCAGGATGGCCCTTCCAAAAAACACTCCCCAAACAGCACATGACGCAAAGAAAAAAAGAGGCGCAATGAGGTAGCTGTGTGAGTAAGATAAGCGACCCTAGTGGCCGACACAAACACCGGGCCCATCTAGGAGTGGCACTGCAGTGTCACGCAGGATGGCCCTTCCAAAAAACACTCCCCAAACAGCACATGACGCAAAGAAAAAAAGAGGCGCAATGAGGTAGCTGTGTGAGTAAGATAAGCGACCCTAGTGGCCGACACAAACACCGGGCCCATCTAGGAGTGGCACTGCAGTGTCACGCAGGATGGCCCTTCCAAAAAACACTCCCCAAACAGCACATGACGCAAAGAAAAAAAGAGGCGCAATGAGGTAGCTGTGTGAGTAAGATAACGGACCCTAGTGGCCGACACAAACACCGGGCCCATCTAGGAGTGGCACTGCAGTGTCACGCAGGATGGCCCTTCCAAAAAACACTCCCCAAACAGCACATGACGCAAAGAAAAAAAGAGGCGCAATGATTAGCTGTGTGAGTAAGATAAGCGACCCTAGTGGCCGACACAAACACCGGGCCCATCTAGGAGTGGCACTGCAGTGTCACGCAGGATGGCCCTTCCAAAAAACACTCCCCAAACAGCACATGACGCAAAGAAAAAAAGAGGCGCAATGAGGTAGCTGTGTGAGTAAGATAAGCGACCCTAGTGGCCGACACAAACACCTGGCCCATCTAGGAGTGGCACTGCAGTGTCACGCAGGATGGCCCTTCCAAAAAACACTCCCCAAACAGCACATGACGCAAAGAAAAATTAAAGAAAAAAGAGGTGCAAGATGGAATTGTCCTTGGGCCCTCCCACCCACCCTTATGTTGTATAAACAGGACATGCACACTTTAACCAACCCATCATTTCAGTGACAGGGTCTGCCACACGACTGTGACTGAAATGACGGGTTGGTTTGGACCCCCACCGAAAAAGAAGCAATTAATCTCTCCTTGCACAAACTGGCTCTACAGAGGCAAGATGTCCACCTCATCATCATCCTCCGATATATCACCGTGTACATCCCCCTCCTCACAGATTATCAATTCGTCCCCACTGGAATCCACCATCTCAGCTCCCTGTGTACTTTGTGGAGGCAATTGCTGCTGGTCAATGTCTCCACGGAGGAATTGATTATAATTCATTTTAATGAACATCATCTTCTCCACATTTTCTGGAAGTAACCTCGTACGCCGATTGCTGACAAGGTGAGCGGCGGCACTAAACACTCTTTCGGAGTACACACTTGTGGGAGGGCAACTTAGGTAGAATAAAGCCAGTTTGTGCAAGGGCCTCCAAATTGCCTCTTTTTCCTGCCAGTATAAGTACGGACTGTGTGACGTGCCTACTTGGATGCGGTCACTCATATAATCCTCCACCATTCTTTCAATGGGGAGAGAATCATATGCAGTGACAGTAGACGACATGTCCGTAATCGTTGACAGGTCCTTCAGTCCGGACCAGATGTCAGCATCAGCAGTCGCTCCAGACTGCCCTGCATCACCGCCAGCGGGTGGGCTTGGAATTCTGATCCTTTTCTTTGCACCCCCAGTTGCGGGAGAATGTGAAGGAGGAGATGTTGACAGGTCGCGTTCCGCTTGACTTGACAATTTTCTCACCAGCAGGTCTTTGAACCCCAGCAGACTTGTGTCTGCCGGAAAGAGAGATCCAAGGTAGGTTTTAAATCTAGGATCGAGCACGGTGGCCAAAATGTAGTGCTCTGATTTCAACAGATTGACCACCCGTGAATCCTTGTTAAGCGAATTAAGGGCTCCATCCACAAGTCCCACATGCCTAGCGGAATCGCTCCGTGTTAGCTCCTCCTTCAATGTCTCCAGCTTCTTCTGCAAAAGCCTGATGAGGGGAATGACCTGACTCAGGCTGGCAGTGTCTGAACTGACTTCACGTGTGGCAAGTTCAAAGGGCAGCAGAACCTTGCACAACGTTGAAATCATTCTCCACTGCGCTTGAGACAGGTGCATTCCACCTCCTATATCGTGCTGAATTGTATAGGCTTGAATGGCCTTTTGCTGCTCCTCCAACCTCTGAAGAATATATAGGGTTGAATTCCACCTCGTTACCACTTCTTGCTTCAGATGATGGCAGGGCAGGTTCAGGCGTTTTTGGTGTTGCTCCAGTCTTCTGTACGTGGTGCCTGTACGCTGAAAGTGTCCCGCAATTCTTCTGGCCACCGACAGCATCTCTTGCACGCCCCTGTCGTTTTTAAAAAAATTCTGCACCACCAAATTCAAGGTATGTGCAAAACATGGGACGTGCTGGAATTTGCCCAGATTTAATGCACACACAATATTGCTGGCATTGTCCTATGCCACAAATCCACAGGAGAGTCCAATTGGGGTAAGCCATT
Organism: Pseudophryne corroboree; assembly: GCF_028390025.1. Lineage (NCBI taxonomy): Eukaryota > Metazoa > Chordata > Amphibia > Anura > Myobatrachidae > Pseudophryne > Pseudophryne corroboree. The sequence goes on along the minus strand of NC_086452.1, from coordinate 160,785,602 downwards.
CCGCGATGATCTTCCTCAGTTGCCGTAAGAGGTTTTTAGCTGTGTGCGTATTCTGGAAACCGGTGATACAAAGCGTAGCCTGCCTAGGAAAGAGTTGGCGTTTGCGAGATGCTGCTACTGGTGCCGCCGCTGCTGTTCTTGCGGCGGGAGTCCATACATCTACCCAGTGGGCTGTCACAGTCATATAGTCCTGACCCTGCCCTGCTCCACTTGTCCACATGTCCGTGGTTAAGTGGACATTGGATACAGCTGCATTTTTTAGGACACTGGTGACTCTTTTTCTGAGGTCTGTGTACATTTTTGGTATCGCCTGCCTAGAGAAATGGAACCTAGATGGTATTTGGTACCGGGGACACAGTACCTCCAACAAGTCTCTAGTTGGCTCTGCAGTAATGATGGATACCGGAACCACGTTTATCACCACCCAGGATGCCAAGGCCTCAGTTATCCGCTTTGCAGCAGGATGACTGCTGTGATATTTCATCTTCCTCGCAAAGGACTGTTGGACAGTCAATTGCTTGGTGGAAGTAGTAAAAGTGGTCTTACGATTTCCCCTCTGGGATGACCATCGACTCCCAGCAGCAACAACAGCAGCGCCAGCAGCAGTAGGCGTTACATGCAAGGATGCATCGGAGGAATCCCAGGCAGGAGAGGAATTGTCAGAATTGACAGTGACATGGCCTGCAGGACTATTGGCATTCCTGGGGAAGGAGGAAATTGACACTGAGGGAGTTGGTGGGGTGGTTTGCGTGAGCTTGGTTACAAGAGGAAGGGATTTACTGGTCAGTGGACTGCTTCCGCTGTCGCCCAAAGTTTTTGAACTTGTCACTGACTTATTATGAATGCGCTGCAGGTGACGTATAAGGGAGGATGTTCCGAGGTGGTTAACGTCCTTACCCCTACTTATTACAGCTTGACAAAGGCAACACACGGCTTGACAAATGTTGTCCGCATTTCTGTTGAAATACTTCCACACCGAAGAGCTGATTTTTTTGGTATTTTCACCAGGCATGTCAACGGCCATATTCCTCCCACGGACAACAGGTGTCTCCCCGGGTGCCTGACTTAAACAAACCACCTCACCATCAGAATCCTCCTTGTCAATTTCCTCCCCAGCGCCAGCAACACCCATATCCTCCTCATCCTGGTGTACTTCAACACTGACATCTTCAATCTGACTATCAGGAACTGGACTGCGGGTGCTCCTTCCAGCACTTGCAGGGGGCGTGCAAATGGTGGAAGGCGCATGCTCTTCACGTCCAGTGTTGGGAAGGTCAGGCATCGCAACCGACACAATTGGACTCTCCTTGTGGATTTGGGATTTCGAAGAACGCACAGTTCTTTGCGGTGCTTTTGCCAGCTTGAGTCTTTTCATTTTTCTAGCGAGAGGCTGAGTGCTTCCATCCTCATGTGAAGCTGAACCACTAGCCATGAACATAGGCCAGGGCCTCAGCCGTTCCTTGCCACTCCGTGTGGTAAATGGCATATTGGCAAGTTTACGCTTCTCCTCCGACAATTTTATTTTAGATTTTGGAGTCCTTTTTTTACTGATATTTGGTGTTTTGGATTTTACATGCTCTGTACTATGACATTGGGCATCGGCCTTGGCAGACGACGTTGCTGGCATTTCATCGTCTCGGCCATGACTAGTGGCAGCAGCTTCAGCACGAGGTGGAAGTGGATCTTGATCTTTCCCTAATTTTGGAACCTCAACATTTTTGTTCTCCATATTTTAATAGGCACAACTAAAAGGCACCTCAGGTAAACAATGGAGATGGATGGATACTAGTATACTTATGGATGGACGAGCGACTGCCGACACAGAGGTAGCTACAGCCGTGGACTACCATACTGTGTCTGCTGCTAATATAGACTGGATGATAATGAGATGAAATCAATATATATTATATCACACTAGTACTGCAGCCGGACAGGTAGATATATTTATTATGTAATGACTGATGACGGACCTGCTGGACACAGTCAGCTCAGCAGCACCGCAGACTGCTACAGTAAGCTACTATAGTAGTATGTATAAAGAAGAAAGAAAAAAAAACCACGGGTAGGTGGTATACAATTATGGATGGACGAGCGACTGCCGACACAGAGGTAGCTACAGCCGTGGACTACCGTACTGTGTCTGCTGCTAATATAGACTGGATGATAATGAGATGAAATCAATATATATATATATAATATCACTAGTACTGCAGCCGGACAGGTATATATATTTATTATGTAATGACTGATGACGGACCTGCTGGACACTGTCAGCTCAGCAGCACCACAGACTGCTACAGTAAGCTACTATAGTAGTATGTATAAAGAAGAAAGAAAAAAAAAAAACACGGGTAGGTGGTATACAATTATGGATGGACGAGCGACTGCCGACACAGAGGTAGCTACAGCCGTGGACTTCCGTACTGTGTCTGCTGCTAATATAGACTGGATGATGAGATGAAATCAATATATATATATATAATATCACTAGTACTGCAGCCGGACAGATATATATATTTATTATGTAATGACTGATGACGGACCTGCTGGACACTCTCAGCTCAGCAGCACCGCAGACTGCTACAGTAAGCTACTATAGTAGTATGTATAAAGAAGAAAGAAAAAAAAAAACCACGGGTAGGTGGTATACAATTATGGATGGACGAGCGACTACCGACACAGAGGTAGCTACAGCCGTGGACTACCGTACTGTGTCTGCTGCTAATATAGACTGGATGATAATGAGATGAAATCAATATATATATATATAATATCACTAGTACTGCAGCCGGACAGGTATATATATTTATTATGTAATGACTGATGACGGACCTGCTGGACACAGTCAGCTCAGCAGCACCGCAGACTGCTACAGTAAGCTACTATAGTAGTATGTATAAAGAAGAAAGAAAAAAAAAACACGGGTAGGTGGTATACAATATTATATATATATATTATATACAATTATATATATATATATATTAAACTGGTGGTGACTGGTGGTCAGGTCACTGGTCACACTATCAGCAACTTGCAAGTAGTACTCCTAAGCAGACAATCACAATATATATTATACTGGTGGTCAGTGTGGTCACAATGGCAGTGTGGCACTCTGGCAGCAAAAGTGTGCACTGTACGTTATATGTACTCCTGAGTCCTGCTCTCAGACTCTAACTGCTCCCCACTGTCAGTGTCTCCCCCACAAGTCAGATAATATACAGTCACACTATCTATCACTTCAGCAAGTAACTAGTACTCCTCCTAATGCTCCCCAAAATTACTACTGTGTCTCTCTCTACTGTCTCACTCTCTTCTCTATAAACTGAGAGGACGCCAGCCACGTCGTGTGAAAATGGCGGCGACGCGCGGCTCCTTATATAGAATCCGAGTCTCGCGATAGAATCCGAGCCTCGTGAGAATCCGACAGCGGGATGATGACGTTCGGGCGCGCTCGGGTTAACCGAGCAAGGCGGGAAGATCCGAGTCGCTCGGACCCGTGTAAAAAAACATGAAGTTCGGGTGGGTTCGGATTCCGAGGAACCGAACCCGCTCATCTCTAATATATATATATATATATATATATATAGAGTCCAAATAGGCAGCACTCCCAATGTTAAACTCACAAGATGATGGTGCCTTCCGTAGGAGTCCCCAGCACGGGGTATTCCACTAGCAGGGATAGATCACTAGCCCTGCTACGCTGTGAATCTATGTGGATACATAGATTGAATACTTTATCTCCTAAGGGGCTTAATGAAAGCTTGGGATTGCACTGTTTCCTTTAATTAGTCGATTTAATATTCTTTTGATATTTTTTAGAATGTATAAACATTAGGATGTTATATGTAACGGATTAATTCCAGTTGATACATATTCAGGTTCTTGAATTAAGGAATTTTTATCCTTTTTATCAGCTTTACCTTGTTAGTCTTGGTTATAATTTATGCTAAGATTTAAGGTTATTTATGAAATGGAACTGTTTGAGCACACCTGTCTCTGTTATGGGAATGTAACCGTATGATGTCATTTTTATGTGTCACAGTTTTTTGTTTTTTGCGGCTGCTATGGCAACGGGGGTTAGAATGATGTCGTCATCGGTGGGCGTCGTCTTCCAGCTTCCGGAGCCGGCCGACTACACGTGGTGAGGTGCAGGTCTATAAATGTAAGTTTATTTCTGTTTTTTTGTATCCTGATGACGAGGTAATAAATTCCTCGAAACGTTGAACAGCACTTATGTGTGTTTGCCATATTTCTTTGAGTGCCGCCGACTTTCCACTATATATATATATATATATATATATATATATCTGTCAATAGAACATATATAGGGGGCGCTCCATAGTGCATAAACCTTTTTTATTTTAAAAACACACAAAGTGCTTAAAACAACTGTTTTACATTCGTACCAGACGGCAACCAGTGTGGGCTGGTTACCACGTGATTCCAAACAATGATCAATGAGTAAAGCTGGAACAAGTGTCAGTCAGTCGCAACGGAAACCTCCACCCGCCGTCAGCTGATTTCCCTGGGACTCACGGGCAGGAATCACATACGTCCGCGACTCCTCGTTCGGCAATTACAATGATCCTCAACGTCACTAGACTCCGCGATCCTGAAAGTTACTAGGAGGATCTAGTGCTTATTTGAGCATCAATTGAAGCTGCTGTGATTCCATTTTAGAGACACACGTGTATAAGTATATATACATATTTTATATGCGTTAATACTCCGGACTGCATTAATCAGCGCTATATCATACATGTTTTTTTTATATATATATATATATATATATATATATATATATAAAAGGAGCAATGTGTCCGGCACTCCTGTAATGTAGATTACCTTCACCCGGTGCCCTCGCAATGAACAGGATGCAGGCAGGCGACGGCGCGGCACTCAAGGCTAGAGGAAGAAGTCAATGGGCGACAACCAGGTCTGCAACAACGTTTCAATCTTATTGGATTTTCATCAGGTTACAATCAATAATACAAAACATCCTACCTTATATCCATCACCAACACCATGTGGACATGACATCCGTACCGGCGTCCCACACATGCCGCCGCGGTCCGATGCCGTCATCACGCACCTCTCCGTCAGTCAGCACGGGAACCCCCGGGCGGCAGCGTCACGTCATGACGTCATCGCGCATTTGCGCGTTACACGCCCCCATCACCATAACAACCGGACAATAACAAGTGAAGCTGTGTAAAGACGAAGAGACAAATGCATGATACCCATGCAGATATGAGGAAATACCATGTCAAAATGCATGGAGAAACTATATATAACAATGAATCCAAAGAGAACAGTAATATCATATCGCCATTAATAAGTGACTCTCTTATAGAATTCCACACTTATTATTAAACAACAATACCGCATTCATATCAAATAGCAAATAACAATTGATAATATGATTATTTACAACATTGCTCCTAAAGTTAATTTATCATTAAGTCCTTTAGGTGCCATGACACCCAACCGGATAATCCACTCCGTTTCCTTCTTAATCAATAGTGCCCCTCTATTACCGCCTCTCTTAGATACCGGAACATGGTCAATCATCCGGTATCTGAGGCTGGCTAAAGTATGACGTGCCTCCAAAAAATGCCTCGCGACCGGTTGGTCGCTACTGCCACTCTCTAACGCTAATTTGATACTGGAGCGGTGTACCGCCATGCGTTCTTTAAATTTTCGTTGTGTCTTTCCGATATATGAAAGTCCGCAAGGACATATAATCTGGTACACGACATAGCTACTATTACACGTCAGATGATCCCTGATGTTATACCTCTTACCACTACTAGGGTGCAAAAAAGTGTCACCCGGAATTAAATACTTACACGTAGTGCATGGACATCTAGTACATTCTCTGGCTACCATTATGGAATCATCAAAGACCTCAGAACGAGTTCTGGAGATATCATTTTTTACTAAGATGTCTTTCAAATTTTTGGAGCGAGTATAGCATGGCATTAGATCTTTATCATGGAATGGAAGCTCCTTATCGGATTTAACGATCCCCCAAAGATTTTTAGAGATCCTATTGACGTTACGTGATCTGGTATTAAACTTGCTGACTCAAGGTATTTTCTGGGACTTTTTATCTTTATCTGTCTTAATGAGTAACTTCTTTCTATCGATGTCCAGCACTTTATTCTTAATGCCAAGCAACTGATCGCGGTCATAACCACGCTGTCGGAATTTCTCGACCAGGGAATCTAGCTGCAAAATTGCAGAAGCCCTACTGCTATTAATTCTCCAAATTCTTAGCATTTGGGAATAAGGTAATCCCAACTTCAGACTCACAGGGTGACAACTACTGTAATGGAGTAACGTGTTTCTGTCGGTGGGTTTAGAATAAACAGTGGTACTTAACTCTCCGTCTTGCAATGTAATCAATACATCCAGAAACGATAATGACAATTGACTCATAGTTACAGTGAATTTCACCACTGACTCAGAAGAATTGTGTTTCTCGATGTAATCCATTAGTTCATCTTTACTGCCTGTCCATATCATCAACAGGTCGTCGATGAACCTTGTATAAAAAATCATTTTCTCAGCTATATTAGAGTCAACAAAAAAGATCTGTTTTTCAGTTTTGAACATGTACAGGTTAGCGAGTGCCGGAGCCACTGATGACCCCATCGCACACCCGCTAACCTGTAGATAATAATTATTATCAAAAAGAAAATAATTCATGCTCAGAATTAGCTTTAATAATTTACAGATCACAACTTGCTGTTCAGTGGTAAAATCACTGTGTATTTCCAAATATTCCTTAACTGCTGATATCCCGTCATTATGAGGAATGACGGTATATAGACTAACCACGTCCATAGAGACCAACCATGCACCATGTGGAATCTGCTTGACTTTATCTAATTTATTAAGTAGCATGGTGGTATCAAGCAAAAAGTGTTCTTGACTTTGCACAATGGGTTGAAGAATAGAGTCCAGATAGATTGCTGCGGGTTGCAATAACGAGTCCCTAGCGGACACAATTGGACGTCCTGGAGGGGGTGTGAGCCCCTTGTGAACCTTCGGTAAGGTATACAGAACCGGAGTCTTGGAAAAATCAGGAAGTAACAATGGAAATATATCTTCATTAATAAGGTCCACCTCTAGAGCTTCTAGCAGGACTTTCTTCAGTTCTGTTTTGAACTGGGCAGTTGGGTCTTGCAATAATTTTTTGTATACTCCCTTATCCCCAAGCTGCCGGAGAATTTCTTTCTTATAGTCTTCACGGTCTTGGAGCACTACACCACCACCCTTATCTGCAGCTCGTATTATCAGATTGGTGTTTTGGGAGAGTGTTCTCAGTGCAGTCCTTTCAGGCTGACTTAAATTGGGATGTGCTTTGTAATTTTTAACACATTCGCCTACCTGCTCATCTAGCATTCGCGAGAATGTTTTGATGGTTGCACTATTGGACAAAGGTTCAAACGTAGATGCTTTTTTCAAAGCTAATAACTTAGATCAGGCCTGGCCAACCTGTGGCTCTCCAGATGTTGTGAAACTACACACCCCAGCATGCCCTGACACAGTTTTAGCATTCCCTAATAGCAAAACTGTGGCAAAGCATGATGGGACTTGTAGTTTTACAACAGCTGGAGAGCCACAGGTTGGCCAGGCCTGACTTAGATGGTATATTACTAGTCACATTTTTGCCCGATGGAGGAGGATGCTTCATGAAAAATTCTTTTAATTTTAGCTGTCGTATCAACCGATGTTTCTCCATTTGCCATTGCACCTTGTCAAAACCAATAGAGGGCACAAAGGACAGCCCTTTAGACAGAAGGCTTGTTTCACTCGCAGTAAGCTCATGAGACGAAAGATTGTAGATCACTTGCTCTTGCTGGTTGATGGTTTCTTGACGCCCAATTGATCTTTGATTTTGTCCGCCCCTCCTGGTATATCTTCTGTGCTTCCTCGTGCCTGCATCCTGGTTAATCGTCCTAAAGGGACAGCAGCTGCGGTTTTATTTTTGTTTTTATTCTTATTCGTATTGATGACCTTGCGATGGGCCCCTCCTATTTCTGAGCCACTGCTATCAACTGGAGTGTCCTGTGATGACTCTGTATCCAATGTAGATTTGGAATGATTGCCATGTCTGAAAAAGGGTCTTCTCCTCTGTTCGACCTGTCGACCGCCCAGAAGCCACTGGTATACCTGGTGGTTTTCATAATCTAACTCCACCTTCCGCAGTTTCTCTCTTTTAAATTTTATAAGGTCCCGTTTATACGTGGCTATTTGGGACGTCAACTTGTTGACCCAGTCCATTTCAGTGTCAGCCTGCAGATTGCTCAAATGTAATTTTTCAAAGTCAGTAATTTTATCTTTCAAAATACCGGATTCCTTTCTTGTTTGCTCAATAATTAATAAAATTAAATCAAATGAACATTTGTTTAAAATGGCGATCCATCGCTTGCAAAAAGCGGGATCGTTGCGACCAATAGTGGGGCAATTACGCACCCTCAGTCCTCTGGGTATTCTTTTACTCCTAAAATAATCACTGAGGGAGACCCCATGAAGGTGGTAATCCACTTCTTTCTTCTTCAATCTTAACAAGTCGCGATATACAGTTTCAAGTGGAATATTCTCAATCTGATCCAACATTTGTTCATTGAGCAAAATAATTTCCGCCTCTGACTCTGAATAGCTGAACATTTCCTCCATGGGAAATAGAAATGGATTGAGTACAGTATCATCCTGGCACAACTCAGCCATCTTAATGGCCTGAATACAGCACACTAATCACTAATCAAATGAACAATCACTTTAATATGTGATTATTTGAGATAAAATTAATAGCAGCAATTTTTCTAAGGCTATATAAAGTGCAAATGCCAATAATCAAATGAGCAGACGCTGCCGCCCGGGGTTTCCCGTGCTGACTGACGGAGAGGTGCGTGATGACGGCATCGGACCGCGGCGGCATGTGTGGGACGCCGGTACGGACGTCATGTCCACATGGTGTTGGTGATGGATATAAGGTAGGATGTTTTGTATTATTGATTGTAACCTGATGAAAATCCAATAAGATTGAAACGTTGTTGCAGACCTGGTTGTCGCCCATTGTCTTCTTCCTCTAGCCTTGAGTGCCGCCCCGTCGCCTGCCTATATATATATATATATATATATATATAGCAGTGCATGCTAATATGGACGAGATTGCCCATACTGGCCTGCATGCATAAGCGACGGGGCACCAACGATGAACGTGCGCAGCGCCGCGCAGCGTTCATCGTTGGTGCCTACACACTGAACGCTATGAATGAGTTCTCGTTAATTAATGAACGAGAACATTCATATCGTTCAGTGTTATCTGCCAGTGTGTAGGGCCTATAAGTAGAGATGTGCGGCTGGCACTTTTCGTGTTTTGTGTATTGGTTTTGGTTCTAATTCCACTTTTGTGTTTTGGTTTTGGCTTGGTTTTGCCAAAGCCACCCTTTCGTGTTTAGGTTTTGGATCTGGATGATTTTTGAAAAAAACATAAAAATAGCTAAAATCACAGAATTTGGGGGTAATTTTGCTCCTACTGTGTTATTAACCTCAATAACAATCATTTCCACTCATTTCCAGTCTATTCTGAACACCTCACAATATGGTTTTTAGGCCAAAAGGTTGCACCAAAGTTGCTGGATGACTAAGCTAAGCGACACAAGTGTGCGGCACAAACACCTGGCCCACCTAGGAGTGGCACTGCAGTGGCAGACAGGTGGGCAGATATAAAAAAAAAGGCCCCAAACAGCACATGATACAAAGAAGAAAAAGAATTGCAATGAGGTAGTTGTATGACTGAGCCAAGCAACACAAACAATTGGCCCATCTAGGAGTGCACTGCAGTGGCAGACAGGAGGGCAGATATTAAAAAAAAGCCCCAAACAGCACATCATGCAAAGAAGAAAAAGAATTGCAATGAGGTAGTTGTCTGACTAAGCCAAGTGACACAAACAATTGGCCCATCTAGGCGTGGCACTGCAGTGGCAGACAGGAGGGCAGATATAAGAAAAAGGCCCCAAACAGCACATCATGCAAAGAAGAAAAAGATTTGCAATGAGGTAGTTGTATGACTAAGCCAAGCGACACACACAATTGGCCCATCTAGGTGTGTCACTGCAGTGGCAGACAGGAGGGCAGATATAAAAAAAAAGGCCCCTAACAGCACATGATGCAAAGAAGAAAAAAAGGTGCACCGAGGTTGCTGTATGACTAAGCTAAGCGACACAACCACCTGGCCCATCTAGTAGTGTCATGCAGTGGCTGAATGTCGAGAGTGGGACGCAATTGTTCGGTCCACTGACAGCATCTCCAGCATGCTCCAGTCACTTTTAAAAAAAATCTGCAATTGCTGGATTTATACGGAAGTACCCCAGGACTAATACAGCAGTACCCCTGGACTCATACGGCAGTGTCACACAGGATGGCACTTTTCAAAAACTAGGCCCCAAACAGCACCTCATGCAAAGATGTCGAAGAGGTGCAATGAGGTACAGTAGCTGTGTGACTTAGCCAAGCGACACAAACAATTCCAACTGGAATTATACGTCCAAATCACTAGAATTAATTGGCAAGATCACTGTAATTAATAATTGTAAATCAATGAATAGGAAAAATAAGAGTGAAGCCCGTGGCGCAAGAAAAAGGAAACATGAAATACCCACACAATAAAAAGTTGTCACATATCTTAATTAGTCCTTCCTTTAGTGTACAGCTTCAATCCAAAGTGGGTGACCTCAAAAGAAAAAGAATATAGCGCAACACTGTTGGACAATAAGTGTCTTCAATTTATTAATTTATTCCACTCACATGTATGGATAATAGTTATCACATATCGTAGGTTTCCAAACTTATTCAGGCACAACATCTTTTTCCCGATATCTTCAGGTCAAACTCGAATGTGTTTAGTGCAACATTGTTGGAATTTCAACAAACATTTAATTAAAAATTGCACTCACATTTCACAAACAATAAAAAGCATAAAACATGGGGAAAGTCTAGTCCTCACTACACCACGGTGGATTCATCCCAAGTATCCTGGTTCACCACATCCGATAGAGAGTCCCAGTCATTGTTCCATCCAAGTCCCAAAAGAACACCTGCTTAACGCATTTTGGACCTCCACATTTATGGTCCTTCCTCAGAAGCATGGTGTACAATGTCCCGATACAAATATTTATACTAAACAAGAGTAAGTAACTCCTCCCGGTTCCTGTGTTTCTGGGCGCCAAAATGGTCACGCTGCCATCCATCCGTCACTTCCATGTATTCCACGGCATCCATCCGGCGGAAGCGGAAGTGACGTTTTACCATCAGATGCGTTCCACGCATCCCATACTCCCGAGACAGACTCCCTTACGTCAAGTCTGTTACCACGGTTACAGATTAATATTTATATTTAGAACACCTCCGGATCATGTGGTGGATTCAAGGCATCGTCCAGCCTCACAGGAAGCGGTGGACCTCAATAAAACAAATACAACATTTTATTTATATATAGTAAAAACTACAATACATGGTATATAATGGAAAGTCAATAAGAGGGAAAGTATATAAAATACATACAAGAGAGGAAGATATGTAAGATATTTAAAAAAAAGTGCTTCAATTCAAAATCCCCATTCAAACCTTGGGGCACCAGTGTTTTTAATTGATAAATCCACCACATTTCAGCCCTGGAAAGTCTAGCATCCATATCCCTAGACCTCCATGTGGGTTTGACTTGTTGTATACCCGAAAAGGATTTGATGAAACATTCCTTTGAGCTGTGCTTTTCCTTAAAATGAGCTGACAAGGTGTGTGACTCCAGACCCTTTTTAATATTACAAATGTGTTCGGCTAAACGAATTTTCAAACTCCTCGTAGTTTTACCTATATAGACTAGGTCAAAAGAACATTTTACAGCATAGATGACATACTTTGTGTTACACGTAATAAAATCCTTAATCGGATATATTTTCCCATTAACAGAAAATTATTTAATTTTAGAAGGATTATTTTTAGTTATTATTTTGCACATAGCACAAAGACCACAGCAGTGAAATCCTTAAATCCTAAGGCTATTCAGTTTGACCTCTTCAATGGAGCTCCAAACTAATTTATTTTTTAAGTTAGGAGCTCTCCTGTTTATAAAAGAGGGTCTCTCCGGAAGCTCTTTACCAATAATTGTGTCCCTCAAAAGTAGAGACCAGTTTCTTCTAATACAGTTCTCAATCTCCCTAGAGTTGGAACTGAATCTACTTAAAAACGCCCAATTATACTTCTCAGTTTTATTTACTTTATCAGCCTTTATCTGTAGTAAATCAGATCTATCTACTAAATCTAATCTTATTTCAGCTTTCTCTAAAGCATCCTTTTTATATCCTTTCTCAAGGAACATATTTCTTGTTTCCTTTACTAATTCTTGGCATACTTCGGGTTCTGAACAATTCCTCTTGATCCTACTATATTTACCAAAAGGGATACCCCCCAGCCAATTTTCATGATGCAGACTATTTCTATAAATGTAACTATTACAATCCATAGGTTTTCGGTAATTCTTTGAAAGAAATGCTCCATTTTATATATATATATATATATATATATACACATAAATCAAGGAAAATTATCTCAATATTACTCTTCTGAAAGGTTAAAGATATATTATAATCATTAACATTTAATGACTTTCAGAATTTGGTAAGGTCTTCCTCTGGACCATTCCAAACAAAAAATATATCATCTATGAACCTTTGCCAGGATACCAGGCCTGCCCCCAGCTGGCCATCTGGCCATACAAAATGCTCCTCCCAGTATGACATAAAGAGGTTCGCATAACTGGGGGCAAACCTGGTACCCATGGCGATTCCAATAAACTGCATATAATAAGTACCATCAAAGAAAAAATAGTTATTCTTTAAAATGAACTCTATCCCTTTCAGAATAAAATCCTTAGTATTAACATCCAGGGTACTTTTATCCAAAAAGAAAGAGACGGCTTCTAAACCTCTATCTGCATTGATAATGGTATAGAGCGTACTTACGTCAGCACTGCATAAGATACAACTCACGTTCCAAACCATATTCCCAATTCTATTTAAGACGTCCTTCGTATCCCTGAGATAAGCCCTAGTTTGTTTTACAAGGGGTTGTAAAAAAACATCTATAACAGCTGACAAATTACTTGTAATACTATTGGTTCCGGAGATAATTGGTCTCCCAGGGGGGTGTATAGGATACTTATGCAATTTTGGAAGGACATAAATGGTCGGTATAGAGGGTGTTTTAATATTAATGAACTCCGACTCTTTTTGAGTTATCACTCCCTTTTCTACCACTCTCATAGTAAGATCCGAGAGTACTTTTATAACTATATCTGTGGGATCTCCTCTTAGTTTTATATACGTATTCCCACTCTTAAGTTGTTTAAAGATCTCAGCCATATAAACTTCTCTATCCATCAGGTCTATACTCCCCCCCTTGTCCGCGGGTTTTATACTGAAATTTTTATCATCCTGAAGGTTTTTTAATGCATCATATTCCTACTTAGTTAAATTACATCTCCCTCGATTCTTAGGGGGGTTAACTAAGGTTTCATCTATCTCCTTGCTTACAATTTTACCAAAGCAATCAATAAAGCTTCCCTTACAATAGGTGGGATAAAATGCTGATTTATTTTTATATTGGGTCCGCGATGGAGTTTCAATCTCACCCTCTTTATTTCCTGTCTCCTCTTTCTTATTCAGAAAAAACTTTTTAACTGTCAATTTACAGATAAACTTCTGTAAGTCAATATATGTATCAAAAGGATCTGCTTTATTGCTCGTAGCATATTTCAAACCCTTCATTAATACTCTCTCTTCATCATTAGACAATTGTCTACTACTTAGGTTGAAAGTTTTCATTTTATCTTGTTTACCACTGTTCTCTAATTGTTTAGGCACTTTATCCTTTCTCGATTTAGAACACCCTCCTCTCTTCCCTTGTTTAGTTTTTGTCTTAATATTTTCCTCTAGAACCTCCGTCTAAACCTGTTGTCCTGCTCTAAAAAAGGAGATGCATTATTAGAATCATTCCAATCCTCACGTAACGGCAGAAACCTATTTCTATCAGGCCCAAAGGTCCTTTGAATAGGACCCTGAATTGGTCTAATTTTAATTAGCGATCTCCTTGGCCATCTTGCTTTAGGATATTCAGAAGGTCTCCCCGTTTCTTTATTGGTGTCTCTAAAATTACGTGAATCCCTAAAATTAAACCTCCTCCTTGGTTTCCGATAAGTAGGGATATTTACCTCCCTTCTAGGCTTATTGATGGTACTAGAGGGGGCATTTCTATGCCATTCCCTCTTTTTTCTTAGGACAGATGAACCTACAGCCTCTTGATCATTTTGTCTATCTGCAGTATCCGTCCCTTTTATATCGCTATAAGACTTCCTAGTTTTTCTTTCCTTTATTTCCCTTGTTTCTTTATTTATTTTCCTCATAATGTCCTCTTCTGATGATTTGAAATCTTCTAACTCCTTAAAAGGATTAACCATAGTAAATAAATTATTAATATCATAATTTAATAATTTTAATGTTTTTTTCCTCTCTTTAAGGATAAGGTCTATTAGTTTATGTGAACAATGATCCAAAATTCCTTGCCATTCGTTTCGAAATTCCTCATCATTAGTGTTAAACGATGGGGGTTTCTGAATCTGTAATCCCTTAGGGATTAGATTCTCTGATTGGTATTTATCAAGTGTAATCACCTCCCACCACACTCTATTCTCTCGTAGCATAACATTTTCCAGTTTTTTACAAATACTAAAAAGATCCTCATCACAGAAATTCTCTTCTCTAGTTAAAGTTGTGAAAACATCTTTAACACTTTCATTTCTCATATCTCGAAAATTAAACATGTTTTCAGCAAACAAGGTAATAATGGTGAAGGATAGACAAGTTTATACAAAAATGACCTGTCTTGCGCAATTAACCCTTTTCAATGCAGCCTGGTTTTACTCATACACCAAACCCATAAAAGTGACAGAATAGGAAAAATAAGAGTGAAGCCCGTGGCGCAAGAAAAAGGAAACATGAAATACCCACACAATAAAAAGTTGTCACATATCTTAATTAGTCCTTCCTTTAGTGTACAGCTTCAATCCAAAGTGGGTGACCTCAAAAGAAAAAGAATATAGCGCAACACTGTTGCACATTACGTGTCTTCAATTTATTAATTTATTCCACTCACATGTATGGATAATAGTTATCACATATCGTAGGTTTCCAAACTTATTCAGGCACAACATCTTTTTCCAGATATCTTCAGGTCAACCTCGGAAGGAAATAAGTTTAGTGCAACATTGTTGGAATTTCAACAAACATTTAATTAAAAATTGCACTCACATTTCACAAACAATAAAAAGCATAAAACATGGGGAAAGTCTAGTCCTCACTACACCACGGTGGATTCATCCCAAGTATCCTGGTTCACCACATCCGATAGAGAGTCCCAGTCATTGTTCCATCCAAGTCCCAAAAGAACACCTGCTTAACGCATTTTGGACCTCCACATTTATGGTCCTTCCTCAGAAGCATGGTGTACAATGTCCCGATACAAATATTTATACTAAACAAGAGTAAGTAACTCCTCCCAGTTCCTGTGTTTCTGGGCTGCATTGAAAAGGGTTAATTGCACAAGACAGGTCATTTTTGTATAAAATTGTAAATCACTGGCATTAATTGGCAAAATCACTGTAATTATGCGTCCAAATCACTGGAATTGAATGGCAAGATCACTGTAATTAATAATTATAAATCACTGACATTAATTGTCAAAATTACTGTAATTATACGTCCAAATCACTGGAATTAATTGGCAAGATCACTGGAATTAATAATTATAAATCATTGACATTGATTGGCAAAATCTTTGTAATTATACGTCCAAATCACTGGAATTAAATGGCAAGATCACTGTATTTAATAATTATAAATCACTGACATTAATTGGCAAAATCACTGTAATTATACGTCCAAATCACTGGAATTAATTGGCAAGATCACTGTAATTAATAATTATAAATCACTGACATTAATTGGCAAAATCACTGTAATTATACATCCAAATCACTGGAATTAAATGGCAAGATCACTGTAATTAATAATTATAAATCACTGACATTAATTGGAAAAATCACTGTAATTATACGTCCAAATCACTGGAATTAAATGGCAAAATCTCGCTATCGCCTGCCTAGTGAAGTGGAATCTAGATGGGATTTTGTACCAGGGACACAATACCTCCATCAATTGTCTAAATCCCACTGCACTAATGGTGGATACCGGGCGCACGTCTAACACCAACTTAAGTGTCAAGGCCTCAGTTATGAGGGCTTCCATCGTCATGTGAAGCTGAACCACTAGTCATGAACATAAGCCAGGGCCTCATCCGTTCCTCTCCACTCCGTGTCGTAAATTGCATATTGTCAAGTTTACATTTCTCCTCAGACCATTTCAATTTCTTTTTTTGGGTCTTTTTACTGAACTTTGGCTTTTTGGATTTTACATGCCCTCTACTATCACATTGGGCATCGGCCTTGGCATACGACGTTGATGGCATTTCATCGTCTATGTCATGGCTAGTGGCAGCAGCTTCAGCACTAGGAGGAAGTGGTTCTTGATCTTTCCCTATTTTATCCTCCAAATTTTTGTTCTCCATTATTTTTTGGGCGTTATATAAGACAATATGCGGCACAGGAATGGAATGACTGATGGCCAGGACACTACCACTGGTCTGATGCAGCACAACACAACAACACTGTAAGGGACTTGTGGTTGTTGTTATTATTATTATATGGCAGCAGTGTACATATAGCAGCAGCGTATATCGTCACTGGAATGACTGATGAACAGGACACTACCACTGGTCCAATGCAGCACAACACAACAATACTGTAAGGGACTTGTGGTTGTTGTTATTATTATTATTATACGGTAGCAGTGGACATATAGCAGCAGCGTATATCGTCACTGGAATGACTGATGAACAGGACACTACCACTGGTCTGATGCAGCACAACACAACAACACTTTATACAGCTACACTGATTATATGGCAGCAGAGAACACCAACACTGTGACTGGCTGGACTGATGCAGCACAATACACTGACTACACTGGACAGGACAGCACAACACAGCACCACTTTATACAGCTACACTGGATATATGGCAGCAGAGAACACCAACACTGTGACTGGCTGGACTGATGCAGCACAATACACTGACTACACTGGTCAGGACAGCACAACACAGCACCACTTTATACAGCTACACTGGCAGGAGAGGACACCAACACTGTGACTGGCTGGACTGATGCAGCACAATACACTGACTACACTGGACTGGTCTGAGCAGCACAACAAATCACAAGACTCACCACCCCACTTTCCCGCCCCCACACAGACACTGAACACTGAGGACACGTCCTCTCAATACACTTTCCGAGACTGGAGTGAAAATGGCCGTGACACGCGGCTCCTTATATGGATTCTAAATCCCGCAAGAATCCAACAGCGGGATGATGACGTTCTGCCGCGTTCGGGTTTCCGAGTCAGGCAGGAAAACCCTAGCCTGGCTCGGAACTGAACTCGGAAAGGCAAAGTACGGTAGGGTTCGGTTCTCTGAGAACCGAACCCGCTCATCTCTACCTATAAGTTAAGAAGTTGCATATAAAACTGATCAACAGTTTGGAGTTTAACCTTACATAGAGAAATCATACTGCATGGGCGCTACACAATGGCAGCAGAATCCCCCAATGTAAAAGAATATTGAGTCTTGCTACATCTGTATGCAATAACTTATCTGTTTGGGAATGCAGACATGACTAATTCCAAAGCCTATGGTGATACAAAGCACACTAATGTTCTAGAGAAAGCCGTTTGAATGTCCCCTGCGGTTTACACATCTTATTTTAGAAAGTATAACATTTTATGAGTTTCCTTTGTTCTCTAATTGTTGGACTGGCAATGGCTGTTTTATCGGATAAATGTTATGATAAATGAGCGGTATAAAACTGGTTAGTCATGCACCCAATGCATACTATTGAGGATACTAAGTAAGTTACATTTAACAGTACATTTCCAATAAACATAATAAATTAAACAAAGCAATAGAAATGCATTTTACACAACTCATTAAACAGATATAAGGAGCGATTTAATTACCTGCAGCAAATGGGTAATAACGGGAGGTAGCCTCAAGCTTTAACGCCAGAGGATTTTCAATTAGCCTCCCAACTTTTCCTGAAAGGCTTGTTAACGCACAAATCTGTGAAATATTCATGGATTCTGTATGTTAACGCCCATTAACCCTTGTTAACACCCATTAACACGCTACTTTAACGGGTGTTAACTAGTGATGAGCGGGTTCGGTTTCTCGGAAACCGAACCCCCCCGAACTTCACGCTTTTTACACGGGTCCGAGGCAGACTCGGATCTTCCCGCCTTGCTCGGTTAACCCGAGCGCGCCCGAACGTCATCATCCCGCTGTCAGATTCTCGCGAGGCTCGGATTCTATCGCAAGACTCGGATTCTATATAAGGAGCCGCGCGTCGCCGCCATTTTCACACGTGCATTGAGATTGATAGGGAGAGGACGTGGCTGGCGTCCTCTCCGTTTAGAGTAGACTAGAGAGTAGTAGAGACACTTGATTTACTAATTTTGGGGAGCATATTAGGAGTACTACTTGCTGATAGTGTGACCAGTGACCACCAGTTTAATTAATCCGTTCTCTGCCTGAAAAAAAACGATACACAGTGTGACACAGTCACATTCCATATCTGTGCTCAGCCTCAGTGTGCTGCATCATCTATGTAATACTGTATATCTGACTGTGCTGAGTGCTCACTGCTCACACAGCTTAATTGTGGGGGAGACTGGGGAACAGTTATAGCAGGAGTACATATTTTAACAGTGCACACTTTTGCTGCCAGAGTGCCACTGCCAGTGTGACTGACCAGTGACCACTGACCACCAGTATATTGTGATTGTCTGCCTGAAAAAGTTAAACACTCGTCGTGTGGTGTTTTTATTCTATAAACGCATTCTGCTGACAGTGTCCAGCAGGTCCGTCATTATATAATATATACCTGTCCTATATATTTTTTATATCATTATCATCCAGTCTATATTAGCACTGCAGCAGACGCAGTACGGTAGTCCACGGCTGTAGCTACCTCTGTGTCGGCAGTCGCTCGTCCATCCATAATTGTATACCACCTACCCGTGGTGGTTTTTTTTTCTATCTTCTTGATACTAGTAGCTTACTTTAGGAGTCTGCAGTGCTGAGCTGACAGTGTCCAGCAGGTCCGTCATTATATAATATATACCTGTCCGGCTGCAGTAGTGATATATATATATTTTTTATATCATTATCATCCAGTCTATATTAGCAGCAGACGCAGTACGGTAGTCCACGGCTGTAGCTACCTCTGTGTCGGCAGTCGCTCGTCCATCCATAATTGTATACCACCTACCCGTGGTGTTTTTTTTTTTTCTATCTTCTTGATACTAGTAGCTTACTTTAGGAGTCTGCAGTGCTGAGCTGACAGTGTCCAGCAGGTCCGTCATTATATAATATATACCTGTCCGGCTGCAGTAGTGATATATATATATATTTTATATCTCATTATCATCCAGTCTATATTAGCAGCAGACGCAGTACGGTAGTCCACGGCTGTAGCTACCTCTGTGTCGGCAGTCGCTCGTCCATCCATAATTGTATACCACCTACCTGTGGTGTTTTTTTTTTCTTTCTATCTTCTTGATACTACTAGTAGCTTACTTTAGGAGTCTGCAGTGCTGAGCTGACAGTGTCCAGCAGGTCCGTCATTATATAATATATACCTGTCCGGCTGCAGTAGTGATATATATATATTTTATATCTCATTATCATCCAGTCTATATTAGCAGCAGACGCAGTATGGTAGTCCACGGCTGTAGCTACCTCTGTGTCGGCAGTCGCTCGTCCATCCATAATTGTATACCACCTACCCGTGGTGTTTTTTTTTTTTCTATCTTCTTGATACTAGTAGCTTACTTTAGGAGTCTGCAGTGCTGAGCTGACAGTGTCCAGCAGGTCCGTCATTATATAATATATACCTGTCCGGCTGCAGTAGTGATACATATATATATTTTTATATCATTATCATCCAGTCTATATTAGCAGCAGACGCAGTACGGTAGTCCACGGCTGTAGCTACCTCTGTGTCGGCAGTCGCTCGTCCATCCATAATTGTATACCACCTACCCGTGGTGTTTTTTTTTTCTATCTTCTTGATACTAATAGCGTACTTTAGGAGTCTGCAGTGCTGAGCTGACAGTGTCCAGCAGGTCCGTCATTATATAATATATACCTGTCCGGCTGCAGTAGTGATATATATATATTTTATATCTCATTATCATCCAGTCTATATTAGCAGCAGACGCAGTACGGTGGTCCACGGCTGTAGCTACCTCTGTGTCGGCAGTCGCTCGTCCATCCATAATTGTATACCACCTACCCGTGGTGTTTTTTTTTTCTTCTATCTTCTTGATACTAGTAGCTTACTTTAGGAGTCTGCAGTGCTGAGCTGACAGTGTCCAGCAGGTCCGTCATTATATAATATATACCTGTCCGGCTGCAGTAGTGATATATATATATATTTTATATCTCATTATCATCCAGTCTATATTAGCAGCAGACGCAGTACGGTAGTCCACGGCTGTAGCTACCTCTGTGTCGGCAGTCGCTCGTCCATCCATAATTGTATACCACCTACCCGTGGTGTTGTTTTTTTTTCTATCTTCTTGATACTAGTAGCTTACTTTAGGAGTCTGCAGTGCTGAGCTGACAGTGTCCAGCAGGTCCGTCATTATATAATATATACCTGTCCGGCTGCAGTAGTGATATATATATATTTTTTATATCATTATCATCCAGTCTATATTAGCAGCAGACGCAGTACGGTAGTCCACGGCTGTAGCTACCTCTGTGTCGGCAGTCGCTCGTCCATCCATAAGTATACTAGTATCCATCCATCTCCATTGTTTACCTGAGGTGCCTTTTAGTTGTGCCTATTAAAATATGGAGAACAAAAATGTTGAGGTTCCAAAAATAGGGAAAGATCAAGATCGACTTCCACCTCGTGCTGAAGCTGCTGCCACTAGTCATGGCCGAGACGATGAAATGCCAGCAACGTCATCTGCCAAGGCCGATGCCCAATGTCATAGTACAGAGCATGTAAAATCCAAAACACCAAATATCAGTAAAAAAAGGACTCAAAAATCTAAAATAAAATTGTCAGAGGAGAAGCGTAAACTTTCCAATATACCATTTACCACACGGAGTGGCAAGGAACGGCTGAGGCCCTGGCCTATGTTCATGGCTAGTGGTTCAGCTTCACATGAGGATGGAAGCACTCAGCCTCTCGCTAGAAAAATGAAAAGACTCAAGCTGGCAAAAGCACAGCAAAGAACTGTGCGTTCTTCGAAATCACAAATCCACAAGGAGAGTCCAATTGTGTCGTTTGCGATGCCTGACCTTCCCAACACTGGACGTGAAGAGCATGCGCCTTCCACCATTTGCACGCCCCCTGCAAGTGCTGGAAGGAGCACCCGCAGTCCAGTTCCTGATAGTCAGATTGAAGATGTCAGTGTTGAAGTACACCAGGATGAGGAGGATATGGGTGTTGCTGGCGCTGGGGAGGAAATTGACCAGGAGGATTCTGATGGTGAGGTGGTTTGTTTAAGTCAGGCACCCGGGGAGACACCTGTTGTCCGTGGGAGGAATAGGGCCATTGACATGCCTGGTGAAAATACCAAAAAAATCAGCTCTTCGGTGTGGAAGTATTTCAACAGAAATGCGGACAACATTTGTCAAGCCGTGTGTTGCCTTTGTCAAGCTGTAATAAGTAGGGGTAAGGACGTTAACCACCTCGGAACATCCTCCCTTATACGTCACCTGCAGCGCATTCATCATAAGTCAGTGACAAGTTCAAAAACTTTGGGCAACAGCGGAAGCAGTCCACTGACCAGTAAATCCCTTCCTCTTGTAACCAAGCTCACGCAAACCACCCCACCAACTCCCTCAGTGTCAATTTCCTCCTTCCCCAGGAATGCCAATAGTCCTGCAGGCCATGTCACTGGCAATTCTGACGAGTCCTCTCCTGCCTGGGATTCCTCAGATGCATCCTTGCGTGTAACGCCTACTGCTGCTGGCGCTGCTGTTGTTGCTGCTGGGAGTCGATGGTCATCCCAGAGGGGAAGTCGTACTCGTAAGACCACTTTTACTACTTCCACCAAGCAATTGACTGTCCAACAGTCCTTTGCGAGGAAGATGAAATATCACAGCAGTCATCCTGCTGCAAAGCGGATAACTGAGGCCTTGGCATCCTGGGCGGTGAGAAACGTGGTTCCGGTATCCATCATTACTGCAGAGCCAACTAGAGACTTGTTGGAGGTACTGTGTCCCCGGTACCAAATACCATCTAGGTTCCATTTCTCTAGGCAGGCGATACCGAAAATGTACACAGACCTCAGAAAAAGACTCACCAGTGTCCTAAAAAATGCAGTTGTACCCAATGTCCACTTAACCACGGACATGTGGACAAGTGGAGCAGGGCAGGCTCAGGACTATATGACTGTGACAGCCCACTGGGTAGATGTATGGACTCCCGCCGCAAGAACAGCAGCTGCGGCACCAGTAGCAGCATCTCGCAAACGCCAACTCTTTCCTAGGCAGGCTACGCTTTGTATCACCGCTTTCCAGAATACGCACACAGCTAAAAACCTCTTACGGCAACTGAGGAAGATCATCGCAGAATGGCTTACCCCAATTGGACTCTCCTGTGGATTTGTGGCATCGGACAACGCCAGCAATATTGTGTGTGCATTAAATCTGGGCAAATTCCAGCACGTCCCATGTTTTGCACATACCTTGAATTTGGTGGTGCAGAATTATTTAAAAAACGAGAGGGGCGTGCAAGAGATGCTGTCGGTGGCCAGAAGAATTGTGGGACACTTTCGGCGTACAGGCACCACGTACAGAAGACTGGAGCACCACCAAAAACGCCTGAACCTGCCCTGCCATCATCTGAAGCAAGAAGTGGTAACGAGGTGGAATTCAACCCTCTATATGCTTCAGAGGTTGGAGGAGCAGCAAAAGGCCATTCAAGCCTATACAACTGAGCACGACATAGGAGGTGGAATGCACCTGTCTCAAGCGCAGTGGAGAATGATTTCAACGTTGTGCAAGGTTCTGCAACCTTTTGAACTTGCCACACGTGAAGTCAGTTCAGACACTGCCAGCCTGAGTCAGGTCATTCCCCTCATCAGGCTTTTGCAGAAGAAGCTGGAGACATTGAAGGAGGAGCTAACACAGAGCGATTCCGCTAGGCATGTGGGACTTGTGGATGGAGCCCTTAATTCGCTTAACAAGGATTCACGGGTGGTCAATCTGTTGAAATCAGAGCACTACATTTTGGCCACCGTGCTCGATCCTAGATTTAAAACCTACCTTGGATCTCTATTTCCGGCAGACACAAGTCTGCTGGGGTTCAAAGAACTGCTGGTGAGAAAATTGTCAAGTCAAGCGGAACGCGACCTGTCAACATCTCCTCCTTCACATTCTCCCGCAACTGGGGGTGCGAGGAAAAGGCTCAGAATTCCGAGCCCACCCGCTGGCGGTGATGCAGGGCAGTCTGGAGCGACTGCTGATGCTGACATCTGGTCCGGACTGAAGGACCTGACAACGATTACGGCCATGTCGTCTACTGTCACTGCATATGATTCTCTCCCCATTGAAAGAATAGTGGAGGATTATATGAGTGACCGCATCCAAGTAGGCACGTCAGACAGTCCGTACTTATACTGGCAGGAAAAAGAGGCAATTTGGAGGCCCTTGCACAAACTGGCTTTATTCTACCTAAGTTGCCCTCCCACAAGTGTGTACTCCGAAAGAGTGTTTAGTGCCGCCGCTCACCTTGTCAGCAATCGGCGTACGAGGTTACATCCAGAAAATGTGGAGAAGATGATGTTCATTAAAATGAATTATAATCAATTCCTCCGTGGAGACATTGACCAGCAGCAATTGCCTTCACAAAGTACACAGGGAGCTGAGATGGTGGATTCCAGTGGAGACGAATTGATAATCTGTGAGGAGGGGGATGTACTTGGTGATATATCGGAGGATGATGATGAGGTGGACATCTTGCCTCTGTAGAGCCAGTTTGTGCAAGGAGAGATTAATTGCTTCTTTTTTGGTGGGGGTCCAAACCAACCCGTCATTTCAGTCACAGTCGTGTGGCAGACCCTGTCACTGAAATGATGGGTTGGTTAAAGTGTGCATGTCCTGTTTATACAACATAAGGGTGGGTGGGAGGGCCCAAGGACAATTCCATCTTGCACCTCTTTTTTCTTTCATTTTTCTTTGCGTCATGTGCTGTTTGGGGGGTGTTTTTTGGAAGGGCCATCCTGCGTGACACTGCAGTGCCACTCCTAGATGGGCCAGGTGTTTGTGTCGGCCACTAGGGTCGCTTAGCTTACTCACACAGCTACCTCATTGCGCCTCTTTTTTTCTTTGCGTCATGTGCTGTTTGGGGAGTGTTTTTTGGAAGGGCCATCCTGCGTGACACTGCAGTGCCACTCCTAGATGGGCCAGGTGTTTGTGTCGGCCACTAGGGTCGCTTAGCTTACTCACACAGCTACCTCATTGCGCCTCTTTTTTTCTTTGCGTCATGTGCTGTTTGGGGAGTGTTTTTTGGAAGGGCCATCCTGCGTGACACTGCAGTGCCACTCCTAGATGGGCCAGCTGTTTGTGTCGGCCACTTGGGTCGCTTAGCTTAGCCATCCAGCGACCTCGGTGCAAATTTTAGGACTAAAAATAATATTGTGAGGTGTGAGGTGTTCAGAATAGACTGAAAATGAGTGAAAATTATGGTTATTGAGGTTAATAATACTTTGGGATCAAAATGACCCCCAAATTCTATGATTTAAGCTGTTTTTTAGGGTTTTTTGAAAAAAACACCCGAATCCAAAACACACCCGAATCCGACAAAAAAAATTCGGTGAGGTTTTGCCAAAACGCGTTCGAACCCAAAACACGGCCGCGGAACCGAACACAAAACCAAAACACAAAACCCGAAAAATTTCCGGTGCTCATCACTAGTGTTAACAAGGCTGTTGGGTGAAAAAGGGAGTGCAATTCAACAGCCATTGGCATTAAAGCTTGAGGCCACCGCCCTTCTTCTACTCCTGTTGTAATTTACCTAAGTTAATTGAATTCCAGTCAAAGTGTTTTCAGACCATGAAATAAAAATTTTTCTGAGCCCCGGTATTTAAAAAAACAAACAAAATTGCATACATATGTGTCCTGATACATCTAGCCTCAACACGCGCATGAGCGAGCCACACCAAGTTGTGTAACATAGCGTCCTCTTCTTTAAGTTGCATCTTATTCACACAGCAGATGCAGCAAAATACTTCTCAATCTGTTCCAAAGACATCAGGATGTAACTTCAACCACACAGGAAATAGTTTTAAACATGTACAAGCAGTTTTGTCGCTTAGCATTGCATCTATGACCCATATTCAAGTAAAAAAGATGTCACACAGTCTTGGCACATCGAGGAGGGCCATTTGGTGCAACTATGGCAATAGTATATGGGGACACATCTTTAAATGCTCTTGTAGTTTCTGGTTACTATGGGCTCATTTACACTGTTGATTTGGAAACAGTTTCGCAAGCACTGTGATAAAGGCATGCTGACCACATGTCTTTTGCTCATAAATTGCATAATGAATTAGGATCATCATTAATGCCTTTGATCATCTTGGCTTCCACAGCACCAAAAACATTGTATGCAGAAGAGTGTGTGCACTTCAAATACAAGCACTTAGAATGCCATTTCTTGAGACACAAATAGCCGAAGAGCAGCACAAAACCCTCTTTGAAAGCATTATTCACCTTGATTGGCGCAAGTGTGTCTAGATTTCTGCCAAAGCAGACAGTATTACAGAGCAAGATAGCAACATACTGTAAGCAGTGGAGCAGACTTGAACTAACTATTGGTAGGAGTCATGGATTAGGCACAGTATGGAGTACATGCACATAATATTGTGATACAATTCAAAAAGAAAATTTGCTGAACATCTGCAAAGTGGTCTAAGTGGAAATTACCACAGTACTCTGGAGAACTGCAGAAGTGTTACTTTGCTAGCTACATGTCATGTTAAACAAAAGCTCCAGGAGTTCTTCCTGTATAACAAACATTTCTTGTAAAACAAACACTTCCTGTATAGCAATGGTATGGCAATGGTGCAACCTCTGCCATCCACATACAGCATGGATTTACTGTACATTCCCCTTTTACAACATAAAGAACAATAAACAGGTATGTGGATTTAAAAATGTGTGGGTGTAAAAATTGTGAAAAGTGTTGTATGCAAGGACCATGTGCTTCAAAGAATAAACATTAAACTAAAAAAAATGGGAGATTAAGTAATGTAACATTGTCCTTGAATTTTGGATTAGGCCTAGAAATTCTCCCAGGCTGGGTGACAAAGAAAGGAGCTAGTACTGTGGTCTGCAGGGTCAGCTCCAGGCACGTTCCAGTAGAGCAGCCGAACAGGGCACTGCACTTTATGGGCGCCGCTAGCTCTGTCCGCCATATTGGAGCCTGGAGCCGTCCCTACAGCAGCAGCACTGCAGTGTCCGTCTCCTAGCAGAGACGTGCACTGCATGCACAGTCCAACCCCTGTGTAAACCCCACTCCCCGCTAACCGGCGCCGGCCTGTGAGCCAATCAGAGCTTGCGGTCCGGCAGCTGAGGTTCCTGATTGGCTGCCACACCGCAAGCTTTGATTGGATTGCGGACGGTCACCTAGTTGGAGCTGTAGACTGCCGTGGCCGCCGGAGACTGAGGGCTAGGAGAGGTGCACTCTGTGCTCTCCTCCCCACCCTCAGCTAAAGAGCAGCACCAGCAGCAGCCTCAGCAACAGACGCGTGGTGAGCAGCACGGGGACAGGTGGGGAGGGCATATCGGGCACTGTAACAATATGTGTATCTGGCACTGGGGACATGTCTGGCACTGGGGGCATATCTGGCACTATGGGGACATGTGTATCTGGCACTGGGGACATGTCTGGCACTGGGGGCATATCTGGCACTATGGGGACATGTGTATCTGGCATTGGGGCATATCTGGCACTGTGGGGACGTGTATCTGGCATTGGGGGCTTATCTGGCACGGTGGGGACATGTGTATCTGGCATTGGGGGCATATCTGGCACTATGGATACATGTGTATCTGGCACTGGGGGCATATTTGGCACTAGGGGACATGTGTATCTGGCATTGGGGGCATATCTGGCACTGTGGGGACATGTGTATCTACTTTATAAACAAAAAGAAAAATGGGGTTGTACTGCTAGGTGCACAAAACTAAAATAAAATTTAACTTTTATTAATACAATGTATTAAAAGACCGATATTTCGGACAGTGTGCGAAAAATAGGGTTAAAATTGAATAAAGGATCCAACGGTGTGCTCTAAGATATAGAAGTGATAAGAGTTAAAAAATGTGTCTGCTCCTCTGATTGCACTGACTCTCTACTGGGGTATTTTAGCTTATGTATTTGATATACTTGACATATATTTTATACCCCTAATAGAGAAAAAGAAGAGATTATTAGTATTTAAGGGTACCAATCCTTTGATGACCCACTGTAAATTGAATGGACTGTGTTGTATCGGGCAGAAATACCTCCGTATTTTTAACTACTACCTCTTGTCACAATTATCTGTAGCTGCGGACACAAATATCCTGTGTGTCAATGCATATGAATATGGCCCTAGTCATTCCATGGTGACAGACCGTCTCAAACTGTTATTAGAACTGATGGGGACAACAATGCTAATGACCAGTGGCGTAACTAGAAATTTTTCTCCCCCAAGCCAAAAAATTCTTCGGCGCCCCCCCCCCCCCCCCTTCATGCTCCATAATTGGGAGCAAGAAAGGGATAAATATGCGCGCGCCGAAGGCGCACGCGCCAAAAAAGGGGCGTGGTTTTGTTGGCGTGGGCGTGGTTTCGCATAAAGGGGCGTGGCATTGCAGGAAAAGACTACCTTATACCCCAGTTTTGCAACCTGCACGCCCATACGTTGGCCACCACAGGAAAGAAAAATAATCCTGATTCATGCCCCTTACATTATTTGTCATTTTTCCTCCTTATAGTAATGCCCAGTATACATTATGCCACATACTGCAATGGCCCTTAGACATTATTCCACACACAATAATGCACGACACAATATGCACACACTGTAATGCCCCCGACACATTATGCCACACACCGTAATGTCTGTGACACATTATGCCACACACCGTAATGCCTGTGACACATTATGACAGGAATCGCAATGCCCGTTATACATTATGCTACACACTGCAATGCCCCTGATACATTATAGCACATACAATGTCTGTGACACATTATGACACACACTGCAATGTCCGTGATACATTATGCCACACACTGCAATGCCCGATACATTATAGCACATACAATGCCTGTGACACATTATGCCACACACTGCAATGACCTTGAGACATTATACCACAATGCCCGTGATATAGTATACCATACACCGTAATGCCTGTGACACATACCGCAATGCCCTGCCCGTTATACCCTATGCCACACATCGCAATGCCCGTTATGTATTATGCCACACTGCAATGACCCTGAGACATTATACCACATACCACAATGCCCGTGATATAGTATACCACACACCGTAATGCCTGACACATTATGACACACACCGCAATGTCCGTGATACATTATGCCACACACTGCAATGACCCTGAGACATTATACCACATATCACAATGCCCGCGATATAGTATACCATACACCGTAATGCCTGTGACACATTATGACACACACCGCAATGTCCGTGATACATTATGCCACACACCGTAATGCCCATTACACATTAAGTCCTACAGTAAGGCTTCTAATTACTTTTCAATTACCTGCTCGTTGTCAGGGGTTTCATGCACTGGGTGTCATGCTCGTTGCCAGGGGTTTCATGCTCTTGGTTCCATGCACGGTGCCAGGGGTTTTCATGCTCAGGGTGTCATGCTCGTTGCCAGGGGTTTCATGCACTGGGTGTCATGCTCGTTGCCAGGTGTTTCATGCACTGGGTGTCATGCTCGTTGCCAGGTGTTTCATGCACTGGGTGTCATGCTCGTTGCTAGGAGGTAGTCCTTGTTGCTAGGGCTGTGCTCCCAGTGCCACATATGTCCCCAGTGTACTTACATGCCCCAGTGCCAAATATAGTCCCCCCCCATGTGCCAGGTACACATATACCCCCCCAGTGCCACATATGCCCCCAGTGCCAGATATTTCCCCCCAGTGCCACATATGCCCCCAGTGCCAGATATGCCCCCAGTGCCATATATTCCCCCCCAGTGCCAAATATGCCCCCAGTGCCAGATATTCCCCCCCAGTGCCAGATATTCCCCCCGTGCCATATATGAGCCCAGTGCCAGATATTCCCCCCCAGTGCCAGATATTCCCCCCGTGCCATATATGCCCCCAGTGCCAGATATCCCCCCCAGTGCCAGATATTCCCCCCCAGTGCCAGATAACCCCCCCCAGTGCCAGATATTCCCCCCAGTGCCAGATATTCCCACCAGTGCCATATATGCCCCAGTACCAGATATCCCCCCCCAGTGCCAGATATTCCCCCCAGTGCCATATATGCCCCAGTGCCAGATACCCCCCCCCAGTGCCATATATGCCCCCAGTGCCAGATATTCCCCCCAGTGCCATATATGCCCCCCGTGCCATATATGCCCCCAGTGCCAGATATCCCCCCCCCCAGTGCCATATATGCCCCCAGTGCCAGATATTCCCCCCCAGTGCCATATATGCCCCAGTGCCAGATACACCCCCCCCCCATGCCAGATATGCCCCCAGTGCCAGAAATGCCCCAGTGCCAGATATTCCTCCCCCCCCCCCCATATATGCCCCCAGTGCCAGATATTTGGAGGGACACGGAGGGCACAGCTCGTCTCTCCTGTGTCCCTCCTGCTGCATCATCTCCGGCGGCCGCGGGTCTAATAGGGGGAAGTGCCGGTTCGTGAGCCAATTAGAGCTCACGGACGGCACTTTCCCCTATTAGACCCGCGGCCGCCGGAGATGATGCAGCAGGAGGGACACAGGGAGGCGCGCTGTCCCTCCGTGTCCCTCCAACAAGCGGCGGAGGGAAGGAGACTGCAGACTGACATGCGGACGCTCGTCCGCATGTCAGTCTGCTATAAATCAGTGGCGCCCCCGCAGCCCCTCGCCCCCAAGCCACCGCGAGGACTGCGGGGGCAGTAGTTACGCCACTGCTAATGACAATGAAGAATACTGGGAAGATGTCCGTGTCTATATATGCTGATTACACATCTATCCAGTGAATTTCAGATATGAATTGTCCTATAGTGTCAGTGTGATTGATCTAAACATAGGGTGCCTCTGATGAATGTTATGGGGCACAATGAACTGTTACATACACACAGACCGATAAGCCCGTGTGAATTGAAGCTGTGTATGCAGAAACCCTATATATTGTTGTGACAAATCACATATTAGCTGTGAAATACCCAGTGCCTGGTGGATATATATCCTCTATACTGATTCACATAGGTGTTGCCCTGATAATTATATGATTATGAATTATCTTAGATATTTTTTACAAGGGCCATGATGGTAATCAGTATGAATGATCTGCACATGGGATACATCTGATAGATACTATAGGGCAGGCTAGACTGCCACACATACGTAGACCGCTGCCGCTGTCGGAATTTGCGAGATAATCCGCTGTGGACTAATTAGCAGGATATTTCCTTATTTCTGGTGCTCTACTGTTGTGACAAATCACAAGTTAACTGGAAGATACCCTGTGCCTTATGGATATGTATCTCCTTTGTACTGAATCACATGGGTGTTGCCCTAATGGTTGGAATGATGGTAATCAGTGTGAGTGGTCTGCACATGAAACACGTTTAATAAGTGTTGTGGGGTAGATTAAACTGCTACACAGACATAGGCTGCTGAATCTACATCGGTTAGAAGCTATTTGTGCAAAAAAACATATATGCTGATGTGACAAATCACTCAAGTATGTAATGCCGCTGCAGAGATCTATAAGTTAATCAGCAGTGGTCTGATTGACAGGATGTTTTCTTATTTCTGTCACTCTAAACTACACCTATATTATGCTTCTACTAATATATTGAGATCTATTCCTGACGTGAGTGGCAGCGCTATAGCAGTATTAATACTGATCGACACTGATCTAATTGGCTGCTGTTGCCAAACACGCTAGGCAAAGTTTATCAATTGTCATGTAATTACAAATTTAGAGATGAGCGCCTGAAATTTTTCGGGTTTTGTGTTTTGGTTTTGGGTTCGGTTCCGCGGCCGTGTTTTGGGTTCGAACGCGTTTTGGCAAAACCTCACCGAATTTTTTTTGTCGGATTCGGGTGTGTTTTGGATTCGGGTGTTTTTTTCAAAAAACACTAAAAAACAGCTTAAATCATAGAATTTGGGGGTCATTTTGATCCCAAAGTATTATTAACCTCAAAAACCATAATTTACACTCATTTTCAGTCTATTCTGAATACCTCACACCTCACAATATTATTTTTAGTCCTAAAATTTGCACCGAGGTCGCTGTGTGAGTAAGATAAGCGACTCTAGTGGCCGACACAAACACCGGGCCCATCTAGGAGTGGCACTGCAGTGTCACGCAGGATGTCCCTTCCAAAAAACCCTCCCCAAACAGCACATGACGCAAAGAAAAAAAGAGGCGCAATGAGGTAGCTGTGTGAGTAAGATTAGCGACCCTAGTGGCCGACACAAACACCGGGCCCATCTAGGAGTGGCACTGCAGTGTCACGCAGGATGGCCCTTCCAAAAAACCCTCCCCAAACAGCACATGACGCAAAGAAAAAAAGAGGCGCAATGAGGTAGCTGTGTGAGTAAGATTAGCGACCCTAGTGGCCGACACAAACACCGGGCCCATCTAGGAGTGGCACTGCAGTGTCACGCAGGATGTCCCTTCCAAAAAACCCTCCCCAAACAGAACATGACGCAAAGAAAAAAAGAGGCGCAATGAGGTAGCTGTGTGAGTAAGATTAGCGACCCTAGTGGCCGACACAAACACCGGGCCCATCTAGGAGTGGCACTGCAGTGTCACGCAGGATGTCCCTTCCAAAAAACCCTCCCCAAACAGCACATGACGCAAAGAAAAAAAGAGGCGCAATGAGGTAGCTGACTGTGTGAGTAAGATTAGCGACCCTAGTGGCCGACACAAACACCGGGCCCATCTAGGAGTGGCACTGCAGTGTCACGCAGGATGTCCCTTCCAAAAAACCCTCCCCAATCAGCACATGATGCAAAGAAAAAGAAAAGAAAAAAGAGGTGCAAGATGGAATTGTCCTTGGGCCCTCCCACCCACCCTTATGTTGTATAAACAAAACAGGACATGCACACTTTAACCAACCCATCATTTCAGTGACAGGGTCTGCCACACGACTGTGACTGATATGACGGGTTGGTTTGGACCCCCCCCAAAAAAGAAGCAATTAATCTCTCCTTGCACAAACTGGCTCTACAGAGGCAAGATGTCCACCTCATCTTCACCCTCCGATATATCACCGTGTACATCCCCCTCCTCACAGATTATCAATTCGTCCCCACTGGAATCCACCATCTCAGCTCCCTGTGTACTTTGTGGAGGCAATTGCTGCTGGTCAATGTCTCCGCGGAGGAATTGATTATAATTCATTTTAATGAACATCATCTTCTCCACATTTTCTGGATGTAACCTCGTACGCCGATTGCTGACAAGGTGAGCGGCGGCACTAAACACTCTTTCGGAGTACACACTTGTGGGAGGGCAACTTAGGTAGAATAAAGCCAGTTTGTGCAAGGGCCTCCAAATTGCCTCTTTTTCCTGCCAGTATAAGTACGGACTGTGTGACGTGCCTACTTGGATGCGGTCACTCATATAATCCTCCACCATTCTATCAATGTTGAGAGAATCATATGCAGTGACAGTAGACGACATGTCCGTAATCGTTGTCAGGTCCTTCAGTCCGGACCAGATGTCAGCATCAGCAGTCGCTCCAGACTGCCCTGCATCACCGCCAGCGGGTGGGCTCGGAATTCTGAGCCTTTTCCTCGCACCCCCAGTTGCGGGAGAATGTGAAGGAGGAGATGTTGACAGGTCGCGTTCCGCTTGACTTGACAATTTTGTCACCAGCAGGTCTTTCAACCCCAGCAGACTTGTGTCTGCCGGAAAGAGAGATCCAAGGTAGGCTTTAAATCTAGGATCGAGCACGGTGGCCAAAATGTAGTGCTCTGATTTCAACAGATTGACCACCCGTGAATCCTTGTTAAGCGAATTAAGGGCTGCATCCACAAGTCCCACATGCCTAGCGGAATCGCTCCCTTTTAGCTCCTTCTTCAATGCCTCCAGCTTCTTCTGCAAAAGCCTGATGAGGGGAATGACCTGACTCAGGCTGGCAGTGTCTGAACTGACTTCACGTGTGGCAAGTTCAAAGGGCATCAGAACCTTGCACAACGTTGAAATCATTCTCCACTGCACTTGAGACAGGTGCATTCCACCTCCTATATCGTGCTCAATTGTATAGGCTTGAATGGCCTTTTGCTGCTCCTCCAACCTCTGAAGCATATAGAGGGTTGAATTCCACCTCGTTACCACTTCTTGCTTCAGATGATGGCAGGGCAGGTTCAGTAGTTTTTGGTGGTGCTCCAGTCTTCTGTACGTGGTGCCTGTACGCCGAAAGTGTCCCGCAATTCTTCTGGCCACCGACAGCATCTCTTGCACGCCCCTGTCGTTTTTAAAAAAATTCTGCACCACCAAATTCAAGGTATGTGCAAAACATGGGACGTGCTGGAATTTGCCCATATTTAATGCACACACAATATTGCTGGCGTTGTCCGATGCCACAAATCCACAGGAGAGTCCAATTGGGGTAAGCCATTCCGCGATGATCTTCCTCAGTTGCCGTAAGAGGTTTTCAGCTGTGTGCGTATTCTGGAAAGCGGTGATACAAAGCGTAGCCTGCCTAGGAAAGAGTTGGCGTTTGCGAGATGCTGCTACTGGTGCCGCCGCTGCTGTTCTTGCGGCGGGAGTCCATACATCTACCCAGTGGGCTGTCACAGTCATATAGTCCTGACCCTGCCCTGCTCCACTTGTCCACATGTCCGTGGTTAAGTGGACATTGGGTACAACTGCATTTTTTAGGACACTGGTGAGTCTTTTTCTGACGTCCGTGTACATTCTCGGTATCGCCTGCCTAGAGAAGTGGAACCTAGATGGTATTTGGTAACGGGGGCACACTGCCTCAATAAATTGTCTAGTTCCCTGTGAACTAACGGCGGATACCGGACGCACGTCTAACACCAACATAGTTGTCAAGGCCTCAGTTATCCGCTTTGCAGTAGGATGACTGCTGTGATATTTCATCTTCCTCGCAAAGGACTGTTGAACAGTCAATTGCTTACTGGAAGTAGTACAAGTGGGCTTACGACTTCCCCTCTGGGATGACCATCGACTCCCAGCGGCAACAACAGCAGCGCCAGCAGCAGTAGGCGTTACACGCAAGGATGCATCGGAGGAATCCCAGGCAGGAGAGGACTCGTCAGAATTGCCAGTGACATGGCCTGCAGGACTATTGGCATTCCTGGGGAAGGAGGAAATTGACACTGAGGGAGTTGGTGGGGTGGTTTGCGTGAGCTTGGTTACAAGAGGAAGGGATTTACTGGTCAGTGGACTGCTTCCGCTGTCACCCAAAGTTTTTGAACTTGTCACTGACTTATTATGAATGCGCTGCAGGTGACGTATAAGGGAGGATGTTCCGAGGTGGTTAACGTCCTTACCCCTACTTATTACAGCTTGACAAAGGGAACACACGGCTTGACACCTGATGTCCGCATTTCTGGTGAAATACCTCCACACCGAAGAGCTGATTTTTTTGGTATTTTCACCTGGCATGTCAACGGCCATATTCCTCCCACGGACAACAGGTGTCTCCCCGGGTGCCTGACTTAAACAAACCACCTCACCATCAGAATCCTCCTGGTCAATTTCCTCCCCAGCGCCAGCAACACCCATATCCTCCTCATCCTGGTGTACTTCAACACTGACATCTTCAATCTGACTATCAGGAACTGGACTGCGGGTGCTCCTTCCAGCACTTGCAGGGGGCGTGCAAATGGTGGAAGGCGCATGCTCTTCACGTCCAGTGTTGGGAAGGTCAGGCATCGCAACCGACACAATTGGACTCTCCTTGTGGATTTGGGATTTCGAAGAATGCACAGTTCTTTGCTGTGCTGCTTTTGCCAGCTTGAGTCTTTTCATTTTTCTAGCGAGAGGCTGAGTGCTTCCATCCTCATGTGAAGCTGAACCACTAGCCATGAACATAGGCCAGGGCCTCAGCCGTTCCTTGCCACTCCGTGTGGTAAATGGCATATTGGCAAGTTTACGCTTCTCCTCCGACAATTTTATTTTAGGTTTTGGAGTCCTTTTTTTTCTGATATTTGGTGTTTTGGATTTGACATGCTCTGTACTATGACATTGGGCATCGGCCTTGGCAGACGACGTTGCTGGCATTTCATCGTCTCGGCCATGACTAGTGGCAGCAGCTTCAGCACGAGGTGGAAGTGGATCTTGATCTTTCCCTAATTTTGGAACCTCAACATTTTTGTTCTCCATATTTTAATAGGCACAACTAAAAGGCACCTCAGGTAAACAATGGAGATGGATACTAGTATACAATTATGGACTGCCTGCCGACTGCAGACACAGAGGTAGCCACAGCCGTGAACTACCGTACTGTACTGTGTCTGCAGCTAATATAGACTGGTTGATAAAGAGAAGATGTCTATGTAACTATGTATGTATAAAGAAGACTGAAAAAAATCCACGGTTAGGTGGTATACAATTATGGACGGACTGCCTGCCGAGTGCAGACACAGAGGTAGCCACAGCCGTGAACTACCGTACTGTACTGTGTCTGCAGCTAATATAGACTGGTTGATAAAGAGAAGATGTCTATGTAACTATGTATGTATAAAGAAGAATGAAAAAAAACCACGGTTAGGTGGTATACAATTATGGACGAACTGCCTGCCGAGTGCAGACACAGAGGTAGCCACAGCCGTGAACTACCGTACTGTACTGTGTCTGCAGCTAATATAGACTGGTTGATAAAGAGAAGATGTCTATGTAACTATGTATGTATAAAGAAGAATGAAAAAAATCCACGGTTAGGTGGTATTACAATTATGGACGGACTGCCTGCCGAGTGCAGAGACACAGAGGTAGCCACAGCCGTGAACTACCGTACTGTGTCTGCTGCGACTGGATGATAAATGATATAAAAAATATATATATATCACTACTGCAGCCGGACAGGTATATATTATATATTATATAATGACGGACCTGCTGGACACTGTCTGTCAGCAGAATGAGTTTTATTTTTATAGAATAAAAAAAAAAAAACCACACAAGTGAAGTCACACGACGAGTGTTTAACTTTTTCAGGCAATCACAATATAAGTATACTACTAACTATACTGGTGGTCAGTGTGGTCAGGTCACTGGTCAGTCACACTGGCAGTGGCACTCCTGCAGCAAAAGTGTGCACTGTTTAATTTTAATATAATATGTACTCCTGGCTCCTGCTATAACCTATAACTGGCACTGCTGTAGTGCTCCCCAGTCTCCCCCACAATTATAAGCTGTGTGAGCTGAGCAGTCAGACAGATATATAATATATATAGATGATGCAGCACACTGGCCTGAGCCTGAGCAGTGCACACAGATATGGTATGTGACTGACTGAGTCACTGTGTGTATCGCTTTTTTCAGGCAGAGAACGGATATATTAAATAAACTGCACTGTGTGTCTGGTGGTCACTCACTATATAATATATTATGTACTCCTGGCTCCTGCTATAACCTATAACTGGCACTGCAGTAGTGCTCCCCAGTCTCCCCCACAATTATAAGCTGTGTGAGCTGAGCAGTCAGACAGATATATATAATATTATATATAGATAATAGATGATGCAGCACACTGGCCTGAGCCTGAGCAGTGCACACAGATATGGTATGTGACTGACTGAGTCACTGTGTGTATCGCTTTTTTCAGGCAGAGAACGGATATATTAAATAAACTGCACTGTGTGTCTGGTGGTCACTCACTATATAATATATTATGTACTCCTGGCTCCTGCTATAACCTATAACTGGCACTGCAGTAGTGCTCCCCAGTCTCCCCCACAATTATAAGCTGTGTGAGCTGAGCAGTCAGACAGATATATATAATATTATATATAGATAATAGATGATGCAGCACACTGGCCTGAGCCTGAGCAGTGCACACAGATATGGTATGTGTGTGACTGACTGAGTCACTGTGTGTATCGCTTTTTTCAGGCAGAGAACGGATATATTAAATAAACTGCACTGTGTGTCTGGTGGTCACTCACTATATAATATATTATGTACTCCTGGCTCCTGCTATAACCTATAACTGGCACTGCAGTAGTGCTCCCCAGTCTCCCCCACAATTATAAGCTGTGTGAGCTGAGCAGTCAGACAGATACAGGGGCGGATCCAGAACAAAATGACAGGGGGGGCACCACAATAGGGGAAGGAAGGGGGGGGGGTTCGGCACATGCTCCTGTGAAGAGTGTGGCATTGTAACAAGGGGTTTGGCCTCACAGAGAATGCCATACCCATGCGTCACGCCCTCGTTTTCATCACGCTGGGGGCATGGAGTACTAGGGCAGTGGGTGACAGGATGAGAGTGCGGGGACGGTAAGTGAGCAGGGACAGGCCTGGTAGGGGACAAGGCGATGTGCGGGGACAGGGTGAGTGTGCGGGGATAGGGCAAGTGTGCGGGGACAGGCCTGGTACGGGACAGGGTGAGTGTGCGGGGACAGGCCTGGTAGGGGACAGGGCAAGTGTGTTTTTAGTTACAGCGTCCCTTTCTGTAATTATTTTTTTTATAGTCCCCATTTTTGTTGGAGTGGTCCAGTGTGTTTTTAATATAGTGCCCTCTGTCAGGGGCGTCAGAATGATTTCACACTGGGGGGGCAAGTTTGAATTTCATTCTGGCGCCCCTGCTGTGGGGCCGATCTCCTCTCCTTCAAACACCCCCCCCCCCCTCCCTCCCCTCCCTCCCCTCCGCTTCCGCTGTGGTGCTGGTCGCTCTCCTTCAGTGCGGGGGGGGGCGCTTACCTCTGCATCCCCGTGGGCGGTGTCCCCTCTTCTGTAATACCCAGCTGTCTCCTCAATGGTGATACATTACTGGGAGAAGGCGTGGCCCACAGCCATGCCTCCTCCAGTAATACATCACCAATTGAGAGACAGACGGCTAGTACAGAAAGGGGCGACGCATCATGTTTGTGTGTGTGTGGGGGGGGGGGTCAAGCTGCCCCCCCCCCGTTCCTACGCCTATGCCCTCTGTCCCCCGTCCTGTTTCCAGCATCTACCTGTCCCCTTACGTCTACCCACCTCACAGCAGCAAAGCCTGCTTTCTTCTCCCAGATCCCCTGTCAGGCTGTGGCAGTGTCGCATCCTAATTACAGCAGATGTGCGACGTTGCCGGGAGCCGGGACTGGCGCTGCTGTAAGGGACACGGAGGCAATGCACGCTAACACAGCTGACTACGCACCCTGTTACTGTATGGTATCAGTGGCAAACGCAGGATTTTCATGGGGGGGGGGGGGTCCGTACGTGCACAAGGTGTGTGTGTGTGTGTGTATGTATATATATATATATATATATATATATAAATATATATACGCACACAGAACATCTGTACATCGACATACACACACATACTGTACACAGCATACATGCGTACACAGTTTACATGCACACATCATACACACACACACAGTATACATGCACACAGTATACATACATACTAACACGGTATACATGCAAACATACATACATAGTATGCATGCACATACATAGTATACATGCACACAGCATATTATACATACACACACTGTACATACATATACACAGTATATATGCACACAGCATGCACACACACTATACATGCACACAGCATACTGTACATACATACACACACACACACACACACACACACACAGAGCATATATGCACACACAGTACACATGCATACAGCATATATACATAGTTACACACACATTCTATACATTTACACAGCAATACACACACTCATTAATAGTAAACTGAACCCCCTCCTCACCTTACATTACTGTGGGAGCCGAAGACAGCAGCCACTGCCTCACGTAGCTCTGTCTCATGGCCCCTTGAACTGCCTGAGAGGAGCTGCGCTTCCGCTGCAGCTCCCCCTACAGGCAGCCACCAGCGGCAGCAGCAGCAGCAGCCAGGTTCACACTGTCACTCGGACAGTGTAAGGAGCTTAAAAAGCTTCTCGTCGGTAAAAAAAAAAATGACAGGGGGGGCACGTGCCTGGGTGCCCCCCCCCCCCCCTGGATCCGCCACTGGACAGATATATATAATATTATATATAGATAATAGATGATGCAGCACACTGGCCTGAGCCTGAGCAGTGCACACAGATATGGTATGTGACTGAGTCACTGTGTGCTGTGTATCGCTTTTTTCAGGCAGAGAACGGATTATAAAGTAAACTGCACTGTCCTCACTAGTAAACTCTCTCCACTCAGTCTCTACACTTCTACAGTAACAGTACTCCTCCTAGTCAGCTCCAGTAAATCTCTCTCAGTCTCTTATAATCTAAATGGAGAGGACGCCAGCCACGTCCTCTCCCTATCAATCTCAATGCACGTGTGAAAATGGCGGCGACGCGCGGCTCCTTATATAGAATCCGAGTCTCGCGATAGAATCCGAGCCTCGCGAGAATCCGACAGCGTCATGATGACGTTCGGGCGCGCTCGGGTTAACCGAGCAAGGCGGGAAGATCCGAGTCTGCTCGGACCCGTGAAAAAAACCATGAAGTTCTGGCGGGTTCGGATTCAGAGAAACCGAACCCGCTCATCTCTAATTACAATGTATGCAACAGAGAAGGTTTGAACAGATTGATGTTATTATGGATATCTCGACTGCAACAGCTTTTGATCAGCATTTGTCCGATCCACGGATGTTCCCGTGTTCGCTGTACAGTTCTCCGATAACCAATTATATTGTACAAATATCAAAGTAATATTCTTATGGGTGTCTCGACTGTGTCAGCTTGGGATCGGCATTTGTCCGACCCACGGATATTCCCGTGTTCGCTGTGCAGTGTTCTAATATCCCAATGGATGGTACAGATTTAAGCAGTAGTAATATTATGAGTGTCACGGAGCCCCGGTATACAAATGGACGGTACAGATATAAGCGGTAGTAATATTATAAGTGTCACGGAGCCCCGGTACACAAATAGCAGTCAGTGCAAGAGCTAAAGTTAAGTGTAGCTGGCGGAGATCACCCAATGTACGGGACAAGTTAGTCCACAGCCACATGTCAAGAATAGATTTGAAAACCACTACGCAGGGTTCCACGTGTTGTGGCCGTTGTAAGGCTTGCAAATATATGGTCCCTGTAAAACATTACAGGGATAAATTTAATAAAAAATGGACTATACCAAGTCTCATCACTTGTACAACGGTTGGCACCATTTACCATTTGGAGTGCCCCTGTAAAAAAGCCTACATTGGGAAAACCATCAGGCCTTTAAAAGTCCGATTGTTAGAACATGTGGGCAATATACGCAATGTAGACAGGGACCGTAGTCATTTCAGAATTATATCACCTGTGGCGAGGCATTTCCAACAATTTCACGATTGTGATCCCAGTGGACTCAGAGCCTTTGGGATGAAGCACATCAAGTTGGGAATACGCGGTTGGGATCTGGATTCAGAACTTTTGAAAACTGAGACCAAGATGATATTCCTTATGAATACTCTACATCCCTGTGGTCTCAATGAGACCAACAGCTATAGCCCTTTCTTATGAAATACACGGAAAACATGATTTTGAAGCAAAAAAAAAAATTTGCTTCTTCCTTCCCCTCTTTCTCTCTCTCTTTTCGTTCATGGTCTTCATACCATGGCAAATATGGGATTTAGCATAATCAGTACCCCTAAGAGTATATGTCAAAACATTCTTCGCCTTACATTGAATCAATCAGGTCATTAGATTCCAGTTATGATAAGTCCCCACTGGATTACATTAGTATAAATGTAATAACCATACACTCCAAGGTAATATGTGTGTTTACAGATAGTATATTCATCCAGTACAAATAGATATATTTTCATTGCCCTCTTCTTTAAAAACAAGAAAGTAATAATACAGTTTTGAAAATTAATATGTTATAAATCCGCTGACAACATTATAAGTGGGCCAATTGCAAATACATACATGCTCGAAAGATTTCTAATGAGTACTGCAGATATGCAGTACAATTAGTTATGTCATCTTGCGGCATTAATCTCAGTAGAAACAAAAACACATTAATTGTCTTTATTGGTCATCTCACTTAGTAATGCACGTGGTTACTGTTTCTTTTTTCTGTTTTTTTAAACAGCACTAATATCAAATGGGGTGCATTTTGACACTCCACTTGGTCATCATGAGATGTAGAAGGCAGGCTTCACATTATTTGTATGTATTTTTATATTCTTTCACATATATTCTTATCTTGTCATGATCACCATTCTCCATTATTTATTCACACATTTTCAATTTATCAATCACCTTTGTTTAGTTTTTATTGCACCATACACTATCTATTTGAGTTTTGCAGTGTTTTTTGTTGGCACGGGTTTTCAGTCACATTAATAGCACTTAGTAGCGGATTTCAATCAATAATCAACACTGATCACTTATTTTAAAAAAAAAATTTTCTTAAACGTAATCTTATATATGAACACTACCATAATTAACACGGATCATTCACCAAATTTCCCTCTTTCACATTGCACTCTAGCACGTTAAATACTATCACAATACAGTGAACATGGACTACACGTTCTATGATTAACATCAAAACAATAATATATGTGCATAATTTCTATCTATGTACGCAGTATGGAACGGGATGGATAGACATTTACCAATTCAGACAGCAATTACATTCACACATAGCATGGACGAGCTGGTAATTTAACAGAGTAATCAGAAGTGTAATCGCTACAAAATGAACCTGACCTCATCTGTGCAATTAGAATGAGGAGTTAGGCAGGGTTAATAAATTTTAATAAGGGATACAGATTAAAGGTATGATATAGAGCCAAACTATTGACCAACACGATATAAGTAACATTACTATACATCCACCTCAATTATTGAGAAATAATCGTGAGAGGTATCCATATATAACGAAGTTGCCGAAATATGGTTTAAATCACCCTCTGGTATTACAAATAGGAGAGGGTTAAGCAGGTTGCCATAGAAACAGTTGAGATGCTACTATGAACAATCAGTGTCACCGATTTGCAGCAAAACCTTACCCAGGACAGGGTAATTACTGAACACGAAATCAATCCAGCTGAGACGGTCACATGACCGCAGAACAAAGGGTGATTGGCCCAATGATAGGATAAATTCCCTGTCAGTATAAGCATTCGGGTTAAGCCCTGAAAAAGCTAGTTGCGAAATGCGCGCATCGGCATCGTGGTCTGCTCCGATGCTCTTGCACTGACTGCTATTTGTGTACCGGGGCTCCGTGACACTTATAATATTACTACCGCTTATATCTGTACCGTCCATTTGTATACCGGGGCTCCGTGACACTCATAATATTACTACTGCTTAAATCTGTACCATCCATTGGGATATTAGAACACTGCACAGCGAACACGGGAATATCCGTGGGTCGGACAAATGCCGATCCCAAGCTGACACAGTCGAGACACCCATAAGAATATTACTTTGATATTTGTACAATATAATTGGTTATCGGAGAACTGCACAGCGAACACGGGAACATCCGTGGATCGGACAAATGCTGATCAAAAGCTGTTGCAGTCGAGATATCCATAATAACATCAATCTGTTCAAACCTTCTCTGTTGCATACATTGTAATTACATGACAATTGATAAACTTTGCCTAGCGTGTTTGGCAACAGCAGCCAATTAGATCAGTGTCGATCAGTATTAATACTGCTATAGCGCTGCCACTCACGTCAGGAATAGATCTCAATATATTAGTAGAAGCATAATATAGGTGTAGTTTAGAGTGACAGAAATAAGAAAACATCCTGTCAATCAGACCACTGCTGATTAACTTATAGATCTCTGCAGCGGCATTACATACTTGAGTGATTTGTCACATCAGCATATATGGTTTTTTGCACAAATAGCTTCTAACCGATGTAGATTCAGCAGCCTATGTTTGTGTAGCAGTTTAATCTACCCCACAACACTTATTAGACGTGTTTCATGTGCAGACCACTCGCACTGATTACCATCATTCCAACCATTAGGGCAACACCCATGTGATTCAGTACAAAGGAGATACATATCCATAAGGCACAGGGTATCTTCCAGTTAACTTGTGATTTGTCACAACAGTAGAGCACCAGAAATAAGGAAATATCCTGCTAATTAGTCCACAGCGGATTATCTCGCAAATTCCGACAGCGGCAGCGGTCTACGTATGTGTGGCAGTCTAGCCTGCCCTATAGTATCTATCAGATGTATCCCATGTGCAGATCATTCATACTGATTACCATCATGGCCCTTGTAAAAAATATCTAAGATAATTCATAATCATATAATTATCAGGGCAACACCTATGTGAATCAGTATAGAGGATATATATCCACAGCTAATATGTGATTTGTCACAACAATATATAGGGTTTCTGCTGACAATGCAAAATTCCTTTGTCGTATAAACAACCCTTTATGAAGTCTAAGAACACTGTACGCTGTTTGCTTAAGAAGTACCGTAATGGTACGCTAGTTGCGTAACGATCGCTCAGCCGTAGGCGAGACGCTCAAGCGTCACGTTCGCTCACGGCCCAGTGATCACAGGACACGTTATTGGCTATGACTAGAGTAATGATTCGCTATGGCGTGGCTTACGCTCAAGACCACGAGGTCACCAGCGGCGCAGACGCTCACAATGCTATACCTTTATGTCTAAACCTTATACCAATGAAATACACAGAATACCTTAATGTGAATACAGGGTGTAAGTGCAACCTTGTGTAACCTGACTAACTACAAGGCTGCTTGAGCGTCACCGACGCTCAAGTGAACACTTAATACTATAGAGAATACACAGATACTGGTTTAGGGTCTGAAGCCTATTAACTGTATTATATCTAATATACTTGTAAAAAGGGGATAACAGTACAAATGATACACTCCAATATAACAAAGACTTCCTAACCACAGAACTAAACAATAAATACAAAAAGACAATACTACACTGACCTAAATGCAATACAATACAATACTATAATACTATGAGAGATATAAGAGAAAAGAGGAGAGAGAGAGAGACGGGGAGAGATGAGAGAAATTGGCTCACAGTAAGACAATGATTACGGAGAGAAAACTTACGCACAAAGGGTATGATCGCATGCGCCTCGATATCCAGCTCCCGGCTATCAGCAGATAACCGTTGATGAGAGAGAGAGTGAAGTTGGATATGGTCGGCCTGCCTATTTATGCCCCACACACAATGCAATCTCATAGTCCCTACAATCCCATTGTCCATTGGCCGAAGGAATTCGGCCCTGCATCATAACAAAAGGTCATAGGGTGATTCATACAGGTGGGCTGTGACGATTTCCAACAGCTCAGGTGGGTGGG
Source organism: Pseudophryne corroboree (assembly GCF_028390025.1). Classification (NCBI taxonomy): domain Eukaryota; kingdom Metazoa; phylum Chordata; class Amphibia; order Anura; family Myobatrachidae; genus Pseudophryne; species Pseudophryne corroboree. The sequence continues at coordinate 160,740,695 of NC_086452.1, read as the reverse complement.
AAACTAGGTTTCCCGCCGCATACCTGAGTATGAGTAAATAATAGAAATGGACATAAACTTCTTATGTCCATAACTATTCGCACGAGCGATTAATACGCTCCAAACCAACACCGGAATATTGCTAATTAAATACTCTTCCGATGGGTACCAAACACTGCTGTATGATTCCTGTCAGACCCTTCGTACAATACAAAGAGGGATTCCTTTAAACAGGGACCTTCTATTTTAACCAAACTTTCAGAATCTATCAAGGTGACCATGATCTTCAAACTACATTAATTGTGAACATTTGTAACGAATGAGTCGCACGCTACGACTACATAAACTCTACCGTAAATACGCATACCGCGCCTGCGAGTGCACGCTATCGCGGGTATGCGCCTTCACGGGAGAGCGTACGCATGCGCAGCGCGGACCAGTGTGCGGTGCAAATATGGCAACGTGCATAGAGACATTTTTCTGACTTTGACAGTCCACCCTTTGGCAGTCAATAATAACTGCCACCTTCTAAAATATTTAAGGAGAAAAATGTAAGTCAGGGGTTAATTGATTTCCATGGTGGGGTAAGGAAGAAGAGAGGAGTAGGTGTGAAAAGGGTATGACCTAGTGAGAAAGTAGAAGCATGTGTGTATGAGTCCATGTTTGGAGGGTCATGTATCATCGTGCCGTACGTGTGGTAAATCAAGCTTCGAGGTATTGCGAAGTATACATTTGAATTCCTTCTTATCCTGTGGTACAGGTCTGTGGATGGGCTGTCAAACTCTACCGAGCTCGTTTCGGCTGTGGTTGTAACAAAATGGGGATGCACATTTTAGTTGATGATACATGAATGGGGGAGGTATGTGGTTGCTGCTATCTGTGCCTGTATTCCCTATCGTCTATGTGTGTCGTTACCTGGGGGTTGTAGAGATGAAGATAAAGAACACTTACGAAAAATGCAATGATATTCTATGTCAGGGAAATGTACATCTGTTGTTGAAGTTGTGTTCGGTATCTGTTGAGAGTCGTCTTCTTTGCGCTGTATTGCTCCTTGGGCATGAGCAAATAGCTTTGTCTGAGCCATCAGATTTACAAAAAATGTTGGGCTAGCGTGAGTTTAAAAGTACTAGGGAAACTGGGGATCCATGGCAAAGTTCATCAAGTGTCCATATTTAAAGTTGTCAAATCTTCTTCTTTGGTCAATCCGTTGTCTGTATACATCTCGTCTCGTCAGCTTCCTCGTCCAAGGGGGTCTTTGTATCTGGGAGAAAAGCAGAAAAACAGGTGAAAGAAACGGACCGTATAATCGCATTTTCATCACATTCTGGTTTCTATCATTGGGTCATAAATCAAATCCAGGTTAATTACGGTTTCCTCACTCCTCAAGCTCTTCACTTTTGTACTTTGTTTGCACCTCATTAAAGCCTGCCCGCATCTAAATATCAATCCAATCGATATAATGACACCCAAGATACATAGTAGAAACTTTCCAACATCCATTATGACTCCTTGAGCCCAGTCTCCTAAACCGGAGAACCAATTTCGCGGGTTCAACCATGACACCCAACCAGTCAGCTCATTACCTACAGCAGCAAGGGTGAGATTGTGTTTTCGACGAAATTCCCACTTCAATTGGAGAATATCGTCCATCTTTTGGTCTATGACCTCTACCGGATCCTCGGTGCTATTTGTGATATACGTGCAACACTTTATGCCGTACTGTGTTGCCAATGTAACACAATATCCGCCTGTTACTGCTGTAAGATAATTAAGAACCATCCTATGCTGAACTAGTTCTGTTTTGTAAGCTTGAAGTTCTCTTCCAGTGTATCTAAACGTGTCATCATACATTTCAGTGATATTATCTAACAAATTGGCGAGTGCGGAAATGTATCTATAATTCATCACTCCTCGAGCGGTACGAGTGAAATCTAACGCTACCAGAACCTGAATCCCGGTGGATTCATGGATAAGATCAGAGGCCGGATGCTCTAACCTTTCTGACAGCTGTCTTTTAACTCGGTGCTCGTAATGAGTGTGAGTATAAGGAGCTTGGGCACCACGGTGTATGTCCTTCATTTTGTCATGTGTAACAGTCATCACTTCAGGCAATACTTTTCCAATATAACACAATCCTTCAGAGTTTGGGGCAAGCCACTTGTACGCCTTTCTCCCGCATATGAAATATGCATCATCGGGGAGAACATAAGGGACGGAGAAGGACATGACCATGTTACAAACCTTCCAGGTGAAATCTCCTGACCCTAATTCTTCCATCTGCTTAATGCACGTATCAGTTTGTACGATATGTGCACAGTATCCTGGTGATACCTCTCCAACTCTAGTAATCCTATTTCCTAAGGTATATCGATACCGAAAAGATTTTCCTCTACTGGCTATATGGCGTACGAGCTCTGTATCTGTAGGCATTCTATCTGCTCTGTGTGAAAAGGTCATGGTAAGGTTGCTCCATGACACTTCCCAATTTCCCGGTTTTCTGGGATTGGAGATGTTAAAACATATGAGGGACCTATCCACATGGTATTGGTGGAGCTTCAAACTAGGAGGGCTGGAGATGTTAAACCTCCGATCCACCGGTCTCCCACCACTTAGCTCAAGTACCTCCCCTAACGTTAAAGGAAATGGTACTAGCCCTGATTTGCTGTGACCCTGAGGTACTTGAGAGCATACCCAACAATCTGTTTGGTTTAACACGTTACCCACTAAGGAGTGATAGTCACTCAATGGATGCCGGTCCATATGGATATTAAAACTGGACTGGCATTTCTTTATGCATCCATCTTCAACCAGATTATCACAGAGCCTACAGATACAATTTTCTTCAGCTAACAATCCATCACAATTTCTTCTATCGGATCGTTTTCTGATACTCGCCTTTGCTTGTTGGTTTGGTTGATCTTGGAAAACTACGCCTCCATCATCATAATCGGAACCCATTCCAGAACCTCTTTCGACCTCTATGGTACTCTCGCCGGAACAGACTGCTCTGGTCAACATCATGGTTAACATCAAAATCCGGATCACAGTCTCTTGGGGCAAGTCCATCTTTGAGGAGGAAATAGAGAAGAATGAGAAGGGGGAAAAAGAAATTTTAAGGGAGAGGGGCTGGGAAGTGGAGAAAAACAATAAAAGGGAGAAGGGAGTCGACAACTGCTTTCGGTCTTCAAGGCTCAGGTGCCGCCTCAGTCCTCCTGGAACAGACACTCCAGTGATACAACCTCTACCGTCTGTTCCTTGTCACGGGACTTCTCTGGATCGGCAACCTTTTTGCAGTGGGATGAATGGACCCAAGTCTCTCTCTCAGCAACCTTCAATGCTGTGGTGCTAGTCAATAAGACCTGGTATGGTCCTTCCCATCTATCAATAAGACAACCTGAGCGTAGAAAATTTCGTATCATTACATAATCCCCAGGTTCAATGTCATGACAATTACTACCTGGTAAATCAGGAATCACCAACTTCAGATTATCATTTTGACTCCTCAACTGCTTACTCATGTTAATCAAGTACTTTACAGTTACTTCATTGTTACATTTCAAATCATCCTGAGGGTTAATCATGACATGCGGTTGTCGACCAAACAAGATTTCAAAAGGAGACAGATTAAGAGGGGACCTGGGAGTGGTTCTGATGCTATACAAAACAATGGGTAAAGCTTCTGGCCACGTCAATCCTGTCTCTGTCATTACTTTACTCAATTTATTTTTAATAGTGCTGTTCACTCTTTCGACCTTCGCACTCGCCTGTGGACGGTACGGAGTGTGCAGCTTACTATCAATTCCCATCAACTTACACATTCCTTGAAAGACATCACCTGTAAAATGGGTACCCCTATCACTTTCAATGATTCTAGGGATACCATATCTACATACAAATTCCTGCACAATTTTCTTAGCTGTAAACATAGCGGTATTTGTAGCTGCTGGAAAAGCTTCGACCCAATTCGAGAAAACATCTATACAGACAAGTACATATTTCAAATTTCGACATGGGGGTAATTGAATGAAGTCAATTTGTATTACCTGAAAAGGGCCGCCGGCAGGTGGGATATGGGATGGTTCTGTAGGTATTGCTTTTCCAATATTCTTTCTCAGACAGGTAAGGCATGACATTGCTCTTTTACTCGCATGAGAGGAGAATCCTGGGGCGCACCAGTATGCTCTTACCAATTTGCACATCCCCTCCTTGCCTAGATGAGTCAGCCCGTGAGCTGCTTCAGCCAGACATGGAAGGTATGCCCTGGGGGCCACTGGTTTACCATGTCCATCCGTCCAGAGCCCTGAGGACTCCTGGCCATATCCCTTTGCCTTCCAGACTGCTCTTTCCTGTGTGGAACACAAATTCTGCATCTCACACAACTTTTGTGTGTTGATGGTATTAAATACCATCAGTTGTGTGGTGTCTGTCCGTATGGGGGTAGCAGCTGCAAGCTTTGCGGCCTCGTCTGCTCGGCTGTTACCAAGGGATACTGGGTCTTGGCTATATGTATGTGCTTTACATTTGATAACAGCCACTCTGTCGGGTTCCTGTATCGCTGTTAGAAGCCTTTTTATATGAGCTGCATGCGCTATCGGTGTGCCAGCTGCCGTCATGAAATTTCTGAGCCGCCACAAGGCTCCGAAATCATGTACTACCCCGAAGGCGTATCTAGAATCGGTGTAGATATTGGCAGACTTACCCTTAGCCAATTCACATGCTCTGGTTAGGGCGACCAGTTCAGCAACCTGGGCTGAGTGAGGTGGGCCTAGCGGTTCCGCTTCTATGGTGCCTTGGTCATCTACGACTGCGTATCCAGTACACAAGTCTCCCGAGTCTGACTGTCTATGACAACTACCGTCCGTGTAGAACGTGAGTTCTGCATCTTCCAGTGGGTTGTCACTGATGTCAGGCCTTGCGGTAAAATTTTTGGGTCAAATATTCCATACAATCATGTGTATCTTCCTTTGCATTAAATCCTCCTTCCCCATCACTCTCACCTTCCACCCTTTGTGCCTGACCAGGCACACCTGGGAGAAATGTTGCAGGATTTAATGCACTGCATCTCCTTATGGTGATGTTTACTGGGGCCATTAATGCCAATTCCCATCTCGTAAACCTTGCAGATGAGACGTGTCTGGTTTGGGCAGAATTCAATAAGGCAGATACCGCATGCGGTGTATGGATTGTGAGGTTGTGGCCTAGCACGACATCTTCGCTTTTCGTCACTAGCAATGCTATCGCCGCAACGCTACGCAAGCATGTGGGGAGGGATCGCGCTACCGTGTCTAGCTGGGCGCTGTAGTATGCAATTGGCCTGCTGGCGTCACCGTGTTTTTGTGTTAGTACACCTGCTGCGCACCCAGCACTTTCTGTTCCGTATAGTTCAAAGGGTTTCCCATAGTCTGGCATACCTAGTGCTGGTGCCTGCGTTAGACACTGTTTGAGTCTCTCAAATGCTGTTTCGGATTCGTCTGTATGCGAAATCCGATCAGGTTTGTTTGAGGAGACCATTTCCTGCAAAGGTAGCGCCAATATGGAAAACCCTGGGATCCAATTACGGCAATACCCACACATTCCTAAAAACGTCCTGATCTGTTGCTGGGTTTGTGGCAGTGTCATGTCTCTAATGGCTTGGATTCTATCAGCGGTCAGGTGTCTCAGTCCTTGTGTTAGACAGTGTCCCAAATATTTTACCTTAGTTTGGCATAATTGTAACTTGTCTTTGGAAACCTTGTGACCTGTGTCTGAAAGATGAAACAGGAGCTGTTGCGTATCCTTCAGGGATGCCTCCAATGAATCAGAACACAGTAGTAGATCATCCACATACTGTATCAATACTGATCCACTCTCTGGTTGGAAAGACTGTAAACAATCATGCAAAGCCTGAGAAAATATACTTGGACTATCTATGAAACCTTGGGGTAACCGAGTCCACGTGTATTGGACTCCTCTGTATGTGAATGCAAACAAATATTGGCTGTCAGGGTGCAGAGGTACCGAAAAGAATGCGGAGCAGAGGTCAATAACAGTGAAAAATTTGGCAGTGGGAGGAATTTGCATTAGGATGACAGCTGGATTAGGCACTACGGGGAACTGACTCTCAACTATTTTGTTAATCCCCCTTAGATCCTGCACTAGCCTGTAACCCCTCCCCCCACTCTTTTTAACAGGGAAGATGGGACTATTTGCTGTGCTGGACGTTCTTACTAGAATGCCCTGTTGTAGCAAGCGCTCTATTACTGGGAAAACTCCTAACTCCACCTCTGGCTTCAGAGGATACTGTGGGATTTTTGGAGCTATCCTACCATCTTTTACTTGTACAACTACTGGAGCTACGTTTGCCATTAATCCAGTGTCCTGTCCATCTTTTGTCCAAAGTGACTCTGGTATCTGAGATGTCATCTCTTCTACTTGGGATGGGTTCCTATTTGTCATAATGGAATGTGACATTAATTTTGATGGGGAGTCTAACATGTCTCGTACTTCCTGAGCGTGATTCTCAGGGATGTCCAAGAATACACCTTCAGGAGTACAATAAATGACGCAACCCATTTTACATAGTAAGTCTCTTCCCAGGAGATTAGTTGGTGCCGATGCAGCCAGCAAAAAGGAATGCTTGGTATGCAAAGGCCCTATTGTAATCTCGGCTGGTTTGCTAACAGGGTAGTGCTGGACTACTCCTGTTACTCCCATGGCTGGAATTGTCCTACCAGTGGTTCTCATGCCCACTGTCGAATTTATCACTGACTTGGCCGCCCCTGTGTCTACAAGAAAGTTTAAAGTTTTACCAGCTACATTGATTGCAATCTCTGGTTCGCTTCCAAGACTAGCAATCAACTTAACTGGGTGCAGATTACAGGTATGGCCACACCCCTATTGGGTATGCTGACCTCCCTGAATCCTGCTGGCAGCGACTACTTGTGCGGGGGTTAGCTGGGAACTACCAGAGGCATGCCAATCTCTGTTCGGGGGGTATCTTTTTGTTTCCCCTGTATGTGGCTCAAAACTCCGCCTCTGTGGACCCTGCTCCCAATGTCGTGTGTCGTGTCGTTGTCTAGGGGGTTGAAAAGATCTTTGTACACTCTTTGTTCTACATTCTCGTGCATAGTGTCCCGGTCTGTTACAAGAAAAACATGTTATTACACTTGCCTTACCCACAGGATTCGGTGGTACATACGCAGGCTGCCTTGTGGTCAGCGCCTGTATACTTACGGACATCAACTTATCACTTTGCGATTCCCTGTGCCTAGTGATGTTTCTGTCGTGATCAATAGCAGCCTCTCTCAATGTGGACACTGACAGACCTCGCCAACATGGCTGCGTGGTCTGTACCCTAGCTTTTAATGTTTCTTTCAAACCATCCATCAGTACAGATACTGCTACTTCTCGATGGTTTGGGTTGGTCTTAATGTCTTCTATACCAGTGTACTTTGCCATTTCTAATAGTGCCCGGTGAAAATATTCTGTTGCCGTTTCGGACTCCTTTTGCTTAATGGAAAATATTTTATTCCATTTAACAACGGCTGGGAAATACTCCTTTAGCTGTAAATTTATCCTTTTTACATTATCCTTGTTGTACACGTCTGTAAGCGGTACATCTTTATCCAATGCACAGTCAGCTAAAAATTGAGTTGCGTCAACATTGGAAGGTAAACAAGCTCTTAGCAGTATCTGCCAATCCTTGTTGTTGGGTTCTACAGTGTTACCTAGATCCCTGATGTATTTTTGGCTAGCAACTAAGTCCTTCCTGGGGTCAGGAAATTCGGACACTATTGTTCTTAATTCCATTCTGGAAAATGGAGTGTACATGGCAATGTTCCTTATGGGAGTGGCTCCAGACACATCTGTTTTTCCATTGGGAACTGCTATTACCCTTACAGGAGCAATTCTAACAGCCTCCTCATTCTGCATAGATTCTACAACTTGTGGTACAATTGTTTCAGTGTAGTGCATGGTGCCGTACTTACCCGTTGCCACGACCTCACCTATCCCTCCGCTAGGGGCTTTCACTAATCTCGTGGGTGTCGCTGTGCCTACTGTGGTCTCTGCTATGGTGGCTGCAAGAGAGAGAGCTGAAATTGTTGCTGAATCGTCTTCTTGATCACACTCCTGAGGAAGGTTCAAAACAGGGTACATCTTGCACGGGTTAATACTTGCATGAGTTATTTGGTTAACATCATTAACATTTACAGGGTTACTAAGAGTTTGTGTTTTACAACCCAGTGCGTTTCTCTCCGCAATCAACTTCTCTCCTGCAATGTATGGTGGAGGAGGAGCTGTGGCTATCAGCTTCCTGACTGCCCCAGATCCTGCCGCCAGAGCCAAACCTCTCTGTATCTCACCTTCCTGGTGCCATAACTGTAAATATTCATGATGTTGAATTCGTCTCTTTGTTGATTTTACGAGACATATCCTCCTCCTTAAATTTTGTAACACTTCTGGACTAAAGCTACCTATTCTTGGGAATTTGTCCCTGTCTTGTACAGTCATTCTCTCCCATTCATCACATAAAGATTCGGTGTGACTTCCATATTTTTCACACATTACATATCGTGCCGACCCAACTGGTCGGTTCACAGAATCAACCTGAACCAGGGTTGATCGCCCCCTACCTGAGCAACTGGCCCCCATAGTCTGCAGGTGTTGCTTAGTCCTCCTTGGATTTCTGTATCAAGGTTTTCAGCAAGCCTTTACAGACAACCAAATTACTCCACAGTAGGCCGGCGGTGGCGGTTTACCGAGTACCCCACTCACTCGCCCACCTCGACCAATACGACCTGATCACACCGACGTGGTGCTGGCGTACTCGATACAGGGCCCTACCAAAAACCTTCTGTTTACTGGAACATATGAGGGTTACCCGCAGGACACTTACTCTTTCCAGTAAAGGTGGGGTTGTTAGATAGTTCCTGAGTGACCAGCGAACTTCCCTTTAAAAATAAAAAATTACACAAATCACGTCAGAATGTACAAATAGCGTTTGTGACCACTTTACTCTAATGGTATTAGGTCAGATTACTAACTACTGCACACAATTACGTGCGGTCCAATCGTTCAGTACATAAGCACTACCTGTTATGTACTGAGAGATTTAATGGAATCGATGTTTCCGGCCGCGATTCCTTCAGCATGAGCTTATGGCCTATATGGGTTCTGCACCAACACCCCAGGCGTTGTGCCTCTTGTACCTTTATAGCGGACCTTTTAGTACCTTGTGACCTCCTGGTCTTGTTACCTTATGACCTCCTGGTCTTGTTACCTTATGGTCCGCTATACTCTAATGCTCAAATATTATTTAACCAGGGATGCCTCCCTAGCCACCGTATATGTCACTTACACGTATGTCCCTTGACGAGTACCCGACTTTCCTTTTGGTTCCACCTTAAAGTTGTATAAACTTATGTATAAAAAAAAAACACACTCACTCAACACATGTACACTTTTGTTTCTATATCTATTTCTGCGCAGAAATTGTCTTCAGTCCAACAGTGTTACCAATTAGGAGCAGGATCTGTTAAACTAAATTTCAGATTTTTCCAAAAATAGATTTGCGTTATTTACCGCTTCGCGTTATCTACCGCTGTGCGTTACTTATCGCCTTTGCGCTAATTATCGCTTTGCGCTAATTCAACTTTTCGTGACTTGAGCTACGTGGGCGTAACCGGACGCTACGTTGCGTAGTGAACGCTGCGTGCGTCTGCCTTTGGATTGCGTACGCTAGTCTTTGTTAGCGACACGTGTACGCAATGCAAAGATCCACCGTAACACAATATATACTTTTATCAATGTAAATGATCCCTGATCATCTACCGCAATCCACACTGACTGCCTTGTCTCCTAGACAAATCGTGTGTTGTTCTATACTTTAACTATTACCTTTACTATGAAATAACAGCAAATCTCTTTTTAGCACTTTCTATCAACTATAAAAATTGGCAAACAGGAATAGTGATATACGAAATTGAAAAAGAAATGCAGATAAATGTATGCGTGCGTGTATACGCAAGACAGAAGAGAAATAAAACAGTTTTAAAAGACACAAGCGTTTTGTTCTTACTTCCGGTTCCCGGATTCCTTCAGCACTCTTTATCTAAGCGAAGCAGACGCTTATCCCGTCAGCACTGGGAGACAACCTCCCACCCTTTGCTGGGGGGATAATGTCTGCTGATCTACCTAGTGCAGATATGAGAAGGATAGGACGAGTCCCCCAATTGACAATGCAAAATTCCTTTGTCGTATAAACAACCCTTTATGAAGTCTAAGAACACTGTACGCTGTTTGCTTAAGAAATACCGTAATGGTACGCTAGTTGCGTAACGATCGCTCAGCCGTAGGCGAGACGCTCAAGCGTCACGTTCGCTCACGGCCCAGTGATCACAGGACACGTTATTGGCTATGACTAGAGTAATGATTCGCTATGGCGTGGCTTACGCTCAAGACCACGAGGTCACCAGCGGCGCAGACGCTCACAATGCTATACCTTTATGTCTAAACCTTATACCAATGAAATACACAGAATACCTTAATGTGAATACAGGGTGTAAGTGCAACCTTGTGTAACCTGACTAACTACAAGGCTGCTTGAGCGTCACCGACGCTCAAGTGAACACTTAATACTATAGAGAATACACAGATACTGGTTTAGGGTCTGAAGCCTATTAACTGTATTATATCTAATATACTTGTAAAAAGGGGATAACAGTACAAATGATACACTCCAATATAACAAAGACTTCCTAACCACAGAACTAAACAATAAATACAAAAAGACAATACTACACTGACCTAAATGCAATACAATACAATACTATAATACTATGAGAGATATAAGAGAAAAGAGGAGAGAGAGAGAGACGGGGAGAGATGAGAGAAATTGGCTCACAGTAAGACAATGATTACGGAGAGAAAACTTACGCACAAAGGGTATGATCGCATGCGCCTCGATATCCAGCTCCCGGCTATCAGCAGATAACCGTTGATGAGAGAGAGAGTGAAGTTGGATATGGTCGGCCTGCCTATTTATGCCCCACACACAATGCAATCTCATAGTCCCTACAATCCCATTGTCCATTGGCCGAAGGAATTCGGCCCTGCATCATAACAAAAGGTCATAGGGTGATTCATACAGGTGGGCTGTGACGATTTCCAACAGCTCAGGTGGGTGGGAAACTAGGTTTCCCGCCGCATACCTGAGTATGAGTAAATAATAGAAATGGACATAAACTTCTTATGTCCATAACTATTCGCACGAGCGATTAATACGCTCCAAACCAACACCGGAATATTGCTAATTAAATACTCTTCCGATGGGTACCAAACACTGCTGTATGATTCCTGTCAGACCCTTCGTACAATACAAAGAGGGATTCCTTTAAACAGGGACCTTCTATTTTAACCAAACTTTCAGAATCTATCAAGGTGACCATGATCTTCAAACTACATTAATTGTGAACATTTGTAACGAATGAGTCGCACGCTACGACTACATAAACTCTACCGTAAATACGCATACCGCGCCTGCGAGTGCACGCTATCGCGGGTATGCGCCTTCACGGGAGAGCGTACGCATGCGCAGCGCGGACCAGTGTGCGGTGCAAATATGGCAACGTGCATAGAGACATTTTTCTGACTTTGACACTGCATACACAGCTTCAATTCACACGGGCTTATCGGTCTGTGTGTATGTAACAGTTCATTGTGCCCCATAACATTCATCAGACGCACCCCATGTTTAGATCAATCACACTGACACTATAGGACAATTCATATCTGAAATTCACTGGATAGACGTGTAATCAGCATATATAGACACGGACATCTTCCCAGTATTCTTCATTGTCATTAGCATTGTTGTCCCCATCAGTTCTAATAACAGTTTGAGACGGTCTGTCACCATGGAATGACTAGGGCCATATTCATATGCATTGACACACAGGATATTTGTGTCCGCAGCTACAGATAATTGTGACAAGAGGTAGTAGTTAAAAATACGGAGGTATTTCTGCCCGATACAACACAGTCCATTCAATTTACAGTGGGTCATCAAAGGATTGGTACCCTTAAATACTAATAATCTCTTCTTTTTCTCTATTAGGGGTATAAAATATATGTCAAGTATATCAAATACATAAGCTAAAATACCCCAGTAGAGAGTCAGTGCAATCAAAGGAGCAGACACATTTTTTAACTCTTATCACTTCTATATCTTAGAGCACACCGTTGGATCCTTTATTCAATTTTAACCCTATTTTTCGCACACTGTCCGAAATATCGGTCTTTTAATACATCGTATTAATAAAAGTTAAATTTTATTTTAGTTTTGTGCACCTAGCAGTACAACCCCATTTTTCTTTTTGTTTATAAGGTGTTACTCATGGTTGTCTTAGGTAGCACCCCCGACATTAGATTGTAGGATTTCTCCAGATATTATAATCAGGGTTTTTGTCTAGATATTTCTGTATGGCATTTTGAGAGTGCAGATTTTTTTCTGTTTCTTGTTGTCGGACATGTGTATCTAGCATTAGGGGCATATATGGTACTGTGTGGGGCATATATGTATCTGGCACTGTGTGGGGCATGTATGTATCTGGCACTGTGGGGCATATATGTATCTGGCACTGTGGGGACATGTGTATCTGTGGGGAAAATCATGTGTATCTGGCACTGCTGCGGGGCATATCGTGTATCTGGCACTGCGGCAGGGTAAATCATGTGTATCTGGCACTGCTGCAGGGCATATCATGTATATCTGGCACTGCTGTGGGGTATATCATGTGTATCTGGCACTGCTGGGGGGCATATCATGGGTATCTGGCACTGCTGCAGGGCATATCATGTGTATCTGGCACTGCTGCAGGGCATATTATGTGTATCTGGCACTGCTGCGAGGCATATCATGTGTATCTGGCACTGCTGCGGGGCATATCATGCGTATCTGGCACTGCTAGGGGGCATATCATGTGTATCTGGCACTGCTTGGGGGCATATCATGTGTATCTGGCACTGTTGGGTGGCATATCATGTGTATCTGGCACTGCTGCGGGGTATATCGTGTATCTGGCACTGCTGCGGGGCATATCATGTGTATCTGGCACTGCTGGGGGGCAAACCGTGTGTATCCAGCACTGCTGGGGGGCATATCATGTGTATCTGGCACTGCTGGGGGGCATGTCATGTGTATCTGGCCGTGCTGGGGGGCATGTTGTGTCTATCTGGCACTGTACTACTGGGATCATTATGTGTATCTGGCACTGTACTGGAGACATTATGTGTAAGGAACACCACTGTGGCTGCTATGTGTTAGGCTGCTAATTGTGAGTGTAGAGGGGGTGGAGCCTGGAGCCGGCCCTGGTGGTTCGTGTCTGAATAGAATCACTATTGGACAAGAGCATGGGACTGTCTTGCACCCCAAAAGGTGCTTCTTTAGGGAACTTGTTTTTCTCGATGATGAATGTTCTGACTGAATGTTCAGCCAGTTTTAGGTTGTTGGCTCACACACCCATATGAGGTGGATCCTGTTGCTCTCATATAAAACAATGTCAGATTGCACCACATATTTGTTGGACTTGTTGGAAAATCACAACTTTGTCAAACCTAATAGAGGTTTGGATGCGGACAGCCTGCCCAAGTTACAACTGTCTTAAGAGATATAGGGCTAGATGCATCATCGCTGGGAGAGTGATAAAACGGAAAGAGAAAAGGCACTAGCCAATCAGCTCCTATCTACCATGTCACAGGTCCTGTTTGAAAATGGAAAGTTTATCACTTTCCATTTGATCACTCTCCAAGCGATGATGCATCTAGCCCATAAGGCTAGATGCATCATCACTTGGAGAGTGATAAAATGGAGAGTGAAAAAGTACCAGCCAATCAGCTCCTAACTGCCATGCCACAGGCTGTGTTTGAAAAATGGCGGTTAGGAGCTGATTGTCTGGTACTTTTTCATTCCCCATTTTCTCACATTCCAAGCAATGATGCATCTGGCCCGGGATGTTTTATCATTAGTGTATTTGAGCCACAATGTGGAGTTCTGCAGAGGCTCTTGCACATTGCTATTACTTGTGGTCTAAGGGGGCGATTCAGACCTGATTGTAGATGTGCGTAAAAAAATTCTCTGACATGTGGGGTGAAGCCCAAACAAGAGCAAGTCCGCCCCACATGCCGTGTTCGGCCTCTCCCCCGCAGACAAGCGAAAGCATTGCATAGCTGTGATGCTTTTGTGTGGTTCAAGTAGGCAGAGGGCTACCCGTCATGTTTTGGGTCACAGCGGCTGCATGTGACATCACGTAGCCGCTGTGACCCGCCCCAGCAATGGTCCGGACACGTCTGCGTTGGGGGGCGGGTCGCAGGCGGCTGCGTGTGATGTCACGCAGCCCTCTGCGACCCACCCCAGCAACGGTCCGGACATGAGGCATTGATGCCCCATTCCCGCCCCCCTCCAGGTCTTAAACTGCGTTCTAAAGAGATCACAGTTCAGGACCTTGCACATGCGCGTACCGGCGTATGCGCATGTGCACTTGTGCAAAAATCGCTTCATAGGGCGACAGGGTCTGAATTAGGCCCTAAGTTTGAACTTGGTGTGGGTGCACCTGTACAGAAGGCATTGAGCAGGAGAGGTATTGAACCATCTCTAGGTGTTTCGCAGAACGCACTGTCCTATCTACTACTCAAATGGACTGTAGATAGCAAGGACTGCTAATGACATGTAAGATGTCCCATTCACTGGTGAAAGTTTGAAACCCACCACTTATGAACTGCATGGCATTGTCAGTAAGTACTGCAGCTTGCATGATATGCCATGTGTAGAAAAGTGTTTTTTTATTTTGTTGATGATAGTGGCCCTTGTCAGTTAAACTGACTCAGTTTGGGAAGAAAATCTCGAACCAAATGGTATATGAATCCACTAACACAAGGTGCTCTTTACGCTTCCATTCAAAGAGATCTGCGTCAAAAATGGACTGAAGGAGGCTGGAAGCCTCATAAAGAGTGAGTGGATCCTTGGCATGATGAGCCCAAAAAGCATTGCAGGGAACACAGGCAGAGACAACCTGCTCAATGTCAGCAGCCATAGAGGCTGCCAAAAAAAGGACATCCTTAGCTATGGAATGGTGGACTCATGCCTGGGGTGCCCCTGGTGGGCCTGCTGAGCAGAAAAATATTGAAGGGCATAAGGTATTACAAAATGCTGACCACACAGGAGTATGCCATCTAAGAGGGTTAATTAATTGTACAAGGTGAAGACTTGAGGTCACTAGACAGTTTGCTGGAGGAAGAAGGCTAGTCATGTAGGACAACTGTTAGCAGAAGTAATCCCTGAATGTACAGTAGCATCATGGAGCTCCTCCATGCATCTGTAGGAGATGACATCAAACTCCATGACAAACACATAATCATCAGCATCAGGGACACCCGAGTCTTAGAGGCATTAGCATGTGAGAAGGGTTGGGAAAAGGTTACCAGCAGGGACGTGCAGTCAGGGGAGGCAGTGCCTCCCCTGTGATTAATTCTGAAAATAATATAAAGAAGATACTGATGACACATATTCTGTGTCATAAGTATCTTCTTTATTTAATTCTAATAACTTTTCTGGCTTAAATGTGTATGGGAGGCACTGATAGCAGTGCCTCCCATACATAATGGAAACGGGACAAAGCAGGGGGCGGGGCCAAGCACTGGACTGTAAAAGCCCATTCAAAACAGATGGGGAAAGCGATACTTCAACAAGTGCCTCGCTAATAGGGACACCACCCCCATGTCAGCGAGGCACCTGTGATTGGACAGTGGATCCAGTGCTGGATCCGCTTGCCCAATCACCCACACGTGGCGCTGGAGGCGGCGGGTCCCGACGGTGAGTGGTGTCTGCAGTGTGCAGCCCCCCGTCCTCCTCCGCCGCTGACAGGAGCGGCGTTGTGCGGTTCTCCCCCGTGCGGCTCTCCCCTTCCTCCACCGGCTCCGTCCTCCCGCTGACAGGAGCGGCGGTGTGCGGCTCTCCTCCGCCGGCTCCGTCCTCCCGGCATGGCCCTGCAGTGTGTGTGGCTCTCCCCAGCAGCAGCAGGTTAGTCTCTCTCTCCCCCCCTCCCCCTCCCTCTCTCTCTCTCCTCCTGTGGATTGACGTTTGTAAGTATAATTTTTATTTTTACAGGTACCCCTACCCTATTGGATTCTACTGGACAAGTGGACGTGACCGGCGTGGGATGTAGGTATGTAATCTGTCTCTCATTTTTACAGGTACCCCTATTGGATTCTACTGGACAAGTGGATGTGATCGGCGTGGGATGTAGGTAAGTATGTGTGAGTGTGTAAGTGTGTTTTAATAAATTTTTACTGTCACGGTGTGTGAGTTGTGTTTTTATTTGGGTATTTTTTCTGTTGTAGAACTACAGGTACCAGCAGGCCCATTATTTCTTGCATGCTGGTACTTGAGGTTCTCCATGTACCAGCAAGCGGGGGAGGCTTGCTGGGCCTTGTAGTTCCACAACAAAAAACAATATTCTTTTTTTTACACACACATGGCTATCAGCCTCCCATCCACCGCCCACGGATAGGGGGGGACAGCCTCGGGCTTCACCCCTGGCCCTTGGGTGCCTGGAGGGGGGTGACCCCTTGATTTAAGGCCAGGGGTGACTAGTTGGGGGGGTAATGCCACGGCCGCAGGGACCTACATAAATGTGGCATTATGTCCCTGGCTAGTGGAGCCCGGTGCTGATTTTAAAAAATACGGGGGACACCTACACCTTTTGTCCCCCATATTTTTGGATCCAGGACCGGACTAAGAGCCCGTTGCTGGTTGTCTAAATACGGGGAACCCCTGTCCAATTTTTTCCCAGTATTTAAACAACCAGGACCGTCTCAAAGAGCCCGAGGCTGGTTATACTTAGGAGGGGGGACCTCACACATTTTTTTATTTTTATTTTTAACCCATTCAGACCCTTCTCCATTAAGTTAATGGAAGCCCTGGACAAAAAAATTGCATTCATGTGCTCCTCCCACTCCCTTCCCAGTCTTAAACACTAATTATTATTTTTTTCTATAAAAATGTACAATATATTATAAGTATGATGAGCAGGCAGGCAGCGGGCATTGGCGGCATCGGACTGAGATGCAAATTAGTGGCAGAGGGCTGGGTCAGTTGATGGTGGGCGAGTTTGTAAGCCATTGGTGGTGGCAGCGGGCATCAGCTCAGAGGCAGTAGCGGGCATTGGCTCGGCGGCGGTAGGGGTCATTGGCAGGATTCGGCAGACATTATGGCTGTAGTGCCTCACCAGCCACTGACCTCACCGCACGCCACTGGTTACCAGCTGCCGGCATCTTGGCGATCTGCATCTTGATGCCAGGATCCCAGCCGCAGAATGCTGGCAGGGGGTGGCGAGCGCAATGAGTCCCCTTAGAGCTCACTGGCTCGCTGCGCTCGCCACAGGTTCTGTAGTGGACACCAATGAGTGGGAATAGTCCCTGGTAGTCAGCATGCCGACTGTCGGGATTAGGAGGGGGGCGGGATGTAGGTGCTGGCAAAGTGACCAGCGGTCTCCTGTCTCCAACGGTCTCTACTGGATCAATTACACCCAATAACAATACTGTCATGCAGTTTATCTTGTCTATCACTTTGTACTTCATGGCCAGAGGCACACATCTGGGAACACATACTGTGGGCGAGACAGTCTCATCTGTTTGCGTAACATGACGTTACACTGCTTAATTGACCGCAGGACGGGATCTCGGCGGTCAATATACAGATGCGGATCCTGACCGACGGGATCTCATACTGATACCCTGTATATTTTTTGACTAGTCTGATATAGTCTTAATATACAGATGTAGCTACAGATGTATGCACATGCGTACGCACGTGACTAGGAAATGCAATGTGCATGCATCGCAAGTGCAAATATATGCATGCGCACGACTAGGCGCAGCCAGAAGTGCGGCTACATCTGTATGCCCTGTTCTTTCTTGAACTTAAGCCATGTGTCTGTGATGGGATCGTCAACTGCCAGCCATTGTATGCAACACAGACCTTTTGCCATCACAGCCAAACATCTGACACCAGGGCCCCCATTCCGAGTTGTTCGCTCGGTATTTTTCATCGCATCGCAATGAAAATCCGCTTAGTACGCATGCGCAATGTTCGCACTGCGACTGCGCCAAGTAACTTTGCTATGTAGAAAGTATTTTTACTCACGGCTTTTTCATCGCTCCGGCGAACGTAATGTGATTGACAGGAAATGGGTGTTACTGGGCGGAAACACGGCGTTTTATGGGCGTGTGGCTGAAAACGCTACCGTTTCCGGAAAAAACGCAGGAGTGGCTGGAGAAACGGTGGGAGTGCCTGGGCGAACGCTGGGTGTGTTTGTGACGTCAACCAGGAACGACAAGCACTGAACTGATCGCACAGGCAGAGTAAGTCTGGAGCTACTCTGAAACTGCTAAGTAGTTAGTAATCGCAATATTGCGAATACATCGGTCGCAATTTTAAGAAGCTAAGATTCACTCCCAGTAGGCGGCGGCTTAGCGTGTGTAACTCTGCTAAATTCGCCTTGCGACCGATCAACTCGGAATGAGGGCCCATGTAAAGTGGTCTGTATGCAAATCAGCACATGACTCTGAAGAAGTGCAGAAGTGTGACTTTTCTAGCTGCAAGTCATGCTGAACAAAATCTGCAAAAACACTCCCTGTACAACAAACACTGCATGTAAAACAAACACTTCTATAACAACGGGATGGCAATAATGCAACTTCTATCATCCACCTACTGTACAGCATACATCATTTGTAGGGGGTATTTTTTACATTACACACACCACATTTCTTAAGGTAATTCTGCTTCTATGCACACCCAAGTGTATCCTGGGAGCAGGGCTGCCAGCAACGGGGGATTGCCGAGACTGGATCCCAGGCCTTGACAGAGCAGAGGGCAGTGGCGTAACTACTGCCCCCGCAGTCCTCGCGGTGGCTTGGGGGCGAGGGGCTGCGGGGGCGCCACTGATTTAGTACAGATTGACATGCGGACGAGCGTCCGCATGTCAATCTGCGGTCTCCTTCCCTCCGCTGCTGTGTTGGAGGGACACGGAGGGCACAGCGCGCGCCTCTCCCGTGTCCCTCCTGGGTCTCCGGCCGGTCTAATAAAGGAAGTGCCGTTCGTGAGCTCTGATTGGCTCACGAACCGGCACTTCCTTTATTAGACCGGCCGGAGAGCCAGGGGGGACACAGGAGAGGCGCGCGCTATGCGCTTCGTGTCCCTCCAACACAAAGGAGCGGGGGAGCAGGCACTTAGGAGGGCATACAGTATGTGGCACTGTGGGGGAATATCTGGCACTAGGGGCATATACCTGGCACTGTGGGGGAATATCTGGCACTGGGGGCATATACCTGGCACTGTGGGGGAATATCTGGCACTGGGGGGAGCAGGCACTTAGGAGGGCATATGTGGCACTGTGGGGGAATATCTGGCACTGGGGGGAGCAGGCACTGAGGGGGCATATGTGGCACTGTGGGGGAATATCTGGCACTGGGGGCATATACCTGGCACTGTGGGGGAATATCTGGCACTGAGGGAAGCAGGCATTGAGGGGGCATATGTGGCACTCTGGGGGAATATCTGGCACTGGGGGCATATGTGGCACTGGGGGGGGGTATATTTGGCACTGGGGGCATGTACCTGGCACTGTGGGGGAATATCTGGGACTGGGGGCATATACCTGGCACTGGGGGCATATGTGGCACTGGGGGGGTATATTTGGCACTGGGGGCATGTACCTGGCACTGTGGGGGAATATCTGGCACTGGGGGCATATGTGGCACTGGGAGCACGGCCCTAGCAACAAGCACTACCCCCTAGCAACGAGCATGACACCCAGTGCATGAAACCCCTGGAAACGAGCATGACACCCTGAGCCTGAAAATCCCTGGCACCATGCATGGAACCAAGAGCATGAAACCCCTGGCAACGAGCAGGTAATTTAAAAGTAATTAGAAGCCTTACTGTAGAACTTAATGTGTAATGGGCATTACGGTGTGTGGCATAATGTATCACGGACGTTGCAGTGTATGTCATAATGTGTCAGGCATTACGGTGTGTTGTATACTATATCACGGGCATTGTGGTATGTGGTATAATGTCTCAGGATCATTGCAGTGTGGCATAATGTATAACGGGCTTTGCGGTGTGTGGCATAGGGTATAACGGGCATTGCGGTATGTGTCAGGCATTACGGTGTGTTGTATACTATATCACGGGCATTGTGGTATGTGGTATAATGTCTCAGGATCATTGCGGTGTGTGTCATACTGTGTCACAGACATTGTATGTGCTATAATGTATCAGGGGCATTGCAGTGTGTAGCATAATGTATAACGGGCATTGCGATTCCTGTCATAATGTGTCACAGGCATTACGGTGTGTGGCATAATGTGTCGGGGGCATTACAGTGTGTGCATATTGTGTCATGTGCATTATTGTGTGTGGCATAATGTCTGAGGGCCTTTGCAGTATGTGGCATAATGTATACTGGGCATTACTATAAGGAGGAAAAATGACAAATAATGTAAGGGGCATGAATCAGGATTATTTTTCTTTCCTGTGGTGGCTAACGTCTGGGCGTGCAGGTTGCAAAACTGGGGTATAAGGTTGTCTTTTCCTGCAATGCCACGCCCCTTTATGTGAAGCCACGCCCATTTAGATGAAGCCACGCCCCTTTTAGGCGGCGCGCATGTTTGTCCCTTTGCTAGTGCCAATCATGGGGGGGGGGGCTGGCGCCAAAGAATTTTTGGCTTGGGGGAGAAAAATTTCTAGTTACGCCACTGGCAGAGGGCCCGCTCCAAGACCCAGCCTCAGAGACATGCAGCAGCAGCCGCTGTGTGACTAGACCTGCTAGAAGACATAGCGACATTAGCACCGGAATCAGTGCAGTGCTGGTCCCTAGCAACATGGATCCCGTGGCTGTGGCATGGCCGCTGCTTGCACCCTGCACAATAGCACATAATGGGCCTGTAAGCCAGCCAATGGACATCTGAGGATCCATCCCACAGACATGGGCCATGACTCGCGACCCCACCTCCACTTCCCCCCACACAGGCTGGAGCATGACTCAACAGGCAGTGCTAATCATAGACATCCACGTTTAGCGCACTGCCAGTGCATGCTCTGCAGAGGAACTACTGGGCAAGGTGAAGATCAGGATGAACTTACAGTAGATTCAGGCAGTGCTTAAAGTGGACCTAGAGAGGTGCTGGAACTAAACTCCCCCCCTCCCCCCGGCGCCCATGCAATAAAGGTCCATGCATAGGCGCGCGCCCCAAAAAGGGGAGTGGTCTCAAAAAGAAAGGGGAGTGGTCACACAATAGTAATAATGCCCACAGTAGTAGCACCACTAATACACATAATGCCCAAAGTAGTAGCACCCCGTAATACATAATACCCACAGCAGTAGTGTCCCTTTTACAATGCCCACAGTAGTAGTGCTCCTTATGCAATGTCCACTGTACTGGTAGTACCCACAGTGGTAGTGCCCCTTATATAGAGCCCATAGTAGTGGTGCCCCTTATGCAATGCCCCCAGTAGTAGTGCCCCTAATGTCCCCAGGAGTGATGCCCCTTATGAAGTGCCCCCTTTACAATGCCCTCATTAGTAGTGCCCCTATTAGTAATGCCCTTAATGGTAATGACCCTGTGTAGTATTGCCTTCAGTAGTAATGTCGCCTGTAGTAATGCCCCTAGTCGTTTACCCCTGTAGTTTAGCCCCATGTAGTCTGCCCCAAGTAGTAATGCCCCAGTAGTTTAGCCCTGTAGTTATGCCCCCTGTAGTTTGCCCCTTTGTAGTTTAGCCCCCTTGTAGTAATGCCCCCAGTAGTTTAGCCCCTGTAGTTATGCCCCCTTGTAGTTAAGCCCCCCTGTAGTTAAGCCCCCCTGTAGTAATGCCCCCAGTAGTTTAGCCCCCAGTAGTAATGCCCCTGTAGTTATGCCCCCTATAGTAATGTGCCCCTGTAGTTATGCCCCCTATAGTAATGCGCCCCTGTAGTTATGCCCCCAGTAGTAATGCGCCCCTGTAGTTATGCCCCCAGTAGTAATGTGCCCCTGTAGTTTGACCCCAGTAGTTTGCCCCCAGTAGTTTACCACAAGAAGTAATGCCCCCAGTAGCTTGCCCCCTTGTAGTTAGCCCCTGTAGTTTAGCCCCATGTAGTTTGCCCCCAGTAGTAATGCCCCCAGCAGTTTAGCCCCCTTGTAGTTTAGCCCCCAGTAGGTTGCCCCCCAGTGGTTAGCCCCCTGTAGCTTGCCCCCAGTAGTTTGCCCCCAGTAGTTTGCCTCCAGTAGATTGCCCCCAGTGGTTAGCCGCCTGTAGCTTGCCCCTAGTAGTTTGCCCCCAGTGGTTAGCCTCCTGTAGCTTTCCCCCAGTAGACACGCTGCTAATACAGTCACACATGTTTAAAAAAAAAACCAACACCATACTCACCAAGCCCCGCCTCCGCATCTGACCGCTGTGATCCTCCTGTCGTCCGGTTCTACAGCACTATGAGAGAGACGTCATGACGTCTCTCATAGCGCACAGTGACAGAGCCGGGAGCCAGAAGCCAGAGCTCAGTAGTGAGCTCCTGCCGTCGGCTTCTGCTGTGCAGGGTGAGCTGGGCGCAGGGCCGTCTTTTCGTATGGGCTCAATGGGCTCTTGCCCAAGGGCCCCAGGAGTTTAAGGGCCCTAGGCTGATAGCCGAGGATCTCCTCTTTCCAGGGGTATCAGATTTTTGAAAATCGGCCCTGGGGAACCGGAGATATCCGACTTGAAAGCAGTGGTCCCCATCCAAGCCTGTTAATTGCTATTGCCAGCCAAATATCTCAGGTTCTGTCTGACTTAGAGTTTTTTGGGGGTATAATCCAAAAGCTGAGACTCTCCCCTTTTGGTAGACACTGGCAGCTTGTCTCTACTATGCCCAGAACCAGAGATATTAGTCTTCAAGCAGCTGGTCCCTGCTCCAGCTCCACACGCCTAATATGCAGTTTTATATTTTCGTTGGTGAATTGCTCTGGCTCCTGAACTCTGATTCCTAAGTCCCCAGTACCTCCTGAAAGGTGTCCCCAGTACCTCCTGAAAGGTGTCCCCAGGACCTCCTGAAAGGTGGGACTCTCTAGTTTTTTTTGTCCCATTCAAAGCTAAGAAATATATTTTCAGGAACTTGAGATATCTGCAGTCAAGCAAGCTGCCCTCCCACCGGAAAATGATAAATATTAAGCCCACTCCATTATCCACCCCTCCCCTGCATATTAAACACCCCCTACCACCCTGGAAGTCATGTACCAATGCCCCTTCTACAGCTTAGCCCCATCTGTGCCGTACAGGAGTAATTAACAGAAATGACTGCTCCATGTCCTACATTCTGAGTGGAAGATAGAACACTCCCAACTACCCGCGGGACATCAAAGCTGCTGCTGATAGCACCCCCCACCCCTACCGCTGGGGGATGAGTAGGGGGCCCAGTGCATTGCTGTGCCCAGGGGCCTACACTACTGTTAAGACAGCCCTGTCACAACTGAGGGCCTGAGCTGACGGGAGGCAGCCTCAGTTGTAGGGGCTGAGATGTACCGGAACCTGGGAGGTTGTATCAGACCCCTGGACATGTAAGTAACATGAATAATAACTGCCCGAAGGCGTGACCACGACAACTTAGATAAAAGTCAATGATGTTTATTATGACAACTCCGCAACACAGCAGCAGTAAAAGAAAACGTAAAAGTCAGCAAATAATAAATACAGTTCCTGGGTACTACAGGATGGCAGGAGCCACAGGGCACTGGTAGTGTGAGATAGTTCTTATGATCTTCTAGATGGAAAGTCCTTACCAGGCCCGACTGTAGCAATGGAGATAACCCAGGATTGTGCCAGCTGGTGTTCCAGGAAAAGCTGGGTTGCTGAAGGTAAAACAGCTGCTGTGGATACTGGCTGGAACCAGACTGTTGTTAGCACGGAGTGGATACTGGCTGGAACCAGTTAAATAATAAATGAACTTGGGAGCGATGAAATATGAACTGAAATGTAGAACTTGAGAGCGGAGAAATAATAATATTGGTGGAGAGTGGTAAAGTGTAGAAAGGACACCGGCCCTTTAAGGGAAGCTGTACTCTGCTGGAAGCTGAGCTGGAAGCAGGTAATGTTGTAGCTGGAAACAGATGAATCCACAATGGATTGGAGAGTCAGGCTACACCGCAGGTGGAATGCTGGTGCGGGTCTCTATGGTGGAAGTCTTGAGACAGGAGCTGGAACCTGGAAGACAATCACAGGAGAGAGACAAACAGGAACTAGGTTTGACAACCAAAGCACTGACGCCTTCCTTGCTCAGGCACAGTGTATTTATACCTGCAGCAAGGAAGGGATTGGCTAGGCAATTATGCAGATTAACAATACTGACAACAGATTGGAGGAAATGATCAGCTGACAGAATCCAAGATGGCTGCGCCCATGCAGACACTTGGAGGGAAGTTTGGTTTGTAATCCATGTGGTAATGAAAACAGTAATGGCGGCGCCGGCCACTGGAGACAGGAGACGCCAGGCTGACAAGTGCACATCCAACCACGCGGACACAGCGGAGGCCGCGGCTGACGTAATCGCCACTCTGACACTCTGCATGCAGAAGCTCAGGGATGGCGGCGGAGGCCGCGGGAGACGCCATGCCAGATGTAATAAGGCGTTACTGTGACAGCGTCTCAGAGAGACAGGAGAGGATGCAGGAATGTGAACATTAGGATAACAGATGGGATCCGGTCCTGGAGCGCTGAGCCAGCCTTAGGAGGCATCTGATGGGTAAGAAATGGCGTCCAGATACCCGGATCGTGACAGCACCCCCCCCTTTAGGAGTGGCCCCAGGACACTTCTTTGGCTTTTGAGGAAACTTGGAATGGAATCTCCGGACCAAGGCAGGAGCATGGACATCAGAAGCATTGGTCCATGAACGTTCCTCAGGACCATAACCCTTCCAGTCAATAAGATATTGTAGTTGACCGTAACGGTGACGTGAGTCCAGGATCTTGGCCACTTCATACTCAACGCCTCGTTGAGTTTGGACTTTCGGAGTTGGAGGAAGTGAGGAATGAAACCGATTCAAGATCAGCGGTTTCAACAGGGAAACATGGAATGTCCTGGGTATTTTTAAGAAGGGAGGCAACTGGAGTCTGTAAGCAACAGGATTGATGACTTGTTCAATCTTGAAAGGACCGATATAGCGAGGTGCAAACTTCATACTGGGAACTCTTAACCTCAAATTCTTCGTGGATAACCATACCCGATCACCCACCTTGAGAGCAGGAACTGCTCGACGCTTCTTATCCGCAAACTTCTTGTACCTGAACGATGCCTTGAGCAGAGCTGATCGTACGCTCTTCCAGATATTGGCAAACTGATGCAAGGTGATATCCACTGCGGGAACAGAAGTTGCTGGAAGCGGTTGGAACTCAGGAACTTTAGGGTGGAATCCAAAGTTAGTGAAGAATGGTGTTGAAGCAGATGAAGAATGATACTGGTTGTTTTGACAGAACTCGGCCCAGGGAAGTAATTGAACCCAGTCATCTTGAGAGGAGGACACATAGATGCGGAGGAAGGCCTCCAAGTCCTGATTCACCCTCTCGGTTTGACCATTGGTCTGAGGATGGTAAGCCGTGGAAAACTTTAGCTTGACTTGGAGGACTTGACAAACTTCGCCAGAATTTGGCTGTGAATTGAACTCCTCGATCTGAGATAATTTCTTCAGGAAGACCGTGGAGTCGGAAGATCTCTTGTATGAATACTTGAGCCAACTTGGAAGCTGACGGAAGACCGGTGAGAGGAATGAAGTGTGCCATCTTGGTGAACCGGTCAACTACCACCCAGATGGTATTGAACTTGTTGCACATGGGTAAGTCTGTAATGAAATCCATCGACAAGTGGGTCCATGGTCGACGGGGAACGGATAGTGGAACCAGTTGCCCCGCAGGCGACTGGCGGGATACTTTATGTTGGGCACACTTTGGGCAAGATGCAATAAACTCCAAGACGTCCTTTTTCAGAGTTGGCCACCAATAGGACCTAGAGATAAACTCCAGGGTTTTTTGGATACCTGTATGTCCGGCAAAACGGGAAGCATGGGCCCAATGCATGAGCTTCTTCCTTAGCATCGGCTTCACAAAACTTTTCCCTGATGGGGGCGTAGAGTCCATCCCTACCGTGGAGAATGCCAACGGATTTATAATAGGATGCTTGTCTGAAGACTCTGACTCATTTTCTTGCTCCCATGAGCGGGAAAGGGCATCGGCCTTGCGATTCTGAGAGCCCGGACAGAACTGGAGTTTAAAGTCGAACCTGGAAAAGAAAAGTGCCCATCTGGCCTGACGAGGGTTGAGACATTGTGCGCCCTTCAGGTATAAAAGGTTCTTGTGGTCTGTAAGTATGGTGATTAAATGAGAAGCTCCCTCCAACAGATACCTCCACTCTTCTAGAGCGAGCTTGATGGCTAGCAACTCCTGGTCGCCAATGGCATAGTTGCGCTCAGCTGGGGAGAACTTCCGGGAGAAGAAACTGCAAGGATGTAAATGGCCATCTTTAGCCCTCTGAGATAACACCGCTCCTACTCCAACGGAGGAGGCATCCACCTCTAGGATGAAAGGAGAGTCGATGTCAGGCTGTTTCAGGACAGGCGCAGAGATGAACCTCTGTTTTAAAAGATGAAAAGCTTGCATGGCTTCTTCAGACCACTTGGACGGGTTAGCACCCTTCTTGGTGAAAGCAGTAATAGGCGCCACAATAGTGGAAAAGTCTCGTATAAACTTTCGGTAATAATTGGCGAACCCTAAGAACCTCTGGACCCCTTTGAGGGTTAAGGGTACCGGCCAATTCTGAATTGCTTGTAGTTTCTCAGGATCCATCTCTAGTCCGGAACCGGACACAATGTACCCTAGAAACGGAATGGACTTGACTTCAAAGACGCATTTTTCTAATTTGCAATAGAGATGATTGACACGGAGACGGGACAGAACCTCTTTAACCCAAAAACGATGTTCCTCTAAATCGTTGGCAAAAATGAGGATATCGTATAGATAGACCACGACATGACGGTATAGAATGTCTCTGAAAATCTCATTGACAAAATGCTGGAAGACAGCTGGAGCATTGCTCAATCCGAAGGGCATGACGAGGTACTCATAATGTCCGTCACGGGTGTTAAAGGCGGTCTTCCACTCGTCACCCTCACGGATCCGGATGAGATTGTATGCACCTCGCAAGTCCAGCTTTGTAAAGATGGTAGCTCCGCTAACTCTGTCAAAGAGCTCAGTAATCAGGGGTAAAGGATAACGGTTCTTGATGGTAATGTCGTTCAAACCTCTGTAGTCGATGCACCGCCGCAGACCACCATCTTTCTTTTTTACAAAAAAGAAGCCTGCGCCGGCTGGGGAAGAAGAAGGTCGAATGAACCCCTTTGCTAGGTTCTCTTTAATGTATTCCTCCATAGAATGCATCTCAGGCAGAGACAACGGATAAGTTCGGCCTCGAGGTGGAACCTTCCCTGGAACGAGATCAATCGGGCAGTCCCATTCTCTATGAGGAGGAAGGATATCAGCAGAAGCTTTACTGAACACATCCGTGAAATCTTGATATGGAGGAGGTGGAACATCAGACGACCTGGGGGAGGAAGAACAGACAGGCAATACTTTAAACAAACATGTCTCTGCACAGGAGGAACCCCATGCCAGGATTTGCGTAGTCGTCCAATCAATTGTAGGATTGTGAAGACGGAGCCATGGAAGGCCCAGGACCACAGGATGTGTGGCTCTTGGAATCACTAAAAGTGAAATAAGTTCGGAATGAAGAACTCCCACTCTCAGACGAACTGGTAGAGTCCTTAGAGCAATAACAGTATCAAAAATTTTACTGCCATCCACGGCAGTTAAGGAAAAGGAGGAAGGAAGTCTCTCGGTGGGTAGGGACCACCGTTTAACATAGGCTTCAGTAATAAAGTTCCCAGCTGCTCCGGAATCAAGGAGAGCAATGACGTTCCGATAACGTTGAGCAACTTGAAGCGAGACTGGGAGATTACAATCATGAGGAGATGGAGAGGAGATCATTACTCCTAGCCGGCCCTCTCCTGGGCGAGCTAGGGTTTGGAGTTTTCCCGGACGTTCGGGACAGGCATTGATGGTGTGAGACGGAGCTGCACAGTAAAGACAAAGAGACTCAGAGAGACATCTTCGGCGCTCAGCAGGAGTTAAACGGGAACGGCCAATTTGCATGGGCTCATCTTTAGATGGTGACAGTTGACGAGGAGGAGGAGCAGAAGATTTTGGAGCAGATGATCTTCCACGCTCAGTTGCTCTCTCTCTGAAACGTAAATCAACTTTCGTGCAGAGTGAGATTAGCTCATCTAACTTAGAAGGTAAGTCTCTGGTAGCTAACTCATCTTTAATAAGCTCAGATAAGCCATGCCAGAATGCAGCATACAGGGCCTCGTCGTTCCATGCCAGTTCGGATGCCAGGATCTGGAACTGTATCAGATATTGTCCTACAGTACGTGAACCCTGGCGTAAACGGAGAATCTCGGATGAAGCTGAGGTTACCCGGCCTGGCTCGTCGAAGATGCGCCTGAATGTTGACACGAATGCAGTGTAAGAAGATAGCAGGGTGTCGGACCTCTCCCATAACGGTGATGCCCAGTCAAGGGCGGAGCCACTGAGAAGAGAGATGATGTAGGCAATTTTTGTACGGTCACTGGGAAAATTGCCAGGTTGTAGCTCAAACTGAATCTCACATTGGTTGAGAAATCCCCTGCAGAATCTTGGAGATCCGTCAAATTTTGCTGGCGTTGGAAGATGAAGACGTGGAGCAGAGATGGGTAAGGTGGGTGGGGTTATAGCTGGAGTCACTGTGGTTGACGCACCAGATGCGCCTGATCCACGGAGAGTTGTCTGAATCCCATCCAGCCGAGTAGAGAGATCCTGGAGACAGCGGATGATGTGGCCCTGTGCAGCCTCCTGATGTTCTAGTCGGGCTGCCAGTTCTTGCATCGGCCTGGCCGCTTGATCCTGGTCTCCGGCTGGATTCATTAGGTCAGTGCTTACTGTCACAACTGAGGGCCTGAGCTGACGGGAGGCAGCCTCAGTTGTAGGGGCTGAGATGTACCGGAACCTGGGAGGTTGTATCAGACCCCTGGACACGTAAGTAACATGAATAATAACTGCCCGAAGGCGTGACCACGACAACTTAGATAAAAGTCAATGATGTTTATTATGACAACTCCGCAACACAGCAGCAGTAAAAGAAAACGTAAAAGTCAGCAAATAATAAATACAGTTCCTGGGTACTACAGGATGGCAGGAGCCACAGGGCACTGGTAGTGTGAGATAGTTCTTATGATCTTCTAGATGGAAAGTCCTTACCAGGCCCGACTGTAGCAATGGAGATAACCCAGGATTGTGCCAGCTGGTGTTCCAGGAAAAGCTGGGTTGCTGAAGGTAAAACAGCTGCTGTGGATACTGGCTGGAACCAGACTGTTGTTAGCACGGAGTGGATACTGGCTGGAACCAGTTAAATAATAAATGAACTTGGGAGCGATGAAATATGAACTGAAATGTAGAACTTGAGAGCGGAGAAATAATAATACCGGTGGAGAGTGGTAAAGTGTAGAAAGGACACCGGCCCTTTAAGGGAAGCTGTACTCTGCTGGAAACTGAGCTGGAAGCAGGTAATGTTGTAGCTGGAAACAGATGAATCCACAATGGATTGGAGAGTCAGGCTACACCGCAGGTGGAATGCTGGTGCGGGTCTCTATGGTGGAAGTCTTGAGACAGGAGCTGGAACCTGGAAGACAATCACAGGAGAGAGACAAACAGGAACTAGGTTTGACAACCAAAGCACTGACGCCTTCCTTGCTCAGGCACAGTGTATTTATACCTGCAGCAAGGAAGGGATTGGCTAGGCAATTATGCAGATTAACAATACTGACAACAGATTGGAGGAAATGATCAGCTGACAGAATCCAAGATGGCTGCGCCCATGCAGACACTTGGAGGGAAGTTTGGTTTGTAATCCATGTGGTAATGAAAACAGTAATGGCGGCGCCGGCCACTGGAGACAGGAGACGCCAGGCTGACAAGTGCACATCCAACCACGCGGACACAGCGGAGGCCGCGGCTGACGTAATCGCCACTCTGACACTCTGCATGCAGAAGCTCAGGGACGGCGGCGGAGGCCGCGGGAGACGCCATGCCAGATGTAATAAGGCGTTACTGTGACAGCGTCTCAGAGAGACAGGAGAGGATGCAGGAATGTGAACATTAGGATAACAGATGGGTCCTGGAGCGCTGAGCCAGCCTTAGGAGGCATCTGATGGGTAAGAAATGGCGTCCAGATACCCGGATCGTGACAGGCCCTGGCTGGGCGCCCCTGGTAAAACAATCTCAGCATCTCCCTGTGGCACCGGCACACATCGGGTGAGGTGAGCTGGAGGAAGCAGAACTGCGTCTCCAAATGAAACTGATGGAACGCAGTTCCGCCTGTTCCGGCTCACTTTAACCCCTGTATTCAGGTATTGAGTGCCTTGGAGTGAACAGGGGTGGTGGTGGGTGGGTGGGGTTTGTAATGCAGAATACTATCATGGAGGGAAGGGAGTAGTGCAGAATACTGTGGAGGAGAGGTTTTAGTGTAGAATACTACGAAAAGGGGGGGTTGTAGTGCAGAATACTATAAAAGGGGGAGGGGTAGTGCAGAATACTATGAAGGAGGAAGAGGTAGTGCAGAATTCTATGAAGGGCGGGTGTAGTGCAGAATACTGTGAAGGGGGGACACCTCCCCAGTCCCCCGCTACCTCTCCCTGTCATCCACTGCCTCTCCCTGTCACCCTCTATTTCTCCCTGTCACGCCCTGCCTCTCCCTTTCTCCTTCTACCACTTCCTGTCATATGCTGCCTCACCCAGTGCCCAAATATAATAATAATATCATGCTGTTTGGATGCCGGTGTATTTGCTGTGTTCAGTGTTTCATGAATTCATTCATTCATTGGGACACAAGTTTGTAAATCTATGTCAGGCCAATTTTGCTAATTTTGGTTTCATATATATATATATATATATATATATAAAATTAGAGATGTGCACCGGAAATTTTTCAGGTTTTGTGTTTTGGTTTTGGAGTCGGTTCCGCGGCCGTGTTTTGGATTCGGATGCGTTTTGCCAAAACCTCCCTGAAAATTTTTTATCGGATTCGGGTGTGTTTTGGATTTGGGTGTTTTTTTTTACAAAAAACCCTCAAAAACAGCTTAAATCATAGAATTTGGGGGTCCCATAGTATTTTGATCCCATAGTATTATTAACCTCAATAACCATAATTTACACTCATTTTCAGTCTATTCTGAACACCTCACAATATTATTTTTAGTCCTAAAATATGCACCGAGGTCGCTGGATGGCTAAGCTAAGTGACACAAGTGGCCGACACAAACACCTGGCCCATCTAGGAGTGGCACTGCAGTGTCAGGCAGGATGGCACTTCAAAAAAATAGTCCCCAAACAGCACATGATGCAAAGAAAAAAAGAGGGGCACCAAGGTCGCTGTGTGACTAAGCTAAGCGACACAAGTGGCCGACACAAACACCTGGCCCATCTAGGAGTGGCACTGCAGTGTCAGACAGGATGGCACTTCAAAAAAATAGTCCCCAAACAGCACATGATGCAAAGAAAAAAAGAGGCGCACCAAGGTCGCTGTGTGACTAAGCAAAGCGACACAAGTGGCCGACACAAACACCTGGCCCATCTAGGAGTGGCACTGCAGTGTCAGACAGGATGGCACTTAAAAAAATAGTCCCCAAACAGCACATGATGCAAAGAAAAATGAAAGAAAAAAGAGGTGCAAGATGGAATTGTCCTTGGGCTCTCCCACCCACCCTTATGTTGTATAAACAGGACATGCACACTTTAACGAACCCATCATTTCAGCGACAGGGTCTGCCACATGACTGTGACTGAAATGACTGGTTGGTTTGGGCCCCCACCTAAAAAGAAGCAATCAATCTCTCCTTGCACAAACTGGCTCTACAGAGGCAAGATGTCCACCTCATCATCATCCTCCGATTCCTCACCCCTTTCACTGTGTACATCCCCCTCCTCACAGATTATTAATTCGTCCCCACTGGAATCCACCATCTCAGATCCCTGTGTACTTTCTGGAGGCAATTGCTGGTGAATGTCTCCACGGAGGAATTGATTATAATTCATTTTGATGAACATCATCTTCTCCACATTTTCTGGAAGTAACCTTGTACGCCGATTGCTGACAAGGTGAGCGGCTGCACTAAACACTCTTTTGGAGTACACACTGGAGGGAGGGCAACTTAGGTAGAATACAGCCAGTTTGTGCAAGGGCCTCCAAATTGCCTCTTTTTCCTGCCAGTATACGTACGGACTGTCTGACGTGCCTACTTGGATGCGGTCACTCATATAATCCTCCACCATTCTTTCAATGGTGAGAGAATCATATGCAGTGACAGTAGACGACATGTCAGTAATCGTTGGCAGGTCCTTCAGTCCGGACCAGATGTCAGCACTCGCTCCAGACTGCTCAGCATCACCGCCAGCGGGTGGGCTCGGAATTCTTGGCCTTTTCCTCGCACCCCCAGTTGCGGGAGAATGTGAAGGAGGAGCTGTTGACGGGTCACGTTCCGCTTGACTTGACAATTTTCTCACCAGCAGGTCTTTGAACCTCTGCAGACTTGTGTCTACTGGAAAGAGAGATACAACGTAGGTTTTAAATCTAGGATCGAGCACGGTGGCCAAAATGTAGTGCTCTGATTTCAACAGATTGACCACCCGTGAATCCTGGTTAAGCGAATTAAGGGCTCCATCCACAAGTCCACGATCCACAATCGCTCTGTTTTAGCTCCTCCTTCAATGTCTCCAGCTTCTTCTGCAAAAGCCTGATGAGGGGAATGACCTGACTCAGGCTGGCAGTGTCTGAACTGACTTCACGTGTGGCAAGTTCAAAGGGTTGCAGAACCTTGCACAACGTTGAAATCATTCTCCACTGCGCTTGAATCAGGTGCATTCCCCCTCCTTTGCTTATATCGTGGGCAGATGTATAGGCTTGAATGGCGTTTTGCTGCTCCTCCATCCTCTGAAGCATATAGAGGGTTGAATTCCACCTCGTTACCACCTCTTGCTTCAGATGATGGCAGGGCAGGTTCAGGACTGTTTGCTGGTGCTCCAGTCTTCGGCACACGGTGGCTGAATGCCGAAAGTGGCCCGCAATTCTTCGGGCCACCGACAGCATCTCTTGCATGCCCCTGTCATTTTTTAAATAATTCTGCACCACCAAATTCAATGTATGTGCAAAACATGGGACGTGCTGGAATTTGCCCAGATGTAATGCACGCACAATATTGGTGGCGTTGTCCGATGTCACAAATCCCCAGGAGAGTCCAATTGGGGTAAGCCATTCTGCGATGATGTTCCTCAGTTTCCGTAAGAGGTTGTCAGCTGTGTGCCTCTTATGGAAAGCGGTGATACAAAGCGTAGCCTGCCTATGAATGAGTTGGCATTTGCAAGATGCTGCTACTGGTGGCGCCGCTGCTGTTCTTGCTGCGGGAGGCAATACATCTACCCAGTGGGCTGTCACAGTCATATAGTCCTGAGTCTGCCCTGCTCCACTTGTCCACATGTCCGTGGTTAAGTGGACATTGGGTACAACTGCATTTTTTAGGACACTGGTTAATCTTTTTCTGACTTCTGTGTACATTTTCGGTATCGCCTGCCTAGAGAAATTGAACCTAGATGGTATTTGGTGCCGGGGACACAGTACCTCAATCAAGTCTCTAGTTGCCTGTGAATTAAAGGTGGATACCGGACACACGTTTCTCACCACCCAGGCTGACAAGACATGAGTTATCCGCTTTGCAGCAGGATGACTGCTGTAATATTTCATCTTCCTCGTAAAGGACTGTTGGATAGTCAATTGCTTACTGGAAGTAGTACAAGTGGTCTTCCGACTTCCCCTCTGGGATGACGATCGACTCCCAGCAGCAACAACACCAGCGCCGGCAGCAGTAGGCGTTACACTCAAGGATGCATCGGAGGAATCCCAGGCAGGAGAGGACTCGTCAGACTTGCCAGTGACATGGCCTGCAGGACTATTGGCTTTCCTGTGTAAGGTGGAAATTGACACTGAGGGAGTTGGTGGTGTGGTTTGCAGGAGCTTGGTTACAAGAGGAAGGGATTTAGTGGTCAGTGGACTGCTTCCGCTGTCATCCAAAGTTTTTGAACTTGTCACTGACTTCTGATGAATGCGGTCCAGGTGACGTATAAGGTAGGATGTTCCTAGGTGGTTAACGTCCTTACCCCTACTTATTACAGCTTGACAAAGGCAACACACGGCTTGACACCTGTTGTCCGCATTTGTGTTGAAATAATTCCACACCGAAGAGCTGATTTTTTTTGTATTTTGACCAGGCATGTCAATGGCCATATTCGTCCCACGGACAACAGGTGTCTCCCCGGGTGCCTGACTTAAACAAACCACCTCACCATCAGAATCCTCCTTGTCAATTTCCTCCCCAGCGCCAGCAACACCCATATCCTCATCCTGGTGTACTTCCACAGTGACATCTTCAATTTGACTATCAGGAACTGGACTGCGGGTGCTCCTTCCAGCACATGCAGGGGGCGTGCAAATGGTGGAAGGCGCAAGCTCTTCCCGTCCAGTGTTGGGAAGGTCAGGCATCGCAACCGACACAATTGGACTCTCCTTGGGGATTTGTGATTTAGAAGAACGCACAGTTCTTTGCTGTGCTTTTGCCAGCTTTAGTCTTTTCATTTTTCTAGCGAGAGGATGAGTGCTTCCATCCTCATGTGAATCTGAACCACTAGCCATGAACATAGGCCAGGGCCTCAGCCGTTCCTTGCCACTCCGTGTCATAAATGGCATATTGGCAAGTTTACGCTTCTCATCAGACGCTTTCAATTTTGATTTTTGGGTCATTTTACTGAACTTTTGTTTTTTGGATTTTACATGCTCTCTACTATGACATTGGGCATCGGCCTTGGCAGACAACGTTGATGGCATTTCATCGTCTTGGCCATGACTAGTGGCAGCAGCTTCAGCACAAGGTGGAAGTGGATCTTGATCTTTCCCTATTTTAACCTCCACATTTTTGTTCTCCATTTTTTAATGTGTGGAATTATATGCCAGTATCAATAGCAATGGCGTACTACTATATATACTGCGCACAACTGAAATGCACCACAGGTATGGATGGATAGTATACTTGACGACACAGAGGTAGGTAGAGCAGTGGCCTTCCGTACCGTACTGCTATATATACTGGTGGTCACTGTCAGCAAACTGCAAAACTAAAATGCACCACAGGTATAGAATCTAGATGGATAGTATACTTGACGACACAGAGGTAGGTAGAGCAGTGGCCTACCGTACCGTACTGCTACATATACTGGTGGTCACTGTCAGCAAACTGCAAAACTAAAATGCACCACAGGTATAGAATCTAGATGGATAGTATACTTGACGACACAGAGGTAGGTAGAGCAGTGGCCTTCCGTACCGTACTGCTATATATACTGGTGGTCACTGTCAGCAAACTGCAAAACTAAAATGCACCACAGGTATAGAATCTAGATGGATAGTATACTTGACGACACAGAGGTAGGTAGAGCAGTGGCCTTCCGTACCGTACTGCTATATATACTGGTGGTCACTGTCAGCAAACTGCAAAACTAAAATGCACCACAGGTATAGAATCTAGATGGATAGTATACTTGACGACACAGAGGTAGGTAGAGCAGTGGCCTTCCGTACCGTACTGCTATATATACTGGTGGTCACTGTCAGCAAACTGCAAAACTAAAATGCACCACAGGTATAGAATCTAGATGGATAGTATACTTGACGACACAGAGGTAGGTAGAGCAGTGGCCTTCCGTACCGTACTGCTATATATACTGGTGGTCACTGTCAGCAAACTGCAAAACTAAAATGCACCACAGGTATAGAATCTAGATGGATAGTATACTTGACGACACAGAGGTAGGTAGAGCAGTGGCCTTCCGTACCGTACTGCTATATATACTGGTGGTCACTGTCAGCAAACTGCAAAACTAAAATGCACCACAGGTATAGAATCTAGATGGATAGTATACTTGACGACACAGAGGTAGGTAGAGCAGTGGCCTTCCGTATCGTACTGCAATATATACTGGTGGTCACTGTCAGCAAAACTCTGCACTGTACTCCTCCTATATAATACTGCTGGTCCCCAGTCCCCACAATAAAGCAGTGTGAGCACAGATACATGCAGCACACTGAGCACAGATATGGAGCGTTTTTCAGGCAGACAACGTATAATACTCGTGGTCACTGGTCAGCAAAACTCTGCACTGTACTTCTCTTATATAATTAGTGATGAGCGGGTTCGGTTCCTCGGAAACCGAACCCCCCCGAACTTCACCCATTTTACACGGGTCCGAGGCATACTCGGAATCTCCCGTATGGCTCGGTTAACCCGAGCGTGCCCGAACGTCATCATCCTTCTGTCGTATTCTCGCGAGATTCGGATTCTATATAAGGTGCCGCGCGTCGCCGCCATTTTCACTCGTGCATTGGAAATGTTAGGGAGAGGACGTGGCTGGCGTCCTCTCCGTTTATTAATGTTGCTGCAAATATTTGTGCTTATTGCTTAATTGTGGGGACTGGGGAGCAGCTGTATTATATAGGAGGAGTACAGTGCAGAGTTTTGCTGATCAGTGACCACCAGTTTTATCAGTTCTCTGCCTGAAAAACGCTCCATATCTGCTCAGTGTGCTGCATATATCTGTGCTCACACTGCTTTATTGTGGGGACAGGGGACCAGCAGTATTATATAGGAGGAGTACAGTGCAGACTTTTGCTGACAGTGACCACCAGTATATGTAGCAGTACGGTACGGAAGGCCACTGCTCTACCTACCTCTGTGTCGTCAACTATACTATCCATCTAGATTCTATACCTGTGGTGCATTTTAGTTTTGCAGTTTGCTGACAGTGACCACCAGTATATATAGCAGTACGGTACGGAAGGCCAATGCTCTACCTACCTCTGTGTCGTCAAGTATACTATCCATCTAGATTCTATACCTGTGGTGCATTTTAGTTTTGCAGTTTGCTGACAGTGACCACCAGTATATATAGCAGTACGGTACGGAAGGCCACTGCTCTACCTACCTCTGTGTCGTCAAGTATACTATCCATCTAGATTCTATACCTGTGGTGCATTTTAGTTTTACAGTTTGCTGACAGTGACCACCAGTATATATAGCAGTACGGTACGGAAGGCCACTGCCCTACCTACCTCTGTGTCATCAAGTATAATATCCATCTAGATTCTATACCTGTGGTGCATTTTAGTTTTGCAGTTTGCTGACAGTGACCACCAGTATACATGTATATAGCAGTACGGTACGGAAGGCCACTGCTCTACCTACCTCTCTGTCATCAAGTATACTATCCATCTAGATTCTATACCTGTGGTGCAGTTTAGTTTTGCAGTTTGCTGACAGTGACCACCAGTATATATAGCAGTACGGTACGGAAGGCCACTGCTCTACCTACCTCTGTGTCGTCAAGTATACTATCCATCTAGATTCTATACCTGTGGTGCATTTTAGTTTTGCAGTTTGCTGACAGTGACCACCAGTATATATAGCAGTACGGTACAGAAGGCCACTGCTCTACCTACCTCTGTGTCGTCAAGTATACTATCCATCTAGATTCTATACCTGTGGTGCATTTTAGTTTTGCAGTTTGCTGACAGTGACCACCAGTATATAAAGCAGTTCGGCACGGAAGGCCACTGTTCTACCTACCTCTGTGTCGTCAAGTATACTATCCATCTAGATTCTATACCTGTGGTGTATTTTAGTTTTGCAGTTTGCTGACAGTGACCACCAGTATATATAGCAGTACGGTACGGAAGGCCACTGCTATACCTACCTCTGTGTCGTCAAGTATACTATCCATCTAGATTCTATACCTGTGGTGCATTTTAGTTTTGCAGTTTGCTGACAGTGACCACCAGTATATATAGCAGTACGGTACGGAAGGCCACTGCTCTACCTACCTCTGTGTCGTCAAGTATACTATCCATCCATACCTGTGGTGCATTTCAGTTGTGCGCAGTATATATAGTAGTAGGCCATTGATATTAATACTGGCATATAATTCCACACATTAAAAAATGGAGAACAAAAATGTGAAGGTTAAAATAGGGAAAGATCAAGATCCACTTCCACCTCGTGCTGAAGCTGCTGCCACTAGTCATGGCCGAGACGATGAAATGCCATCAACGTCGTCTGCCAAGGCCGATGCCCAATGTCATAGTAGAGAGCATGTAAAATCCAAAAAACAAAAGTTCAGTTTAATGACCCAAAAATCAAAATTAAAAGCATCTGATGAGAAGCGTAAACTTGCCAATATGCCATTTACGACACGGAGTGGCAAGGAACGGCTGAGGCCTTGGCCTATGTTCATGGCTAGTGGTTCAGATTCACATGAGGATGGAAGCACACATCCTCTCGCTAGAAAACTGCAGTGCCACTCCTAGATGGGCCAGGTGTTTGTGTCGGCCACTTGGGTCGCTTAGCTTAGTCACACAGCTACCTCATTGCACCTCTTTTTTTCTTTGCATCATGTGCTGTTTGGGGACTATTTTTTAAATCTGCAATCCTGTCTGACACTGCAGTGCCACTCCTAGATGGGCCAGGTGTTTGTGTCGGCCACTTGTGTCGCTTAGCTTAGTCACACAGCGACCTTGGTGCGCCTCTTTTTTTCTTTGCATCATGTGCCGTTTGGGGACAATTTTTTTGAAGTGCCATCCTGTCTGACACTGCAGTGCCACTCCTAGATGGGCCAGGTGTTTGTGTCGGCCACTTGTGTCGCTTAGCTTAGTCACACAGCGACCTTGGTGCGCCTCTTTTTTTCTTTGCATCATGTGCCGTTTGGGGACAATTTTTTTGAAGTGCCATCCTGTCTGACACTGCAGTGCCACTCCTAGATGGGCCAGGTGTTTGTGTCGGCCACTTGTGTCGCTTAGCTTAGCTTAGCCATCCAGTGACCTCGGTGCAAATTTTAGGACTAAAAATAATATTGTGAGGTGTTCAAAATAGACTGAAAATGAGTGTAAATTATGGTTATTGAGGTTAATAATACTATGGGATCAAAATGACCCCCAAATTATATGATTTAAGCTGTTTTTGAGGGGTTTTTGTAAAAAAAACACCCGAATCCAAAACACACCCGAATCCGACAAAAAAATTTCAGGGAGGTTTTGGCAAAACGCGTCCGAATCCAAAACACGGCCCGGAACCGAATCCAAAACCAAAACACAAAACCCGAAAAATTTCCGGTGCACATCTCTATATATAATACTACTGGTCCCCAGTCCCCACAATAAAGCAGTGTGAGCACAGATATATGCAGCACACTGAGCACAGATATGGAGCGTTTTTCAGGCAGAGAACGGATAAAACTGGTGGTCACTGATCAGCAAAACTCTGCACTGTACTCCTCCTATATAATACAGCTGCTCCCCAGTCCCCACAATTAAGCAATAAGCACAAATATTTGCAGCAACATTAATAAACGGAGAGGACACCAGCCACGTCCCCTCCCTAACATTTCCAATGCACGAGTGAAAATGGCGGCGACGCGCGACTTCTTATATAGAAGCCGAATCTCGCGAGAATCCGTCAGCGGGATGATGACGTTTGGGCGTGCTCGGGTTAACCGAGCCATACGGGAGAATCCGAGTATGCCTCGGACTCGTGTAAAATGGGTAAAGTTCGCGGGGGTTCGGTTTCCGAGGAACCGAACCCGCTCATCACTAATATATATATATATATATATATATATATATAGGTTGTATAGCCTGCCGCACTTAGTATCGTCCATACTAGGAGTGCTGGATGCATAATATGTTGCAATAGTCCCAAAGAAATAGAAACCAGCACCTCCACATTACTGCATAACGAAATCTTTATCAAGATATAAAAATCTTAAAACACCAGAGGCAAGAAACATTGAATAAAGCACATGGGGTGTCAAAAACTGCATTATATCATATCACCATATCCAAAGTTGTAAATAGTGCAAGCCTCCAGCGACAGACAGGTGGTAGGTCAACAGCTGTTTCGGTGCTCACAGAGGCACCTTCCTATATTCATTTACAAAAACAGCTAAAATCACATGATTTGCCCTTTTTTTTGCTCCTGGAGTATTATTAACCCCTAATACAGTGGTTCACAAACTGTGTGCCGTGGCACCCTGGGATGCCTCAGGACACTTGCAGGAGTGCCTTGGATTGAAGGTCCAGGACCAATTCAAATTATTTATGGTCAATAGTCAAAACCAGTGCTGGTGGCTTGCAATTATAAAATATGTAGACAAACAGAAGCAAATATTGTTCCTCAGCACACAATTGAACCTAAGGATGACATATAAACACAATTTACTTAATTTAATATTTCTTTCAAAATTTCTCAATAAGAAACTTTTGGCCTAGGGGTGAAACAATTCTGATACTCTAGGGTGCTGTAATTCGAAAAGAGTTTGGGAACCACTATCCTAATAACATTCATTTCCAGGCAATTTTGACCACAGTAAAAGCAATGAAAAATA
This sequence comes from Pseudophryne corroboree, assembly GCF_028390025.1. NCBI lineage: Eukaryota > Metazoa > Chordata > Amphibia > Anura > Myobatrachidae > Pseudophryne > Pseudophryne corroboree. The sequence continues at coordinate 160,700,065 of NC_086452.1, read as the reverse complement.
CATATTGTACAATATATATTTTTAGATGCTGTAATCATCTGTACAGCTTATTTTCAGCCTCAATGTAGGATCAGTTCCTGAAAGTTATGTTCGAACTGGAGAATCCAGCTTTACGTAAGGTATGTAGTATCATGTAAATAAACGTTTTTCACTAATATACACAATTAATTTTTGTATTAATCAACATATTTCCACTTTGTAGAGATCGTGGCAAAAAGGGAGTGGTGCTCCATTATATTGAATTCAAAACCTGCAAGATCTGACGCTGGATGAAAGCAATATTGTGATGTGGTCAAAATTGACTGAAAATGAGTGGATATCAATGTTATTGAGGTTAATAATACTGTAAGAACAAAAACAGGTCTAAATTCTGTGATTTTAGCTGTTTTTATGATTTTTTCTAAAAAATACAGATCCAAATCCAAAATCCGCAAGGGATTACAGATGCAGAACAAGGGAATACAGATACAAAACACAAAGAAGATACAGATCCATGGCCAGACTGCCCATCTGGCACTTCTGGCAAGGGACAGAAGGGTCAATGGGCTGGTGGGCCGGTCCTGTCACACCGAGAGCCGGGAAGGCCACGCGCAGCCTCTGGCTCTCTGGTCTGGCCACCCACCCCTCTGTCTGTCTCCATGGAAATGGAGGCTTGCCACGAGTCCATGGCCCCTGACTCACGGCCATGTGTTGTATTGTGTGCCCCCGCCCCCATATTGAAATGGGTCCATGCCCCCTGGACTCACGGCATGCTCCCATGCATAGGGTCCCTGCGCCCGCTTTCACGGTGCAAGTTTCCCTTTTATGTGACATGCGTGCCTTTGGTGCACGCATGCATTCACATGCCAGGGCTGATTTTTGCCTCCAGTCCATCCCTGTACAGATCCAAAACCCGAGATTTCTGTCCAAACACTGGGTCCAGAGACAACAGGTTCCTTAATCACAGATATTCCAAACGGTAACTAATAGGTAGAAAATGTACAAGAAATAAGTTAAAAGAAGGCTTATCTGTCCAGAAAGCATAAGTGCCAACGCGTTTCGTCCTAGCTTTATCAAGGGGATCCCAATTTTTTATTATTTTTCCACACCATTAGGCGCTATATACACTCCAACGTACTATATTACTACCACTTGTGTGTCTCACTAATGTACATCTTCTTGTATAAAGCTGCCACTCAGTTATAGTTGAGTGGTGTATTAAGATTTGTGTTGCTATTACAAGTCTAAAACACGTAGGTCACTTACCTTGGCGCCTATTTCTCCCTTTTTATATATATATATATATATATATATATATATAAACAAGAGTCCAACAATGTGGAGGTGCACTCGTCAAATTCAAGCAATCAGCAACTTCATTTTGTTCACAATGGCTTTATTTCAGTCGATATTCGGCTCTTTAGGTCGACGTTTCGATCCTCATTCTAGGATCTTTATCAAGACAAGCTTCCATTTATACACAATATTTTGAAAGCATCATATATTGATTACTACAAAAGAACAAAAAATTAATAGAATAAATACATACATAAACAGAAAACAAAAACAAAAAACAAAAAACGTGAATGGACTACCACGCCCTTTGAGCATTTTAAAACAAAACTCTCTTAGCACCTTGTGAGGTTCAAAGAACAACGCCATGTCTCTGCCCGTAATTACCGAGTGTGAACACCAACACCAAAACATTAGTCAGCTTACACCAATGTGAGGTATAGAAATCTCTAAGGTGTGCAACAGCTATTAAACAAAAGGATGTCAGTAACATCACACACTTACTCGGGAAATCAATATGCCATGTTCAGACAGTAACTATGCTGTACGGCTAGTCAGGCTTTATACAAATAGGATTCTGTAAAAATGAATTAAAAATTGTAACTGTGTGTGTATAGCCACAAAGACATATTAGGATGAAACATCCACACACATCAGAAACCAACAGTGGGACAGCACGGGCTGCGATACTTACAAATGTGATTACTTAAACTCACAATCATGGAGCAACTCAGATAACATGGAAAATCACTGTGAAGAGAATACCAAAAATTCATGCTTCATCCAATGGCTACCAATATGTATAAACCTAATAACCAATACTAGATGCCTAGTTCAGCACTCACCTGCAGTAAATGAAATCCTGACAACCTCTACAGCCACACAACCTAACAGCAAATAGAGTCACCTTATATACCCGTATACAGGAAGTAGAGGTGCAAACCCCTGCTGGTACCCCTTTACGTTTTCCCTCTCATAGATAAACCTACCAAATACACAAATCTATCCACAACTTCAAGTACATACTGGGCCGCTGTAGAGGCAGTCCGTGCAATTTAAAACAGCTCGGACAGCTCAAACCGCTGATCGCGCCGCCCGTGGAACGGCCCAGCACCGGAAGTGCTGTGTACTACAGTCTCAGACTCAACAGGGGCCTCTGTGGACCAAAAAGCTAATGCTGAATGTAAACATACAGCGCTCCGCTGGCCCAGCCTGTATACTGACACACACTTATAAAGAAATAGACATCATTCAACCACACTACAAAAAAATTAACAAAAGAATATACACTAAAGTCCGGTGCCAAGGAAAATAAGTCACTTAATTACACCTTTATTACATAAAGAATACTACATTCTGAGAAATTATCATAGAAACATAACCATGCATTTCGGTGTCTGATCAGAGGAATACGGAGCCAATAATTCATATAAACCAACCCATTAACCAAATTGCGCCGGTGTAATCACACTCAGGGTCAATACGTTCAGAGACAAGGATCTAAATTAATGCTATAAGGGGAACGTGGTGGTCATTATATGCAAACAAAAGTTCACTAAATTATATTCATAAAAAAATATATATATGGAATTGTTGCGGCACAACACGGAACACTAGACCTAGGTCTCCGACAACTAATAATAATAGATATAAAAAATTAAATAAAATAAACAGAAGTTCAATAACTAAATAAACCATAACATAATATAATGATATCATGTAATCTGCAATCATAAGTATTATCAAGTTGTGGTCCATGTTGTGTCGCACAAAACTAAATTCATGATAAATCTATTCCATGTAATCGCAGAATACCAAGACAGACCCAGTGTAAGAATTATTAGGGTAAGAGGCTCGTAAGGGAGCAATTTATAGAAAGGCATTCATGGCAGAATGCTCATTAAGGCCTTTTGGTGAGACAGTATTGAGGTGTGTAATCCAGAAGCTTTCCCTTTTACGTAAGGCTAAAGTACGGTCCCCCCCATTTGGTGGTGGTGGGACCCAATCGATTAGCCTGCATTTCAAATTTGCCACCTGATGACCTCTTTGGAGGTAGTGTCGAGCAACAGGCTTATCAGTGATACCTGTTTGGATTGCTGTTCTAATAGATAACCGATGGTTTGCCATCCGTTCCCTAAAACACCGGGTTGTAAGCCCTACATAACACAGTCCACAAGGACATGTGAGAGTATAAACCACAAAGTCAAGCCTACAATGCAGATGGTACCTGATTTTTATATTCCTGCCGGAGTGTGGATGGGGAAAGGTAGGGCCTGTAAGTAGGGATCTACATGTCGTACACTTCCCGCATGAGAAGCAACCAGGTTTACTACTCATAATCTGGAGAAAATTAGGTTTAGTTTCTGGTACCATTGTAGGCCTCATCAGCATTTGTCTAAGATTTAATCCTCGTTTGTACGCCATCATTGGTGGATCCATATGTGTAAAGGGTAACCCCTGGTCAGATTTTAAAATTGGCCAATGTTTGCGTAATGTTTTTTGCGCGTGAAATGCGCATAATTGTCGAACTTTGTGGTAAAAACCATACAGTTCTCGTTAGCTGCAACCCGTGATATGGTACCACTAAATATATTACTGGCTTTGTGAAGACTGTTACTGATCACTTTAGTTGAATACCCTCTTTCACTAAAACGCTGTGACAATGCTAAATTCCTTTGTCGTATAAACAACCCGTTATGAAGTCTAAGAACACTGTACGCTGTTTGCTTAAGAAGTACCGTAAGGGTACGCTATCTGCGTAACGATCGCTCAGCCGTAGGCGAGACGCTCAGGCGTCACGTTCGCTCGCGGCCCAGTGATCACAGGACACGTTATTGGCTATGACTAGAGTAATGATTTGCTATGGCGTAGCTTACGCTCGAGACCACGAGGAGGTCACCAGCGGTGCAGACGCTCACAATGCTATACCTTTATGTCTAAACCTTATACCAATGAAATACACAGAATACCTTAATGTGAATACAGGGTGTAAGTGCAACCTTGTGTAACCTGACTAACTACAAAGCTGCTTGAGCGTTACCGACGCTCAAGTGAACACTTAACACTATAGAAAATACACAGATACTGGTTTAGGGTCCAAAGCCTATTAACTGTATTATATCTAATATACTTGTATAAAGGGGATAACAGTACAAATGATACACTACAATATAACAGAGACTTCCTAACCACAGAACTAAACAACAAATACAAAAAGACAATACTACTCTGACCTAAATGCAATACAATACAATACTATGAGAGATATAAGAGAAAAGAGGAGAGAGAGAGAGAGAGAGATGAGAGAAATTGGCTCACAGTAAGACAATGATTACGGAGAGAAAACTTACGCACAAAGGGTATGATCGCATGCGCCTCGATATCCAGCTCCCGGCTATCAGCAGATAACCGTTGATGAGAGAGTGCAGTTGGATATGGTCGGCCTGCCTATTTATGCCCCACACACAATGCAATCTCATAGTCCCTACAATCCCATTGTCCATTGGATGAAGGAATTCGACCCTGTATCACAACAAAAGGTCATAGGGTGATTCATACAGGTGGGCTGTGACGATTTCCAACAGCTCAGGTGGGTGGGAAACTAGGTTTCCCGCCGCATACCTGAGTATGAGTAAATAATAGAAATGGACATAAACTTCTTATGTCCATAACTATTCGCACGAGCGATTAATACGCTCCAAACCAACACCGGAATATTGCTAATTAAATACTCTTCCGATGGGTACCAAACACTGCTGTATGATTCCTGTTAGACCCTTCGTACAATACAAAGAGGGATTCCTTTAAACAGGGACCTTCTATATTAACCAAACTTTCAGAAACTATCAAAGGGATCATGATCTATAAACTACATTAATTGTGAAAATATGTAACGAATGGGTCGCACGCTACGACTACATAAACTCTACCGTAAATACGCATACCGCGCCTGCGAGTGCACGCTATTGCGGGTATGCGCCTTCACGGGAGAGCGTACGCATGCGCAGCGCGGACCAGTGTGCGGTGCAAATATGGCAACGTGCATAGAGACATTTTTCTGACTTTGACAGTCCACCCTTTGGCAGTCAATAATAACTGCCACCTTCTAAAATATTTAAGGAGAAAAATGTAAGTCAGGGGTTAATTGATTTCCATGGTGGGGTAAGGAAGAAGAGAGGAGTAGGTGTGAAAAGGGTATGACCTAGTGAGAAAGTAGAAGCATGTGTGTATGAGTCCATGTTTGGAGGGTCATGTATCATCGTGCCGTACGTGTGGTAAATCAAGCTTCGAGGTATTGCGAAGTATACATTTGAATTCCTTCTTATCCCGTACTAAGGGTCTGTGGATGGGCTGTCAAACTCTACCGAGCTCATTTCGGCTTTCAGTTGTAACAAAATGGGGATGCACATTTTAGTTGATGATACATGAATGGGGGAGGTATGTGGTTGCTGATATCTGTGCCTGTATTCCCTATCGTCTATGTGTGTCGTTACCTGAGGGTTGTAGGGATGAAGATAAAGAACACTTACGAAAAATGCAATGATATTCTATGTCAGGGAAATGTACATCTGTTGTTGAAGTTGTGTTCGGTATCTGTTGAGAGTCGTCTTCTTTGCGCTGTTTTGCTCCTTAGGCATGAGCAACAAGCTTTGTCAGTGCCATCAGATTTACAAAAAAAATGTTGGGCTAGCGTGAGTTTAAAAGTACTAGGGAAACTGGGGATCCATGGCAAAGTTCATCAAGTGTCCATATCATAGGTTGTCAAAACTTCATCTTTGGTGCTTGTCTGTTGTCTGTATACATCTCGTCTCGTCAGCTTCCTCGTCCAAGGGGGTCTTTGTATCTTGGAGAAAAACAGAAAAACAGGTGAAAGAAACGGACCGTATAATCGCATTTTCATCACATTCTGGTTTCTATCATTGGGTCATAAATCAAATCCAGGTTAATTACGGTTTCCTCACTCCTCAAGCTCATCACTTTTGTACTTTGTTTGCACCTCATTAAAGCCTGCCCGCATCTAAATATCAATCCAATCGATATAATGACACCCAAGATACATAGTAGAAACTTTCCAACATCCATTATGACTCCTTGAGCCCAGTCTCCTAAACCGGAGAACCAATTTCGCGGGTTCAACCATGACACCCAACCAGTCAGCTCATTACCTACAGCAGCAAGGGTGAGATTGTGTTTTCGACGAAATTCCCACTTCAATTGGAGAATATCGTCCATCTTTTGGTCTATGACCTCTACCGGATCCTCGGTGCTATTTGTGATATACGTGCAACACTTTATGCCGTACTGTGTTGCCAATGTAACACAATATCCGCCTGTTACTGCTGTAAGATAATTAAGAACCATCCTATGCTGAACTAGTTCTGTTTTGTAAGCTTGAAGTTCTCTTCCAGTGTATCTAAACGTGTCATCATACATTTCAGTGATATTATCTAACAAATTGGCGAGTGCGGAAATGTATCTATAATTCATCACTCCTCGAGCGGTACGAGTGAAATCTAACGCTACCAGAACCTGAATCCCGGTGGATTCATGGATAAGATCAGAGGCCGGATGCTCTAACCTTTCTGACAGTTGTCTTTTAACTCGGTGCTCGTAATGAGTGTGAGTATAAGGAGCTTGGGCACCACGGTGTATGTCCTTCATTTTGTCATGTGTAACAGTCATCACTTCAGGCAACACTTTTCCAATATAACACAATCCTTCAGAGTTTGGGGCAAGCCACTTGTACGCCTTTCTCCCGCATATGAAATATGCATCATCGGGGAGAACATAAGGGACGGAGAAGGACATGATCATGTTACAAACCTTCCAGGTGAAATCTCCTGACCCTAATTCTTCCATCTGCTTAATGCACGTATCGGTTTGTACGATATGTGCACAGTATCCTGGTGATACCTCTCCAACTCTAGTAATCCTATTTCCTAAGGTATATCGATACCGGAAAGATTTTCCTCTACTGGCTATATGGCGTACGAGCTCTGTATCTGTAGGCATTCTATCTGCTCTGTGTGAAAAGGTCATGGTAAGGTTGCTCCATGACACTTCCCAATTTCCCGGTTTTCTGGGATTGGAGATATTAAAACATAAGAGGGACCTATCCACATGGTATTGGTGGAGCTTCAAACTAGGAGGGCTGGAGATGTTAAACCTCCGATCCACCGGTCTCCCACCACTTAGCTCAAGTACCTCCCCTAACGTTAAAGGAAATGGTACTAGCCCTGATTTGCTGTGACCCTGAGGTACTTGAGAGCATACCCAACAATCTATACAAAATGGAAAAAAGGGGGTATGATCAAAGGCGCCTGAATGGGTGGGAAGGGAAAAACGGGAAGGGATACAAGGTATACAAGGTGATTACTAGGATTATGACATAAGCAAAATAAGTAAATATAATTAATTTCAACAATACTTGATGTATTCTTCAAACGGGTCTCAATCAGAACGTCCGTCTATGGTAAGAAGCCTCAATGGATATATAAAATAGAGAAAATAAAAGAAAGACCAATGTGTAGTATGTTTAAGAGAGTCTATAAAGCAGTGGTGTCCGGAAGATGGAGCCCTGGTGATTGGGGAACTTGATAGCAGAAAGGACAGGGTCTCACCACCAATTCTTTCAAGAGTAGGGACGTACCAAGACTCACAATGAGAAAGATGGGAGAAAGCACATAAAGGTATCTTTGTCTTTTTCTGATCGATGGAAGGTACAGCGTACCTCACTCACATGTACAGCAGAAGATTTCCTCATATAATGGTATCTTACAGAGGTGATCAGGCTTAGGTCAATAAAAGAAATCCACTCTCAGCATGCACCAACGCCGTTTCAACCCTAAGGTCTTTTTCAAGGTGTATGTCATAATCCTAGTAATCACCTTGTATACCTTGTATCCCTTCCCGTTTTTCCCTTCCCACCCATTCAGGCGCCTTTGATCATACCCCCTTTTTTCCATTTTGTATTGATTCTCACCTGTTGTTTGGGCAGGTTTAGGGGTTTGATTGGGCAGACTTTCCCTGCGCCAGAGTTCACCACCCACTTTTTCTTCATACCCAACAATCTGTTTGGTTTAACACGTTACCCACTAAGGAGTGATAGTCACTCAATGGATGCCGGTCCATATGGATATTAAAACTGGATTGGCATTTCTTTATGCACCCATCTTCAACCAGATTATCACAGAGCCTACAGATACAATTTTCTTCAGCTAACAATCCATCACAATTTCTTCTATCGGATCGTTTTCTGATACTCGCCTTTGCTTGTTGGTTTGGTTGATCTTGGAAAACTACGCCTCCATCATCATAATCGGAACCCATTCCAGAACCTCTTTCGACCTCTATGGTACTCTCGCCGGAACAGACTGCTCTGGTCAACATCATGGTTAACATCAAAATCCGGATCACAGTCTCTTGGGGCAAGTCAATCTTTGAGGAGGAAATAGAGAAGAATGAGAAGGGGGAAAAAGAAATTTTAAGGGAGAGGGGCTGGGAAGTGGAGAAAAACAATAAAAGGGAGAAGGGAGTCGACAACTGCTTTCGGTCTTCAAGGCTCAAGTGCTGCCTCAGTCCTCCTGGAACAGACACTCCAGTGATACAACCTCTACCGTCTGTTCCTTATCACGGGACTTCTCTGGATCAGCAACCTTTTTGCAGTGGGATGAATGGACCCAAGTCTCTCTCTCAGCAACCTTCAATGCTGTGGTGCTAGTCAATAAGACCTGGTATGGTCCTTCCCATCTATCAATAAGACAACCTGAGCGTAGAAAATTTCGTATCATTACATAATCCCCAGGTTCAATGTCATGACAATTACTACCTGGTAAATCAGGAATCACCAACTTCAGATTATCATTTTGACTCCTCAACTGCTTACTCATGTTAATCAAGTACTTTACAGTTACTTCATTGTTACATTTCAAATCATCCTGAGGGTTAATCATGACATGCGGTTGTCGACCAAACAAGATTTCAAAAGGAGACAGATTAAGAGGGGACCTGGGAGTGGTTCTGATGCTATACAAAACAATGGGTAAAGCTTCTGGCCACGTCAATCCTGTCTCTGCCATTACTTTACTCAATTTATTTTTAATAGTGCTGTTCACTCTTTCGACCTTCGCACTCGCCTGTGGACGGTACGGAGTGTGCAGCTTACTATCAATTCCCATCAACTTACACATTCCTTGAAAGACATCACCTGTAAAATGGGTACCCCTATCACTTTCAATGATTCTAGGGATACCATATCTACATACAAATTCCTGCACAATTTTCTTAGCTGTAAACATAGCGGTATTTGTAGCTGCTGGAAAAGCTTCGACCCAATTCGAGAAAACATCTATACAAACAAGTACATATTTCAAATTTCGACATGGGGGTAATTGAATGAAGTCAATTTGTATTACCTGGAAAGGGCCGCCGGCAGGTGGGATATGGGATGGTTCTGTAGGTATTGCTTTTCCAATATTCTTTCTCAGACAGGTAAGGCATGACATTGCTCTTTTACTCGCATGAGAGGAGAATCCTGGGGCGCACCAGTATGCTCTTACCAATTTGCACATCCCCTCCTTGCCTAGATGAGTCAGCCCGTGAGCTGCTTCAGCCAGACATGGAAGGTATGCCCTGGGGGCCACTGGTTTACCATGTCCATCCGTCCAGAGCCCTGAGGACTCCTGGCCATATCCCTTTGCCCTCCAGACTGCTCTTTCCTGTGTGGAACACAAATTCTGCATCTCACACAACTTCTGTGTGTTGATGGTATTAAATACCATCAGTTGTGTGGTGTCTGTCCGTATGGGGGTAGCAGCTGCAAGCTTTGCGGCCTCGTCTGCTCGGCTGTTACCAAGGGATACTGGGTCTTGGCTATATGTATGTGCTTTACATTTGATAACAGCCACTCTGTCGGGTTCCTGTATCGCTGTTAGAAGCCTTTTTATATGAGCTGCATGCGCTATCGGTGTGCCAGCTGCCGTCATGAAATTTCTGAGCCGCCATAAGGCTCCGAAATCATGTACTACCCCGAAGGCGTATCTAGAATCGGTGTAGATATTGGCTGACTTACCCTTAGCCAATTCACATGCTCTGGTTAGGGCGACCAGTTCAGCAACCTGGGCTGAGTGAGGTGGGCCTAGCGGTTCCGCTTCTATGGTGCCTTGGTCATCTACGACTGCGTATCCAGTACACAAGTCTCCCGAGTCTGACTGTCTATGACAACTACCGTCCGTGTAGAACGTGAGTTCTGCATCTTCCAGTGGGTTGTCACTGATGTCAGGCCTTGCGGTAAAATTTTGGGTCAAATATTCCATACAACCATGTGTATCTTCCTTTGCATTAAATCCTCCTTCCCCATCACTCTCACCTTCCACCCTTTGTGTCTGACCAGGCACACCTGGGAGAAATGTTGCAGGGTTTAATGCACTGCATCTCCTTATGGTGATGTTTACTGGGGCCATTAATGCCAATTCCCATCTTGTAAACCTTGCAGATGAGACGTGTCTGGTTTGGGCAGAATTCAATAAGGCAGATACCGCATGCGGTGTATGGATTGTGAGGTTGTGGCCTAGCACGACATCTTCGCTTTTCGCCACTAGCAATGCTATCGCCGCAACGCTACGCAAGCATGTGGGGAGGGATCGCGCTACCGTGTCTAGCTGGGCGCTGTAGTATGCAATTGGCCTGCTGGCGTCACCGTGTTTTTGTGTTAGTACACCTGCTGCGCACCCAGCACTTTCTGTTCCGTATAGTTCAAAGGGTTTCCCATAGTCTGGCATACCTAGTGCTGGTGCCTGCGTTAGACACTGTTTGAGTCTCTCAAATGCTGTTTCGGATTCGTCTGTATGCGAAATCCGATCAGGTTTGTTTGAGGAGACCATTTCCTGCAAAGGTAGCGCCAATATGGAAAACCCTGGGATCCAATTACGGCAATACCCACACATTCCTAGAAACGTCCTGATCTGTTGCTGGGTTTGTGGCAGTGTCATGTCTCTAATGGCTTGGATTCTATCAGCGGTCAGGTGTCTCAGTCCTTGTGTTAGACAGTGTCCCAAATATTTTACCTTAGTTTGGCATAATTGTAACTTGTCTTTGGAAACCTTGTGACCTGTGTCTGAAAGATGAAACAGGAGCTGTTTCGTATCTTTCAGAGAAGCTTCCAATGAATCAGAACACAGTAGTAGATCATCCACGTACTGTATCAACACTGATCCACTCTCCGGTTGGAAAGACTGTAGACAATCATGCAAAGCCTGGGAAAATATACTTGGACTATCTATGAAACCTTGGGGTAACCGAGTCCACGTGTATTGGACTCCTCTGTATGTGAATGCAAACAAATATTGGCTGTCAGGGTGCAGAGGTACCGAAAAGAAAGCGGAGCAGAGGTCAATAACAGTGAAAAATTTGGCAGTGGGAGGAATTTGCATTAGGATGACAGCTGGATTAGGCACTACGGGGAACTGACTCTCAACTATTTTGTTAATCCCCCTTAGATCCTGCACTAGCCTGTAACCCCTCCCCCCACTCTTTTTAACAGGGAAGATGGGACTATTTGCTGTGCTGGACGTTCTTACCAGAATGCCCTGTTGCAGCAAGCGCTCTATTACTGGGAAAACTCCTAACTCCACCTCTGGCTTCAGAGGATACTGTGGGATTTTTGGAGCTATCCTACCATCTTTTACTTGTACAACTACTGGAGCTACGTTTGCCATTAATCCAGTGTCCTGTCCATCTTTTGTCCAAAGTGACTCTGGTATCTGAGATGTCATCTCTTCTACTTGGGATGGATTCCTATTTGTCATAATGGAATGTGACATTAATTTTGATGGGGAGTCTAACATGTCTCGTACCTCCTGAGCGTGATTCTCAGGAATGTCCAAGAATACACCTTCAGGAGTACAATAAATGACGCAACCCATTTTACATAGTAAGTCTCTACCCAGGAGATTAGTTGGTGCCGATGCAGCCAGCAAAAAGGAATGCTTGGTATGCAAAGGCCCTATTGTAATCTCGGCTGGTTTGCTAACAGGGTAGTGCTGGACTACCCCTGTTACTCCCATGGCTGGAATTGTCCTACCAGTGGTTCTCATGCCCACTGTCGAATTTATCACTGACTTGGCCGCCCCTGTGTCTACAAGAAAGTTTAAAGTTTTACCAGCTACATTGATTGCAATCTCTGGTTCGCTTCCAAGACTGGCAATCAATTTAACTGGGTGCAGATTACAGGTATGGCCACACCCCTATTGGGTATGCTGACCTCCCTGAATCCCGCTGGCAGCGACTACTTGTGCGGGGGTTAGCTGGGAACTACCAGAGGCATGCCAATCTCTGTTCGGGGGATATCTTTTTGTTTCCCCTGTATGTGGCTCAAAACTCCGCCTCTGTGGACCCTGCTCCCAATGTCGTGTGTCGTGTCGTTGTCTAGGGGGTTGAAAAGATCTTTGTACACTCTTTGTTCTACATTCTCGTGCATAGTGTCCCGGTCTGTTACAAGAAAAACATGTTATTACACTTGCCTTACCCACAGGATTCGGTGGTACATACGCAGGCTGCCTTGTGGTCAGCGCCTGTATACTTACGGACATCAACTTATCACTTTGCGATTCCCTGTGCCTAGTGATGTTTCTGTCGTGATCAATAGCAGCCTCTCTCAATGTGGACACTGACAGACCTCGCCAACATGGTTGTGTGGTCTGTACCCTAGCTTTTAATGTTTCTTTCAAACCATCCATCAGTACAGATACTGCTACTTCTCGATGGTTTGGGTTGGTCTTAATGTCTTCTATACCAGTGTACTTTGCCATTTCTAATAGTGCCCGGTGAAAATATTCTGTTGCCGTTTCGGACTCCTTTTGCTTAATGGAGAATATCTTGTTCCATTTAACAACGGCTGGGAAATACTCCTTTAGCTGTAAATTTATCCTTTTTACATTATCCTTGTTGTACACGTCTGTAAGCGGTACATCTTTATCCAATGCACAGTCAGCTAAAAATTGAGTTGCGTCGACATTGGAAGGTAAACAAGCTCTTAGCAGTATCTGCCAATCCTTGTTGTTGGGTTCTACAGTGTTACCTAGATCCCTGATGTATTTTTGGCTAGCAACTAAGTCCTTTCTGGGGTCAGGAAATTCGGACACTATTGTTCTTAATTCCATTCTGGAAAATGGAGTGTACATGGCAATGTTCCTTATGGGAGTGGCTCCAGACACATCTGTTTTTCCATTGGGAACTGCTATTACCCTTACAGGAGCAATTCTAACAGCCTCTTCCTGTGTAGATTCTACTGCTTGTTGTGGTACAATTGTTTCAGTGTAGTGCATGGTGCCGTACTTACCCGTTGACACGACCTCACCTATCCCTCCGCTAGGGGCTTTCACTAATCTCGTGGGTGTCGCTGTGCCTACTGTGGTCTCTGCTATGGTGGCTGCAAGAGAGAGAGCTGAAATTGTTGCTGAATCGTCTTCTTGATCACACTCCTGAGGAAGGTTCAAAACAGGGTACATCTTGCACGGGTTAATACTTGCATGAGTTATTTGGTTAACATCATTAACATTTACAGGGTTACTAAGAGTTTGTGTTTTACAACCCAGTGCGTTTCTCTCCGCAATCAACTTCTCTCCTGCAATGTATGGTGGAGGGGGAGCTGTGGCTATCAGCTTCCTGACTGCCCCAGATCCTGCCGCCAGAGCCAAACCTCTCTGTATCTCACCTTCCTGGTGCCATAACTGTAAATAATCATGATGTTGAATTCGTCTCTTTGTTGATTTTACGAGACATATCCTCCTCCTTAAATTTTGTAACACTTCTGGACTAAAGCTACCTATTCTTGGGAATTTGTCCCTGTCTTGTACAGTCATTCTCTCCCATTCATCACATAAAGATTCGGTGTGACTTCCATATTTTTCACACATTACATATCGTGCCGACCCAACTGGTCGGTTCACAGAATCAACCTGAACCAAGGTTGATCGCCCCCTACCTGAGCAACTGGCCCCCATAGTCTGCAGGTGTTGCTTAGTCCTCCTTGGATTTCTGTATCAAGGTTTTCAGCAAGCCTTTACAGACAACCAAATTACTCCACAGTAGGCCGGCGGTGGCGGTTTACCGAGTACCCCACTCACTCGCCCACCTCGACCAATACGACCTGATCACACCGACGTGGTGCTGGCGTACTCGATACAGGGCCCTACCAAAAACCTTCTGTTTACTGGAACATATGAGGGTTACCCGCAGGACACTTACTCTTTCCAGTAAAGGTGGGGTTGTTAGATAGTTCCTGAGTGACCAGCGAACTTCCCTTTAAAAATAAAAAATTACACAAATCACGTCAGAATGTACAAATAGCGTTTGTGACCACTTTACTCTAATGGTATTAGGTCAGATTACTAACTACTGCACACAATTACGTGCGGTCCAATCGTTCAGTACATAAGCACTACCTGTTATGTACTGAGAGATTTAATGGAATCGATGTTTCCGGCCGCGATTCCTTCAGCAAGAGCTTATGGCCTATATGGGTTCTGCACCAACACCCCAGGCGTTGTGCCTCTTGTACCTTTATAGCGGACCTTTTAGTACCTTGTGACCTCCTGGTCTTGACCTTATGACCTCCTGGTCTTGTTACCTTATGGTCCGCTATATTCTAATGCTCAAATATTATTTAACCAGGGATGCCTCCCTAGCCACCGTATATGTCACTTACACGTATGTCCCTTGACGAGTACCCGACTTTCCTTTTGGTTCCACCTTAAAGTTGTATAAACTTATGTATAAAAAAAAAAACACACTCACTCAACACATGTACACTTTTGTTTCTATATCTATTTCTGCGCAGAAATTGTCTTCAGTCCAACAGTGTTACCAATTAGGAGCAGGATCTGTTAAACTAAATTTCAGATTTTTCCAAAAATAGATTTGCGTTATTTACCGCTGTGCGTTAATTATCGCTTTGCGCTAATTATCGCTTTGCGCTAATTATCGCTTTGCGCTAATTCACCTTTTTCGTGACTTTGAGCTACGTGGGCGTAACCGGACGCTACGTTGCGTAATGTGCGCTGCGTGCGTCTGCCTTTTGGATTGCGTACGCTAGTCTTTGTTAGCGACACGTGTACGCAATGCAAAGATCCACCGTAACACAATATATACTTTTATCAATGTAAATGATCCCTGATCATCTACCGCAATCCACACTGACTGCCTTGTCTCCTAGACAAATCGTGTGTTGTTCTATACTTTAACTATTACCTTTACTATGAAATAACAGCAAATCTCTTTTAGCACTTTCTATCAACTATAAAAATTGGCAAACAGGAATAGTGATATACGAAATTGAAAAAGAAATGCAGATAAATGTATGCGTGCGTGTATACGCAAGACAGAAGAGAAATAAAACAGTTTTAAAAGACACAAGCGTTTTGTTCTTACTTCCGGTTCCCGGATTCCTTCAGCACTCTTTATCTAAGCGAAGCAGACGCTTATCCCGTCAGCACTGGGAGACAACCTCCCACCCTTTGCTGGGGGGATAATGTCTGCTGATCTACCTAGTGCAGATATGAGAAGGATAGGACGAGTCCCCAATTGACAATGCTAAATTCCTTTGTCGTATAAACAACCCGTTATGAAGTCTAAGAACACTGTACGCTGTTTGCTTAAGAAGTACCGTAAGGGTACGCTATCTGCGTAATGATCGCTCAGCCGTAGGCGAGACGCTCAGGCGTCACGTTCGCTCGCGGCCCAGTGATCACAGGACACGTTATTGGCTATGACTAGAGTAATGATTTGCTATGGCGTAGCTTACGCTCGAGACCACGAGGAGGTCACCAGCGGTGCAGACGCTCACAATGCTATACCTTTATGTCTAAACCTTATACCAATGAAATACACAGAATACCTTAATGTGAATACAGGGTGTAAGTGCAACCTTGTGTAACCTGACTAACTACAAAGCTGCTTGAGCGTTACCGACGCTCAAGTGAACACTTAACACTATAGAAAATACACAGATACTGGTTTAGGGTCCAAAGCCTATTAACTGTATTATATCTAATATACTTGTATAAAGGGGATAACAGTACAAATGATACACTACAATATAACAGAGACTTCCTAACCACAGAACTAAACAACAAATACAAAAAGACAATACTACTCTGACCTAAATGCAATACAATACAATACTATGAGAGATATAAGAGAAAAGAGGAGAGAGAGAGAGAGAGAGAGAGAGATGAGAGAAATTGGCTCACAGTAAGACAATGATTACGGAGAGAAAACTTACGCACAAAGGGTATGATCGCATGCGCCTCGATATCCAGCTCCCGGCTATCAGCAGATAACTGTTGATGAGAGAGTGCAGTTGGATATGGTCGGCCTGCCTATTTATGCCCCACACACAATGCAATCTCATAGTCCCTACAATCCCATTGTCCATTGGATGAAGGAATTCGACCCTGTATCACAACAAAAGGTCATAGGGTGATTCATACAGGTGGGCTGTGACGATTTCCAACAGCTCAGGTGGGTGGGAAACTAGGTTTCCCGCCGCATACCTGAGTATGAGTAAATAATAGAAATGGACATAAACTTCTTATGTCCATAACTATTCGCACGAGCGATTAATACGCTCCAAACCAACACCGGAATATTGCTAATTAAATACTCTTCCGATGGGTACCAAACACTCCTGTATGATTCCTGTTAGACCCTTCGTACAATACAAAGAGGGATTCCTTTAAACAGGGACCTTCTATATTAACCAAACTTTCAGAAACTATCAAAGGGATCATGATCTATAAACTACATTAATTGTGAAAATATGTAACGAATGGGTCGCACGCTACGACTACATAAACTCTACCGTAAATACGCATACCGCGCCTGCGAGTGCACGCTATTGCGGGTATGCGCCTTCACGGGAGAGCGTACGCATGCGCAGCGCGGACCAGTGTGCGGTGCAAATATGGCAACGTGCATAGAGACATTTTTCTGACTTTGACAGCTGCTTCATCTCTTCCAACTGTTTCTCCCTGATGATTCCATCATTGTTGATACGCATTACTCGCAAAAACTGCGAGATAGGTAAATTGTCTTTTAGTGAAGGGGGATGGAAGCTGCTGGTCAATAAAGTAGTATTTCTATCAGTGGGCTTTCTGTATACAGATGTAACAAATACTCCATCTACAATGGATACCTGAACGTCTAGAAAGTGAACCGAATGGTGGGAGCTTTCACAAGTGAATTTTACAGGGCTATTGAGCATGTTGATGTTGTTGACCATCTCTACAAAAGATTCCTGCGTGTCCTCCCAGATTAGGAAGACATCGTCAATGAATCGTTTGTAGAAAGAAATTTTAGAACCATATATGGGTAAAATGTGTGTCTCCTCAAACCTAGACATATATAGGTTTGCGTACGCGGGCGCCAGGTTAGAACCCATGGCTGTACCCGATAACTGGAGAAAGTATGAATCCTTATACTTGAAATGGTTATGGCTCAACACGAGATTGGTTAGTTCCAAAACAAATTCGGTAGGTACATTACCCTCTGGGTTTCCAATAAGTACCTCCTTGATTGCTTCCAATCCTTCACTGTGTGGTATAATCGTATACAGTGATTGTACATCCATAGTGGCTAAGAGACACTTGCCCCTGGGGACCCCATTTAGTCCAAGTTGATTAAGAAAATCACTTGTGTCGCGTATATAGCTGCGACATTTACTCACATATGGCTGAAGTATAGAATCAACCCACCTAGCGATAGGTTGTAACAGTGAGCCTTCGGCTGCAATTATAGGTCGCCCAGGTGGTTTGGTCATTGTTTTGTGGATTTTTGGAAGAGTATAGATGATGGGACATTTAGGTTCATCTATACTTAGGAATTCAAAAAGGTCCTGATCAATCCAATTACTCTCCACGCCTCTCCTTAAACTCAGATCAATGGTCTTTTTTATCATAGGTATAGGGTTATTAGTGACCCTACGGTATACATTAGTGTCTGCCAATTGGCGACATATTTCAGAATCGTAATCTTTCCAGTCCTGTATTACCACGGCTCCTCCCTTGTCCGCGGGTCTTATTACAATAGAAAAATACAAAAATCCTTTCCAGATTCCATATAGCTGCAGGTTATGCAGCCTGTACACTTATAGCATCCTGGCTTACGTGTTAAGAAATGAGTCTGTCCAGTCAGGGTAATACCAGTATTGTCGTTTCTGACTAGCAAGTCCTTCAAATTCTTGTTCCTTGTAAAGCTGGAAAGGATGTGAGATTTCTTAGCTATATGGAATCTGGAAAGGATTTTTGTCATCCACATACTGGGGTCCGTATTCCCATTAAACATATCCTAACCTGCAGCACTAGATTTGTTGTCTACTACATTAGATGCCCCTGTGGTCTATTCTATGTGGGCAAGACCAGCTGCATGCTAAAAGAAAGAACGGGCCACACATAGAATGGCCATCAGACAAGCACTGGATGGAGGCAATCAGGACCAACCAGTAGCAAGACATTTTAAAACCTTTCAACACAATCTCTCTACACTCAAGTATAAGATTATTGACCATGTTCCTGCTAACATCAGAGGGGGAGACAGAAGTAAGCAACTTTTACGTTTGGAAACACGCTGCATCCACAAACTTAATACAGTGGCTCCAGCAGGACTCAATGAATATATTTCGTGGAACTGTTTCTTATAATGCTTTATGTGTTTAACTAGCTGCGGTTTGTTACTCAGATTTATTGGGAGTATGAAGAACCATGGACTATGGGCTTTTGACTTGTGCTATAGGTTGGCGCTGCCTATACCTTAACACGCCTTAAGGTTCACATTCGTTATGTTAGAAGGTGGTCGCATTATGAGCAGTACTGTGTGGTTTGTGATTGCAGTGTGCATAATCATCTATTAATAGAATTGCAGTTTCTTAGTGCATATTGCTACATTCATCGTTTGTTTATTATTTTTTGTTAGATACTATTGTGTTACATTACCCTAGTGTTGGAGGAAGTAACCTCCACTCAGACTGGGTTACTGGGATATTATATAATATTTAGCTTTTATAGCAGTTTTTGTTTCAATATAAGTGTATCTTGTTCTTTTCAATCATGGTAAAACAGTACGTAGTTGTCACACCGGATTGCTATTATTAAGCCCAGTCATGGATTATTGTTCCCTGTACATCTATTGGGTTTATGAGGGTTAATTCGTTTTGTCACTTTGTTTATTGGTCTCCAGGCTACGGCTGACGGGACTCGGTGTGAACTCAGCACCCGTCGCACTTTGTGTGACGTCATCTACCTCGGCCACGGCCCCGGGACCACGAGCCGACACTGTGGGTGTATTGTCTATAAAGGTATGTGAATTATACTGTTTTGTATCCTGACGAAAGTTTTTGAAATAAAACTGAAACGTTGATGACACATAGGCGTTAGTGCCGTTATATTATCAGCATCTTAAGTCCTCTGAGTGCCACCTATATCTTCTGTGCTATATATATATATATATATATATATATATATATATATGTATACAGTATATATATATATATAGATATATATAGGCTGCAAAAAACGGCGGCACTCAAGCAGACTCAAATCGTTGTAGTCAAACAGCGGTTAGTTTTAATCCGACATGTTTCGGGGAACTCCCCGTCCTCAGGACTTAACAGGATCAGCTTTGGTCATCTAGGAGGGCACCGCAGCACGATATCAGTGGGAGAGAGAGTGCCAGGATCACCACATTGTATAGATATATATAGATATAGATATTAACAGTATATGTAACAAACAGCAGTACCAGCACTCACTACTTAAACAATAACAATCCCCGTTGCCCTGATTTAATGTAGTGTGACTCCCATATGGAGAAGTTTCATCGGCGGCACTCAGGAATAAACAACACAATGACAGCTACTTTCAGCCATCGTTTCAATGCAACAAAAATGCTGCTGCATTGAAATGTGGCTGAAAGTGTCTGTCGTTGTGTTGTGTTGTTTATTCCTGTGTGCCGCCAATGAAACTTCTCTCTCTATATATATATAGTACATACTGCTAGTGCATATATGACAATGTACCAGATTAATAACAGCAATGCACTGTAGAGAAAACAACATAGTCCTGTGCATAAGGTAACATATGTATAATGTATAATTCAAATGCACATTCTGGGAGCTGATCACTAGAGGAGGGGTGGACCCTTGGGCAGCCTAGCCCACCTGGGGTTTCCCCTGTGGTCCAGTCCAACCCTGCATGTAAATGTTATATGTTGCTTGTGGAACTTAGAAACACATTTGATTTTCCATTGATTAATCTTATAAGATCGACAGAAATCAAAGGGATAAGGTCAGGATCCCGACATTCAGAATACCGACAATGGGATCCTTGCAGTCAGAATCTTTTCGGACCCCTAAGGTAAGTACTGAGGTTTGGGTTAGGCACTAGGGGGAGGTTAGGGTTGGGCTGTGGTGGCAGTTAGGGTTAGACTGCAGGAGGGGATGGTTAGAGTTAGGCTGCAGGAGGGGATGGCTAAGGTTAGGATGTGGAAGTGAGGGTTAGGATTAGGGAGTAGGGGAAGTTAGGGTTAGGCTGCAGGGGGTAGGAAAGCGTTAGGCTGCGGGTGGGGATGGTTATGGTTAGACCGCAGGAGGGGTGGGTTAGGGTTAGGATTAGGGGTTGGGATGGTTAGGGATAGGCTGCAGGAGGGGAGAGTTAGGCTTTGGATGCATGGGGGTACAGGGTTAGGCTGCGGGAGGGGATGGTTAGGGTTAGGCTGCGGAAGGGTTAGGATTAGGGGGTTGAGTTAAAATACAGCGTACTGTCAAGATTCTCATGGTCGGAATACTGCTGTCAGATTTGGGGGCCAGGCCACTCCAAGTCCTCAACACACCACATAACATAGTGTACCATGCTTTTAATGAGTGTCTCTTTGCATACCATAATACTGAGGGTTTATATTATTATTTTTTTGCACACAGATGCGCTTATTATAGTAATGGTGGCATGCACCAGTGTGCATCAATAAAGGGTTAGTGCTCCACTACAGTGATAAAAACAAAGAACACCAGTGTGTACCAAAGGTTGTTGCTGCCCTTGCATTAGGATCTCTGGGCAGCACTATGGGCAGTGACAAGAAAAACCCCACCATTGTGCACCCAGGGTTATTTAATGCTGTCCCTGTATTAGGAGCTCTGGGCTGCACTGTGGACAGTTATAGCACCAGCTTGACTGTACAGCAAGAAGGGGTTAATGGCATTAAAAATAAATAATGCTGCCCTCTGTTATTTAGGAGGATCTCTGGGCTGTGTAGTGCACCAGTAAAGGATTAATATAATCATGTCCTGACAGTTTAGTGGATGTTTTCCCTGTCTGTAATGCCCTGGCAGTCTAGTGGATGTCCTCCCTGTCTGTAATACCCAGGGAGTCTAGTGGATGTTCTCTCTGTCCGTAATGCCCAGGCAGTCTAGTGGATGTGCTCGCTGTCTGTAATGCCCTGGCAGTCTAGTGGATGTTCTCCCTGTCTGTAATGCCCTGGCAGTCTAGTGGATGTTCTCTCTGTCCGTAATGCCCTGGCAGTCTAGTGGATGTGCTTCCTGTCTGTAATGCCCTGGCAGTCTAGTGGATGTCCTCCCTGTCTGTAATACCCAGGGATTCTAGTGGATGTGCTCAATGTCCGTAATGCCCAGGCAGTCTAGTGGATGTGCTCGCTGTCTGTAATGCCCTGGCAGTCTAGTAGATGTGCTCCCTGTCTGTAATGCCCAGGCAGTCTAGTGGATGTGCTCGCTGTCTGTAATGCCCTGGCAGTCTAGCAGATGTGCTCCCTGTCTGTAATGCTCTGGCTGCCCTGGCAGTCTAGTGGATGTGCACCCTGTCTGTAATGCCCTGGCAGTCTAGTAGATGTGCTCCCTGTCCGTAATGCCCTGGCAGTCTAGTAGATGTGCTCCCTGTCCGTAATGCCCAGGCAGTCTAGTGGATGTCCTCCCTTTACGTAATACCCTGGCAGTCTAGTGGATGTCCTCCCTGTCCGTAATGCCCAGGCAGTCTAATGGATGCGCTCACTGTCTGTAATGCCCAGGCAGTCTATTGGATGTGCTCCCTGTCTGTAATGCCCAGGCAGTCTAGTGGATGTCCTCCCTGTCCGTAATGCCCAGGCAGTCTAGTGGATGTCCTCCCTGTCCGTAATGCCCAGGCAGTCTAATGGATGCGCTCACTGTCTGTAATGCCCAGGCAGTCTATTGGATGTGCTCCCTGTCTGTAATGCCCAGGCAGTCTATTGGATGTGCTGTCTGTCTGTAATACCCTGGAAGTATAGTGGATTTGCTGCCTGTCCGTAATGCCTATGCAGTCTAGTGGATGTGCTGTCTGTCCGACATCCGCTGTGAATTGGCGCAGAGTCTTTGCACCAGGCACTTATATTGAATCCAAAACCTGCAAGATCTGACACCGAGCAAGGCTGGAAAATTGGAGCCACTGTTCAGATTCCCCTCGGATCCTGGCTGTTCGGGTGGGCTGGGGCTCTCAGAGAACCGAGCCCGCTCATCTCTATATAATAATACTGAATTGAATTGAAAACCTACTAGCCAAAATGTCAGTTTATTAAATGTACTAATGATGTAGCAGCCCTGCCCCGCCCCCAAAGTGGTTATCAACGTCTCCTCTCCGGACTTCTCCCGGAGCGGAGTCCTACAAATTAGGCAAGTATGGCTTAGAGGTAACATTTGTCATTTACATCTAATAAAATTATAAGTAGAGGCTGATTGGTTGGTATGAGCAACTTCTCCTCTCTATTCATTGCGTGATGCATGGACCCCTATATTCTACAACTGACATCAAATTATAGGGTCTATTCAATGCAGAGACTTCTGCAGCTGAAGAGATCACACTACATGCCTGCTGTAGTAGGGTGCGGGGGGCCGCGGCCGCCGCTTCAGCAAGCAGCCGGACAGCCCCAGAATATCAAGCCAGTGGGGGATGGTGTAAATTGTCTAAGGCAGTGAGCCGGCCAGGGTTAGGTGCAGAGGGTCTGTGGCAGTGAGCCGGCGGAGAAGGGTGCAGAGGGTCAGGGGCAGTGAGCTGGCTAGGGAAGATGCAAAGAGTCTGGAGCAGGGCAGGCACTGCAATAACATGCCGGCGGCGGGAGGGAGGGGGCTCCGGCTACTGCTGGTGGGGGGGAGTGGGGATGGCCGCGGCTGCAGCCGGACAGGACAGACTGGCTATTAAGAGAAATCTATCACTTTCCAAAAAACTGTCCTGCAAAAGAATAATTTTTTCCGAAGTGATAAATTTAGTAGCAAAAAATTATAAATACTGAAAAAATTGTGCAGAGAAGGCTGAGAATTCAAAACTAAAACTTCTCAGTTCACAATTTTTCCATAATGAATATGCCCCAATGACCTTAAAGAGATTTTATTTGCAGACAAGTCACTGTCTCCTATCTCCCTCTGCTTCCCTGTTGTGTAAAGGGGGCTACTGACGGGAGAGATGTGTGCTGAGCGATCTTAACACAAACCGCTCAGCACACATCTCTCCCTCTGCTCAGCACAGCACGATGTGCTGAGCGTGGGGGGGGGGGGGGGGGGGTTGGGCGCTCACTTCACACAACGGCTCAGTCTAGCACCGGCAATAGGATGCGCGGGGTCACGCATCGCTATCGCTGGGGGCATACACACGAATGATCCGTGCTGAAAATCTAAGCAATCTAGTCAGATTGCTTAGATTTTAATCACGGATCTCTCCGTGTGTACCCCCTTGACAGTTTTTTGTTTGTTTGTTGGTTTGTTAGTTTGTTTGTTTGTTTGCGTGTTTTTTTTTAAACTAAATAGAGAACCTTTTTTTAAATCAGTGCAATAAAATGAAAAACATGTTTTGTTTTGCTGTGCAGAGGAACCATGTTTCATCACACAATTAGAAAAATATAAAGTCAAAATAAATATTATTTATAAACATTGTGTGTTTTCTATTTACAATTGGATAACGATTCAACTGTCTGCATTCTTTTAGCCCAGTTTTACAGGGCCTTATACTGGAGCTTAGACAGCAGATGGTAAATAGTTAATGCACTGAAATCATCTTATAATAGGAGACTGGATTATTCATATAATATTTATTAAACCGATGTCTAAAGCATAACAGTTACACCATCATTGAACAATATTAGTTTTACAGATCCTCTTACAAAAAGTGCGTATTATTTATTTTTGTTGGTAGGCACTCGGAGCCAATGTCAGAGGTTGAATTTCCTGCAAAACCATCTAAGACAATATTGCATATGAGGCCAAGGCAAATAATTCACAACAGAGAAAGGTGTAGCAAAGAAACCAGTTGTTCTTGCTATGAAAACATATAGAGCCAGCACACAACACGTGAGTATTAGCATTGTCACCCTCACGGGCTTTACTCCAATCATAAATTTGTAGCACTGATCTCTAAGAATTTACAGACATCCATGATTCCACTGGAGGAAAGTCAAAATAAAACATCTGTTTCTGTTAAGACCATCATCTCAGCAGCAGGTAGTTGGCCTTCTCCACTTTATTCACCAAAGATTGATTTTTTAAAATATTATTTAATGCAAATCCAAATACAGGCAATAAAAAGTACACAAGCAGACCTAACTGTATATATGACCTCAAACAAAGAGAACTGGTTATTTTTGGAACACCCACATTTTTGGGGAGTGTAAAAGCACAGTGGGTCACCAATACATTAGAGAAGCAGAAATTAAATAATAATAAAAAAAAAAGATGTACCAAAAATCTTACCATTTTGATACTTTATCTTGGATGTGTATGGCCATTAACTCATCCCAGGATTTATAAATCATTTGTATAATACATTTGTAACTTATAGCAGATTGGCAATGGAAATTGAGAATTATTTTTAGTTTGAAATTAATGCAGGTTCATTCTCAAGGTTCTTACCTGTACACAACCAAATGGCTGTTACTTGCATACTGTAACTCGTTGGATATTGCAACTATGGTATGGAAATCAGGTCTAGCTTGGTATTCAAAAACATGCTATGCAATGGCCATTACAGTTTACGTGTGTGTGGGTGTATATGAAATAAATATATATATATATATATACACACACATCCATCCATCCATCTATCTATCTCTATATACACAAACACACATATATATATATATATATATACACACACACACACACACACACAGTGGTCAATGTGGAATTTATTAAATAGGGGTATGATGGAATTATCAGGGCCTTACTTAGGTAGGCCCAACGCCTGATCCCCCTAATCTTTCCATATCCCCACTTCCAAATAATGACATAGTGACCTGGGTTTAAAGCCCATGGTCACTTACCAGGGTTATGGGCTCTCTGCCCACTTAACATACACCACTGGCTTGATGGCCTGACTATGCCCATGGGCCTAGAGCCTGACAACCCTGATGGTCTAGCAAGGGCTAAATAAGTGAAGTGTCTGAAGCTGCTTACAGTGGCGTTGGGAGAGGCTGCGGTGGTGAGCTTTGTTTGGCTCTCATCTATTCCACCACTGCAGCACTCTCTTGTCCCCAGCTTCTTGCTTCAGCAGCTGTCCCATCCTGGCCAGTGGCGCCTCCTCTTCTTTCTTCCGCTGGGGCTCCTTCCATAGCCATAACGTCATTCTTCTTTTCTTTGGGAGA
The DNA here is from genome assembly GCF_028390025.1 of Pseudophryne corroboree. NCBI lineage: Eukaryota > Metazoa > Chordata > Amphibia > Anura > Myobatrachidae > Pseudophryne > Pseudophryne corroboree. The sequence continues at coordinate 160,674,151 of NC_086452.1, read as the reverse complement.
TCTTCTTTCCTACTTCTCTGCTCTTCAAATCACAGCACCCTCTGCCATCACGGCACAGCTCCCCTCTCCTCATATCACAGCTGCTCTCACCCATCACAGCACAGCACCTCTCTCAATTCACAGCTCCCCTCACTCATTACAGCACAGCCCCCTCTTCCATCAAAGCTCTCCTCACCCATCACAGCACCCTTCTTCCCTTTCAGCTCTCCTTATAGCACAGCACCACTTACCTATTAAAGCTCAGCAGCCTTTCCTCCCACTGATCCCCTCACAGCACAGCATCCCTCACCCATTACAGCACAGCACCCATCTCCCTTAACAGCTCCCCTTTATGCTCACAGCACAGCTACCCTCATCCATAACAGCACAGAACCTCTCTGCCTTCGCAGCTCCCCTCACCAATTACACCACAGCACACCTCTCCGAATACAGAACAGCACCACTTTCCCCTCACAGCTCCCTTTACCTATCGCAGCACCCCTCTTCCCTAACAGTTCCATAACAACACAGCATGCCTCACTCAGCACAGTACCTCTCTCCCCTTACAGCACAGTACCCTTCTCCCCTCACACCACAGCACCACTCACCCATCACAGCAAAGCACAGCACCTCTTACCCCTCAAAGCTCCCCTCAATGCACAGCACCCCTCCTCATTACAAGCTGTATTGTTAGGCTTGTACTGATTTGTGAATCTGGACTAAAGGGGAAATGTACTAAGCAGTGATAAACGTGGAGAAATGAGCCAGTGGAGAAGTTGCCCATGGCAACCAATCAGCTGCTCGGTAGAATTTGAAAGTATGCAAATTATAAATAAAAATTCAATGTTGATTGGTTGCCATGGTCAAATTCTCCACTGGCTCACTTCTCCTAACTTATACCACATTACAATTAGCAGGTCCAGGAGCATAACTAGATAAAAGTTTGTTAGTGCCTCTATGTGGCACCCAATGGGAAAAAATATTACACACACACACACACACACACTGTGACGCACACACATATATCTTAATCAGAAAGCCCCCAAGAAAAATCCTGCGCTTGCCCCAGAACCCTGCTCCCGACTGCCCATACACATGTTGCAGCAGCCGGCGGCGATTGTACATGCCCACCCAGTTCGTGACGTCAGTCCTGGCGGATCAGGCAGTGTGTATGCACAACAAACTGCCCGGTCCGTCTGTAGATATATCTGTAGATCAATTGATCTGCAGATATATCTACAAGTCTGTACCTAGCATTAGAGTCGCTACGGAAGTGAAGCATTGGAGCTTGGGCAGGAAGCTAGGTGGCCTGATGTAGGATTTCTTTATGCAGAGCAGGACACTGAAGACAGAGGATCAGGACTGTGGTGACGGCTATGCTGGGGAACTAAGCAGGCCTAATTATATTGAATAACTGAATGGCAGAATCTGCTGTTCAGTACAACTGGAATGCAGAGCTGTACTGGCCACTAGACTGTGAATCTGGAGTGTAGAGCAGAAACAGCTGTGCAGGGAATTGGAATCTTTTACCGATAGGATGACGGCTGTCAGTAAACTGACAGCGGCATCCCATCTGTCAGAATCCCGGCAGTGAGGCATAGAGTCCCCTCGCTGCACTCACCACGCTTCGAGCCTGGTGGCTCACTTCTCTCGCCATTGGTTATATTCCCACTCGGTTGGAGGCATGGACCCACCAGCAGAGTGGGAGGTTGGGATTCCGTCCAGCAGTATTTCTCAAGCTGTCTGGATTCCGTGTCGGTCTCCTGAACACCGGTATTTTAACTGCATCCTGCTGTGCAAGATTGCTGGGATGATAAAGTGCCAGATTAGCAGAATTACTTGGATTATGTAGTTCCAGATAGGCAGATGTACTGGGATTTGCGGTACTAGCAAGACAGGATTACTGGAGGGAGTCAGTGAGTGCTAGAGGTGACAAGAGCACTGGAGTAAAACAAACGAACTTTAGCCAGGGAGATACTCAGCATAGGTCTCAGTAGACTATGGACAACAAAGCACTGACAACAGGAAGTGTTACTGAACGATCTTTATACCCCTGGGTCTTAACCGATTGGCTGCTCTTCGCTAATGCTGCTTCTGTGTCAATTCATTGGTGCTTCAGGGAAGGAGAACCCAGAACTAATAGGTGATGCCCAGTGCCGGCCCCACATGGGACGCCAAACACTGAGGCAACAGGATGAAAGATGTGAGCGGAGGCCACGGCCGTCAGCATGGGAACGCTGGGACTAAGCAGGAGAGGTAAAAGAGCACCCGGCAGGGCAGCGCTGAGTGCGCTCTCCTTGTGACATGTATTCTGTTATTTTTGTATACAATTAAATCATATCAAGGAGGATTTGTCATGCAAATTTACAATCAAGTTCTTGCCAGGAAACAGAGTAGGAGATATACTACCTACTAGATTTTGCACATGCTGCTCCCTATCTCTGGAATTCTCTACCTCTCCCCATCCGACTCTCCACCTCTCTACAAAACTTCAAACGGGCTCTCAAGACCCACTTCTTCACCAAACCCAGCCAACTCTTCTCCTAACCTTCTTGTCTATGATCACTGTCTACAAGTTCTGTATCTCCCCGGTCTGTCAGCCCTTCACCTTTTAGATTGTTAGCTGGCAAGAGCACGGCCTTCTTTCCTCATGTGCCTTTCCTTTTCTTCCTTTCACTATCTTATACTCCATACTCCCTTTGATGGCACCTAACCCCTGGTTTTCCATACCTGTCCTATATTGTCTTGAACTGTAAGTGCTGTTTTCTTGTTTGTTCATTTGATTATATACTGTGTAATGGCCGCTGTGGATCCCTTGTGGCGCAATATAAATAAAGGATAATAATACTAATAATAATAATAATACTAAGCAGTGAAAAGTATGGAGAAGAGAGCCAGTGGAGAAGTTGCCCATGGCAACTAATCAGCACTGAAGTAACATTTATAATTTGCATACTATAAAATTATCTAGAGCAGCTGATTGGTTGCCATGGGCAACTTCTCCACTGGCTCACTTCTCCACACTTTCACTGAGTAGTACATCTCCCCCTGAGTCCTCTAAAAGCTGATTCCAGGAAGAGCTTACGCTATCACACTGCTTCCTGGTTTGGGTCCCCCACTGCCAATCCGCATGCACAGTTGTCAGCCAGCACATGCCATCTGCAGATGTTTGGTTTGGTACACATTTACATTTACCCTGTGCATCTGAACAAAGGGCCTTATTCAGTATGGATCGCTGATGCAATCGCATTTCCCCATTTTCAGGCCAGTGTGCATGAGCAGGGCCCATTCTGCGTGTGTGGAGCCCTGGAGATGTGATCACATTGCAGTGTTGCAAACGCCTCTGCCTGATTGACAGGCAGAGGTGTTTGCGAGGCAGCGACACAGCATTGCGGAAGTATGTTGACGGAAATGCTAGCAGGTCCCGGCTGATTTCGGGGAGGCCACTCGACGTCACATGCAGCCACTGCGAGAAAAACATGGGCGGTCCCCAACTAGCGAGTATTAGCAGTTGCAGTTTTGCTAAATTAGTAAAACTGCAACTGATGCTGAATAAGGTCCAAAGCTCTAATGTGACTGCATCACACCCTTAGGACTGTGAAGCAAGTAATAGCTGATACAGATTTGTCCTTATGCAGCCTTGCCTGAGAACGCATCGCAGGCAAGGCTTTACGACACAGCGTAGCATTCACGGGTGTATTTGCAGGCAGCGGGAGTAAGAAAAAAAAACAGGACTGCATTTGCAGGCAACGGGAGTAAGACGCTCCCATAGCTCTGCATAGTGAGGGGGACCCGGGAGCATACTATGAGCATAGGCAGCAGAAAGGTATGCTCCCGGTGCCCACAGTTACAATCGAGTTTCCTTGGTGACATCGGGCGCATGCGTATGCACTAGAGATGAGCGCCGGAAATTTTTCGGGTTTTGTGTTTTGGTTTTGGGTTCGGTTCCGCGGCCGTGTTTTGGGTTCGACCGCGTTTTGGCAAAACCTCACCAAATTTTTTTTGTCGGATTCGGGTGTGTTTTGGATTCGGGTGTTTTTTTCAAAAAACCCTAAAAAACAGCTTAAATCATAGAATTTGGGGTCATTTTGATCCCAAAGTATTATTAACCTCAAAAACCATAATTTACACTCATTTTCAGTCTATTCTGAATACCTCACACCTCACAATATTATTTTTAGTCCAAAAATTTGCACCGAGGTCGCTGTGTGAGTAAGATAAGCGACCCTAGTGGCCGATACAAACACCGGGCCCATCTAGGAGTGGCACTGCAGTGTCACGCAGGATGTCCCTTCCAAAAAACCCTCCCCAAACAGCACATGACGCAAAGAAAAAAAGAGGCGCAATGAGGTAGCTGTGTGAGTAAGATAAGCGACCCTAGTGGCCGACACAAACACCGGGCCCATCTAGGAGTGGCACTGCAGTGTCACGCAGGATGTCCCTTCCAAAAAACCCTCCCCAAACAGCACATGACGCAAAGAAAAAAAGAGGCGCAATGAGGTAGCTGACTGTGTGAGTAAGATAAGCGACCCTAGTGGCCGACACAAACACCGGGCCCATCTAGGAGTGGCACTGCAGTGTCACGCAGGATGGCCCTTCCAAAAAACCCTCCCCAAACAGCACATGACGCAAAGAAAAAAAGAGGCGCAATGAGGTAGCTGACTGTGTGAGTAAGATAAGCGACCCTAGTGGCCGACACAAACACCGGGCCCATCTAGGAGTGGCACTGCAGTGTCACGCAGGATGGCCCTTCCAAAAAACCCTCCCCAAACAGCACATGACGCAAAGAAAAAAAGAGGCGCAATGAGGTAGCTGACTGTGTGAGTAAGATAAGCGACCCTAGTGGCCGACACAAACACCGGGCCCATCTAGGAGTGGCACTGCAGTGTCACGCAGGATGGCCCTTCCAAAAAACCCTCCCCAAACAGCACATGACGCAAAGAAAAAAAGAGGCGCAATGAGGTAGCTGACTGTGTGAGTAAGATAAGCGACCCTAGTGGCCGACACAAACACCGGGCCCATCTAGGAGTGGCACTGCAGTGTCACGCAGGATGGCCCTTCCAAAAAACCCTCCCCAAACAGCACATGACGCAAAGAAAAAGAAAAGAAAAAAGAGGTGCAAGATGGAATTGTCCTTGGGCCCTCCCACCCACCCTTATGTTGTATAAACAGGACATGCACACTTTAACCAACCCATCATTTCAGCTGCTAATATAGACTGGTTGATAATGAGATGTAGTATGTATAAAGAAGAAAGAAAAAAAAACCACGGGTAGGTGGTATACAATTATGGACGGACTGCCGAGTGCCGACACAGAGGTAGCTACAGCCGTGGACTACCGTACTGTGTCTGCTGCTAATATAGACTGGTTGATAATGAGATGTAGTATGTATAAAGAAGAAAGAAAAAAAAAACCACGGGTAGGTGGTATACAATTATGGATGGACTGCCGAGTGCCGACACAGAGGTAGCTACAGCCGTGGACTACTGTACTGTGTCTGCTGCTAATATAGACTGGTTGATAAAGAGATGTAGTATGTATGTATAAAGAAGAAAGAAAAAAAAACCACGGGTAGGTGGTATACAATTATGGACGGACTGCCGAGTGCCGACACAGAGGTAGCTACAGCCGTGGACTACCGTACTGTACTGTGTCTGCTGCTAATATAGACTGGTTGATAAAGAGATGTAGTATGTATGTATAAAGAAGAAAGAAAAAAAAACCACGGGTAGGTGGTATACAATTATGGATGGACTGCCGAGTGCCGACACAGAGGTAGCTACAGCCGTGGACTACTGTACTATGTCTGCTGCTAATATAGACTGGTTGATAAAGAGATGTAGTATGTATGTATAAAGAAGAAAGAAAAAAAAACCACGGGTAGGTGGTATACAATTATGGACGGACTGCCGAGTGCCGACACAGAGGTAGCTACAGCCGTGGACTACCGTACTGTACTGTGTCTGCTGCTAATATAGACTGGTTGATAAAGAGATGTAGTATGTATGTATAAAGAAGAAAGAAAAAAAAACCACGGGTAGGTGGTATACAATTCTGGATGGACTGCCGAGTGCCGACACAGAGGTAGCTACAGCCGTGGACTACTGTACTGTGTCTGCTGCTAATATAGACTGGTTGATAAAGAGATGTAGTATGTATGTATAAAGAAGAAAGAAAAAAAAACCACGGGTAGGTGGTATACAATTATGGACGGACTGCCGAGTGCCGACACAGAGGTAGCTACAGCCGTGGACTACCGTACTGTACTGTGTCTGCTGCTAATATAGACTGGTTGATAAAGAGATGTAGTATGTATGTATAAAGAAGAAAGAAAAAAAAACCACGGGTAGGTGGTATACAATTATGGATGGACTGCCGAGTGCCGACACAGAGGTAGCTACAGCCGTGGACTACTGTACTGTGTCTGCTGCTAATATAGACTGGTTGATAAAGAGATGTAGTATGTATGTATAAAGAAGAAAGAAAAAAAAAACCACGGGTAGGTGGTATACAATTATGGATGGACTGCCGAGTGCCGACACAGAGGTAGCTACAGCCGTGAACTACCGTACTGTGTCTGCTGCGACTGGATGATAAATAATGATATAAAAAATATATATATATCACTACTGCAGCCGGACAGGTATATATTATATAATGACGGACCTGCTGGACACTGTCTGTCAGCAGAATGAGTTTTTTATAGAATAAAAAAAAAAACACCACACAAGTCACACGACGAGTGTTTAACTTTTTCAGGCAATCACAATATAGTATACTACTAACTATACTGGTGGTCAGTGTGGTCAGGTCACTGGTCAGTCACACTGGCAGTGGCACTCCTGCAGCAAAAGTGTGCACTGTTTAATTTTAATAATATGTACTCCTGGCTCCTGCTATAACCTATAACTGGCACTGCTCCCCAGTCTCCCCCACAATTATAAGCTGTGTGAGCACAGTCAGATATATACATAGATGATGCAGCACACTGGGCTGAGCAGTGCACACAGATATGGTATGTGACTGAGTCACTGTGTATCGTTTTTTTCAGGCAGAGAACGGATTATATTAAATAAAACTGCACTGTCTGGTGGTCACTGTGGTCAGTCACTACTAAACTCTGCACTCTCTACAGTACTCCTAAGCTCCAGTAAATCAAGTGTCTCTGTCTCAAATCAATCTCACTCTCTCTCTTCTAATCTAAATGGAGAGGACGCCAGCCACGTCCTCTCCCTATCAATCTCAATGCACGTGTGAAAATGGCGGCGACGCGCGGCTCCTTATATAGAATCCGAGTCTCGCGAGAATCCGACAGCGTCATGATGACGTTCGGGCGCGCTCGGGTTAACCGAGCAAGGCGGGAAGATCCGAGTCGCTCGGACCCGTGAAAAAAAACATGAAGTTCGGGCGGGTTCGGATTCCGAGGAACCGAACCCGCTCATCTCTAGTATGCACATGCCCATTAATAATAGCAAGACAAAGCAAGTGTGACTGTGCATATCCCAGTGATGCATACGTATTGCAGGAACGCCACACTATGCTGGTGTTTAAAACAAGGATGTGCGAGGACACATCTGTATACCACATACAAATACCATATATTTACCACTCTGGATGCCAAATGTGGATTCTGGCAGATCACATTGGACAAGGAATCACATTGACACCTGTGGACTGATATGACTTCCTCTGACTGTCCTACAGCATATCCACTGGCAGTGAAGTAATCCAATGATGCACAGAGCACCACTTCGAGGGATATCGTTGTGAGATCATTGTGCATGACATCCTCATTTGCAGTTACACCATGGAAATAAATTACATGCATCTCTGCATGGTCCTCCAAATAATCTGTGAAATCAACATGCAATTAAACCCTGACAGGCATTGTAGCAGTGTCACTGAGGTCCTTTATGTCTGATAACTTCGGGGGGTGTTAAGCCGGATCCTGCCGATTCCCAGGCTATTCAATACAGCACATGCGTACCCCACAGATACTTTAAGTCTGCAGCGCTTTTTGGATATGAACAACCATTTTTTTAAATTTCTGTCACACTACAGTGCAGACACAATACTGCTATGCCAGCTTTTGCACAACAACGTTGAATGGTGTTGGTTGGACTGCCAGGCTGAAGTTATTTCTCACCTCAAGGCTATGCTCACTAGATGCTCCAGTTTTTTTATGTGCATGTTCCTGTTGTGATCTGTGCCAATGACTTTGGAAGTCATTGGCACAGATCACAACAGGAACATGCACATAAAAAAATGGTCTTGGGTCAGCGTAACAAACCCAGCGTAACAAACCCAGCAGTTTCACTTCCAGGGACCTTATTAAGTCACATTACACTCAGGTTGAAAAGGAACTGTATGCTCTAATCTTTTTGCTTGTCACAAGTTCATCTTTGGGAATCTGGTGTTGGTTGAGACAAACTACCAACCCCTTCTTACCATTCTACACAACATACTGCCTCATCTCAAATTCACCGTTTCATGCACAAGCTCTAAATGTACCATCTGGATGTGGTGTACAAACATGGATAGGACCTCCATGTTGCTAAAGCCTTATCATGTGCTAATGTCCTGGACTAAGATGTCCCTGGGGCTTATAATGACCTGGATGACATAGAGTTTGATGTCCTCTCATCCAGGTCCATGGTGGAGCTCTATAAAATGACACCCACAGATAACCTCTGCCAATGGTTTTCTCATGTGGTTCTGCATTGTCTCGTGATCTCATATCTTTCTTTGCATTCTGCAATGATGGAGCCACGTTAGTCATGGCTCCTTCGGTTACTAGGCACGCCCGCCAAGAGAGCGTCTGAATGGAGGGTGTCTTCTTCCGGGTGGGCGCGTGCGCCCAGACAGAGACACTCTGAATGGGAAGCGTCTATGTGCACTCCCAGCGTGACTAGGCAGATGGATTGCCTAGTCACGCCGGGAGTGCAAGTTTGCGATGGAGCTGCTATAGATAAGAGCGGCTCCATCTGTACTTTTGTATTCTCTCAGATGGTATCCACCTGCATGGTCAGTCTTTTGTGACATGTTATGCCCTTCAAGGTTTCTATGCTCAGCAGGCCAACCAGGAGGCACACCAGACTTGAGCCAGCATACCACGGACTAAGGATGCCCTGTTTTGGCCCTCTATGACTGCTGACATTGAGCAGGTTGTCTCTGGTAGTGCCTCCTTCAATCCTGTGTAGGCCCATCATGCCAAGAAAACACTCACTCTCCATGAGATTCCTGACATCCCTTGGTCGATCGTTGCTGCAGATCTCTTTAAATGGGGGAAGGGGGGGGGGGGGAGAGCACCTTGTGTTAGTGAATGCATATTTCATCTGGTACAAGAGAGATTATCTTCCTAAACGGAGTAGTACCTCAGTCATCAACAAAATGAAAAGGCACTCTGCATATGGCATACCATGCAACCTTAGCAGATTAGCAGACAGGGCAGTATGTTTTGTGAAGCACCTGCTAGACAAACATTGTAGAGATGCATCTGAAATGTTTATGGCACACCCCAATTTAAGAAATACTCAGAGATATGGACTTCCCTCTCCTGCTCAATGCCTTCTGTCCAGTTGCACCCGCACCAAGGGGGTCATTCCGAGGTGTTCGCTAGCTGTTTTTGATCGCAGCGCAGCGATTAGAAAAAAAAAGTGGCACTTCTGCGCATGCGTATGCGGCGCAATCTGCACGCGCGATGTACTTTCACAAAAGCCGATGCAGTTTCACACAAGGTCTAGCAACGCTTTTCAGTCGCACTGCTGGCCGCAGAGTGATTTACAGGAAGTGGGTGTTTCTGACCGTTTTCGGGGAGTGTGTGTAAAAACGCAGGCGTGCCTGGAGAAACGCAGGCGTGGCTGCCCGAACACAGGGCGTGTTCGTGACGTCAAAACAGGAACTAAATAGTCTGAAGTGATCGCAAGCTAGGAGTAGGTCTGGAGCTGCTCAGAAACTAAACAATCTTTTTGCAGCAGCAGCACTGCGATCCTTTCGTTCGCACTTCTGCTAAGCTAACATACACTCCCAGAGGGCGGCGGTTTAGCATTTGCACAGCTGCTAAAAGCAGCTAGCGAGCGAACAACTCGGAATGAGGGCCCAAGTTTAAACTTGTACCACAAAGTTGAGAACAATGGGGGGTCATTCCGACCCGTTCGCACGCAGCGGTTTATCGCTGCGGTGCGAATGGGTGCGGAATACGCATGCACGGCGGCCGCATTGCACGTGCGCGACGTTTCCCGGCACGACGCGTCTAAAGAACAAAGCGGACCGCTAAGAAGATTGACAGGAAGAAGGCGGTCCTGGGCGTCTCCACAGCGTTGGCGGCCGTTCTCGGGGAGTGGATCGAAAAACGCAGGCATGTCCAGACCAACTGAGGGCGGATGTCTGACGTCAGAAGCAGCTTCAGCATCGCACGGGGCTACTCTGAAACTGCTTGAATTTTTTTTTAGCTTAGCAGGGCTGCACAAGCGATCGCAGCCCTGCTAAGCTAAAATACACTCCCCCATAGGCGTGGACTATTGATCGCAGCAGCAGCTAAAAGTTGCTGGCTGCGATCAGCTTGGAATGACCACCAATGTGCAAGATGCTCTGCAGGAATCCAGGTTTCTGGTTAAAGCAAATCATGATAAAACATCCCATATCTTAAAACTGTTGTCCTAATGGCTGACTGCCCACATCCAGACCCCTTTTGGGTTTGACAGAGTTGGGACTTTGCAGGGATCTTTCAACTGACCCAACAGATATATGGTTGAATCTGAATATGGTTTTATGAGCGCAACAATCAACAGGCCAACACCTCCACCTCACCTTACACCAACTGAGGGTGTCAGAATACTCATCATCATGAACAGTGAGTCCCCTGAAGAAGCACTTATTAGGGTGCCGGAGAGTTCCATGCCCTTGCCCAATAGTGAGCTTATTCAGACTCCTGCCACACCACTTGCCCTTTTCTTTTTCACCTTGTCTGGGAGAATTTTCAGGTCTAATATAAAATTCTGGGATCATTAGTGGACTATTTACTGAGCCTTGGGTGCGGATCGAGCGCACAGAGATAAAGTACCAGCCAACCATCTCCTAACTGCCATGTTGCAAGCTGTGTTTGAGAAATAACAGGAAATGATTGGTTGGTACTTTATTTCCTTCCACTTTATCTCCATTCAAGGCTTAGTAAACAGACCCCCATGTCACTTAATCTCACATTTTTCAGTTTATATTTGTTTTTTATTGAATACTTTCCCTGCATGCAAAACCTGTCACACTGTTTTACACTCGCACACCTGTGTATTGTACTTTATGTTGAAAAAGGGGGATGAAGATGTATACTTTATGTGGATGGAGGAAGTTGCATCATTGCCACCAAGTTGTTATACAGGAAGTATTTGTTATACCGGACAATGGCCCTCATTCCGAGTTGATCGCTAGCTGCTTTCGGTCACAGCGCGGCGATCAGGCAAAAAATTGGCAATTCTGCACATGCGTATGGGCCGCAGTACGCACGCGGAAGGTACTTTCACACAAAACTATGCAATTTTACACAAGGTCGAGCGACGCTTTTCAGTCGCTCTGCTGATCAGTGAGTGATTGACAGGAAGTGGGTGTTTCTGGATGGTAACTGAGCGTTTTCCGGGAGTGTGCTAAATAAACGCAGGCGTGTCAGGTAAAAACGCAGGTGTGCCTGGGGATATGGGGGAGTGGCTGGCCGAACGCAGGGCGTGTTTTTGACGTCAAAGCAGGAACTAAACTGTATGTAGTGATCGCAAGGTAGTAGTAAGTTTGGAGCTACTCAGAAACGGCATGAACATTTTTCCAAGCAGTTCTGCTAACCTTTCAATCGCACTTCTGCTAAGCTAAGATACACTCCCAGAGGGCGGCGGCTTAGCGTTTGCACTGCTGCTAAAAGCAGCTAGCGAGCGATCAACTCCGAATGAGGGCCAATGTCCCCTGTAGCCTTTGTTCAGCATGGCTGCAGGTATGAAATACACACTTCTGCAGCTGTCCAGGATACTGTGGTGATTTGCACACAGGTCATTTTACAGTAATAATGTTAGTTACACCAGAGTCCTCTTCTGCCCTATGCCACTGTCGCTGAACAGATTATTCCTCTCAGTGCATAGCTACTCAAGCAAGAGAGTGTTAACTGAGAGTTGTTAAAATTATGTTACGCTCTGTATTAGACTGTGAGTGTAGCATGATCTGATTTTTCAAGTCTGAACTTGGAAACCACATAACCTGATATTGCCAAAAGTACTAAACCTTTATGTACCTTGGGCCAAAATTTCTTATTAATAATATATGTTTCTACTACAACACCTACCCATGAGATTTTCCTTAATTATTATTGATCCAGCCCTGGCATAGCTGCTTGTTTCGTTGGCCTAAAAAAAAAAAAAACCTGCATATATATTTTTGTAGTGTCTCTTATAGACTTTTTCCCATATGTACACTAGAGATGAGCGGGTTCGGTTCCTCTGAATCCGAACCCGCCCGAACTTCAGGTTTTTTACACTGGTCCGAGCAGGCTCGGATCTTCCCGCCTTGCTCGGCTAACCCGAGCGCGCCCGAACGTCATCATCACGCTGTCGGATTCTCGCGAGGCTCGGATTCTATCGCGAGACTCGGATTCTATATAAGGAGCCGCGCGTCGCCGCCATTTTCACACGTGCATTGAGAGTCATAGGGAGAGGACGTGGCTGGCGTCCTCTCCGTTTAGAGAAGAGAGAGACACAGTATTTTCGGGGAGCATTATTAGGAGGAGTACTACTATACTGTATACTACTATACTACTTGCTGAAGTGATATTTATAGATTAGATAGTGTGACTGTAAGTGTATTATCTGACTTGTGGGGGAGACACTGACAGTGGGGAGCAGTTAGAGTCGGAGAGCAGGACTCAGGAGTACATATAACGTACAGTGCACACTTTTGCTGCCAGAGTCAGTGCCACACTGCCATTGTTGTGACCACACTGACCACCAGTATAATAATAAATTTTGTGATTGTCTGCTTAGGCCTCGGAGTACTAGTTGCAAGTTGCAACGTGACCTGAAGTGACCACCAGTTTAATAATCAATCACCACCAGTTTAATATATATATATATATATATAATTGTATATAATATATATATATATATATATATATATATAATATTGTATACCACCTACCCGTGGTTTTTTTTTTTTCATTCTTCTTTATACATACTACTATAGTAGCTTACTGTAGCAGTCTGCGGTGCTGTGCTGACCTGACAGTGTCCAGCAGGTCCGTCATCAGTCATTACATAATAAATATATATAGTACCTGTCCGGCTGCAGTACTAGTGATATTATATTGATTTCATCTCATTATCAATAATTTATCATCCAGTCTAGACTCTATATTAGCAGCAGACACAGTACGTTAGTCCACGGCTGTAGCTACCTCTGTGTCGGCACTCGGCAGTCCATCCATAATTGTATACCACCTACCCGTGGTTTTTTTTTTTTCTTTCTTCTTTGTACATACTACTATAGAGTATAGTAGCTTACTGTAGCAGTCTGCGGTGCTGCTGAGCTGACAGTGTCCAGCAGGTCCGTCATCAGTCATCATTACCTAATAAATATATTATCTACCTGTCCGGCTGCAGTACTAGTGATATTATATATACATACATATATATATTGATTTCATCTCATTATCAATCATCCAGTCTATATTAGCAGCAGACACAGTACGTTAGTCCACGGCTGTAGCTACCTCTGTGTCGGCACTCGGCAGTCCATCCATAATTGTATACCACCTACCCGTGGTTTTTTTTTTTTCTTTCTTCTTTGTACATACTACTATAGTATAGTAGCTTACTGTAGCAGTCTGCGGTGCTGCTGAGCTGACAGTGTCCAGCAGGTCCGTCATCAGTCATCATTACCTAATAAATATATTATCTACCTGTCCGGCTGCAGTACTAGTGATATTATATATACATACATATATATATTGATTTCATCTCATTATCAATCATCCAGTCTATATTAGCAGCAGACACAGTACGTTAGTCCACGGCTGTAGCTACCTCTGTGTCGGCACTCGGCAGTCCATCCATAATTGTATACCACCTACCCGTGTTTTTTTTTTTCTTTCTTCTTTGTACATACTACTATAGTATAGTAGCTTACTGTAGCAGTCTGCGGTGCTGCTGAGCTGACAGTGTCCAGCAGGTCCGTCATCAGTCATCATTACCTAATAAATATATTATCTACCTGTCCGGCTGCAGTACTAGTGATATTATATATACATACATATATATATTGATTTCATCTCATTATCAATCATCCAGTCTATATTAGCAGCAGACACAGTACGTTAGTCCACGGCTGTAGCTACCTCTGTGTCGGCACTCGGCAGTCCATCCATAATTGTATACCACCTACCCGTGGTTTTTTTTTTTTCTTTCTTCTTTGTACATACTACTATAGTATAGTAGCTTACTGTAGCAGTCTGCGGTGCTGCTGAGCTGACAGTGTCCAGCAGGTCCGTCATCAGTCATCATTACCTAATAAATATATTATCTACCTGTCCGGCTGCAGTACTAGTGATATTATATATACATACATATATATATTGATTTCATCTCATTATCAATCATCCAGTCTATATTAGCAGCAGACACAGTACGTTAGTCCACGGCTGTAGCTACCTCTGTGTCGGCACTCCATCCATAATTGTATACCACCTACCCGTGGTTTTTTTTTCTTTCTTCTTTGTACATACTACTATAGTATAGTAGCTTACTGTAGCAGTCTGCGGTGCTGCTGAGCTGACAGTGTCCAGCAGGTCCGTCATCAGTCATCATTACCTAATAAATATATTATCTACCTGTCCGGCTGCAGTACTAGTGATATTATATATACATACATATATATATTGATTTCATCTCATTATCAATCATCCAGTCTATATTAGCAGCAGACACAGTACGTTAGTCCACGGCTGTAGCTACCTCTGTGTCGGCACTCGGCAGTCCATCCATAATTGTATACCACCTACCCGTGGTTTTTTTTTTTCTTTCTTCTTTGTACATACTACTATAGAGTATAGTAGCTTACTGTAGCAGTCTGCGGTGCTGCTGAGCTGACAGTGTCCAGCAGGTCCGTCATCAGTCATCATTACCTAATAAATATATTATCTACCTGTCCGGCTGCAGTACTAGTGATATTATATATACATACATATATATATTGATTTCATCTCATTATCAATCATCCAGTCTATATTAGCAGCAGACACAGTACGGTAGTCCACGGCTGTAGCTACCTCTGTGTCGGCACTCGGCAGTCCATCCATAAGTATACTAGTATCCATCCATCTCCATTGTTTACCTGAGGTGCCTTTTAGTTGTGCCTATTAAAATATGGAGAACAAAAATGTTGAGGTTCCAAAATTAGGGAAAGATCAAGATCCACTTCCACCTCGTGCTGAAGCTGCTGCCACTAGTCATGGCCGAGACGATGAAATGCCAGCAACGTCGTCTGCCAAGGCCGATGCCCAATGTCATAGTACAGAGCATGTCAAATCCAAAACACCAAATATCAGTAAAAAAAAGGACTCCAAAACCTAAAATAAAATTGTCGGAGGAGAAGCGTAAACTTGCCAATATGCCATTTACCACACGGAGTGGCAAGGAACGGCTGAGGCCCTGGCCTATGTTCATGGCTAGTGGTTCAGCTTCACATGAGGATGGAAGCACTCAGCCTCTCGCTAGAAAACTGAAAAGACTCAAGCTGGCAAAAGCACCGCAAAGAACTGTGCGTTCTTCGAAATCCCAAATCCACAAGGAGAGTCCAATTGTGTCGGTTGCGATGCCTGACCTTCCCAACACTGGACGTGAAGAGCATGCGCCTTCCACCATTTGCACGCCCCCTGCAAGTGCTGGAAGGAGCACCCGCAGTCCAGTTCCTGATAGTCAGATTGAAGATGTCAGTGTTGAAGTACACCAGGATGAGGAGGATATGGGTGTTGCTGGCGCTGGGGAGGAAATTGACCAGGAGGATTCTGATGGTGAGGTGGTTTGTTTAAGTCAGGCACCCGGCGAGACACCTGTTGTCCGTGGGAGGAATATGACCGTTGACATGCCTGGTGAAAATACCAAAAAAATCAGCTCTTCAGTGTGGAGGTATTTCAACAGAAAAGCGGACAACAGGTGTCAAGCCGTGTGTTGCCTTTGTCAAGCTGTAATAAGTAGGGGTAAGGACGTTAACCACCTCGGAACATCCTCCCTTATACGTCACCTGCAGCGCACTCATAATAAGTCAGTGACAAGTTCAAAAACTTTGGGTGACAGCGGAAGCAGTCCACTGACCAGTAAATCCCTTCCTCTTGTAACCAAGCTCACGCAAACCACCCCACCAACTCCCTCAGTGTAAATTTCCTCCTTCCCCAGGAATGCCAATAGTCCTGCAGGCCATGTCACTGGCAATTCTGACGATTCCTCTCCTGCCTGGGATTCCTCCGATGCATCCTTGCGTGTAACGCCTACTGCTGCTGGCGCTGCTGTTGTTGCTGCTGGGAGTCGATGGTCATCCCAGAGGGGAAGTCGTAAGACCACTTTTACTACTTCCACCAAGCAATTGACTGTCCAACAGTCCTTTGCGAGGAAGATGAAATATCACAGCAGTCATCCTACTGCAAAGCGGATAACTGAGGCCTTGGCATCCTGGGTGGTGAGAAACGTGGTTCCGGTATCCATCATTACTGCAGAGCCAACTAGAGACTTGTTGGAGGTACTGTGTCCCCGGTACCAAATACCATCTAGGTTCCATTTCTCTAGGCAGGCGATACCGAAAATGTACACAGACCTCAGAAAAAGAGTCACCAGTGTCCTAAAAAATGCAGCTGTACCCAATGTCCACTTAACCACGGACATGTGGACAAGTGGAGCAGGGCAGGGTCAGGACTATATGACTGTGACAGCCCACTGGGTAGATGTATGGACTCCCGCCGCAAGAACAGCAGCGGCGGCACCAGTAGCAGCATCTCGCAAACGCCAACTCTTTCCTAGGCAGGCTACGCTTTGTATCACCGGTTTCCAGAATACGCACACAGCTGAAAACCTCTTACGGCAACTGAGGTAGATCATCGCGGAATGGCTTACCCCAATTGGACTCTCCTGTGGATTTGTGGCATCGGACAACGCCAGCAATATTGTGTGTGCATTAAATAAGGGCAAATTCCAGCACGTCCCATGTTTTGCACATACCTTGAATTTGGTGGTGCAGAATTATTTAAAAAACGACAGGGGCGTGCAAGAGATGCTGTCGGTGGCCAGAAGAATTGCGGGACACTTTCGGCGTACAGGCACCACGTACAGAAGACTGGAGCACCACCAAAAACTACTGAACCTGCCCTGCCATCATCTGAAGCAAGAAGTGGTAACGAGGTGGAATTCAACCCTCTATATGCTTCAGAGGTTGGAGGAGCAGCAAAAGGCCATTCAAGCCTATACAATTGAGCACGATATAGGAGGTGGAATGCACCTGTCTCAAGCGCAGTGGAGAATGATTTCAACGTTGTGCAAGGTTCTGATGCCCTTTGAACTTGCCACACGTGAAGTCAGTTCAGACACTGCCAGCCTGAGTCAGGTCATTCCCCTCATCAGGCTTTTGCAGAAGAAGCTGGAGACATTGAAGGAGGAGCTAACACGGAGCGATTCCGCTAGGCATGTGGGACTTGTGGATGGAGCCCTTAATTCGCTTAACAAGGATTCACGGGTGGTCAATCTGTTGAAATCAGAGCACTACATTTTGGCCACCGTGCTCGATCCTAGATTTAAAGCCTACCTTGGATCTCTCTTTCCGGCAGACACAAGTCTGCTGGGGTTGAAAGACCTGCTGGTGAGAAAATTGTCAAGTCAAGCGGAACGCGACCTGTCAACATCTCCTCCTTCACATTCTCCCGCAACTGGGGGTGCGAGGAAAAGGCTCAGAATTCCGAGCCCACCCGCTGGCGGTGATGCAGGGCAGTCTGGAGCGACTGCTGATGCTGACATCTGGTCCGGACTGAAGGACCTGACAACGATTACGGACATGTCGTCTACTGTCACTGCATATGATTCTCTCACCATTGAAAGAATGGTGGAGGATTATATGAGTGACCGCATCCAAGTAGGCACGTCACACAGTCCGTACTTATACTGGCAGGAAAAAGAGGCAATTTGGAGGCCCTTGCACAAACTGGCTTTATTCTACCTAAGTTGCCCTCCCACAAGTGTGTACTCCGAAAGAGTGTTTAGTGCCGCCGCTCACCTTGTCAGCAATCGGCGTACAAGGTTACATCCAGAAAATGTGGAGAAGATGATGTTCATTAAAATGAATTATAATCAATTCCTCCGTGGAGACATTGACCAGCAGCAATTGCCTCCACAAAGTACACAGGGAGCTGAGATGGTGGATTCCAGTGGGGACGAATTGATAATCTGTGAGGAGGGGGATGTACACGGTGATATATCGGAGGATGATGATGAGGTGGACATCTTGCCTCTGTAGAGCCAGTTTGTGCAAGGAGAGATTAATTGCTTCTTTTTTGGTGGGGGTCCAAACCAACCCGTCATTTCAGTCACAGTCGTGTGGCAGACCCTGTCACTGAAATGATGGGTTGGTTAAAGTGTGCATGTCCTGTTTATACAACATAAGGGTGGGTGGGAGGGCCCAAGGACAATTCCATCTTGCACCTCTTTTTTCTTTAATTTTTCTTTGCGTCATGTGCTGTTTGGGGAGGGTTTTTTGGAAGGGACATCCTGCGTGACACTGCAGTGCCACTCCTAGATGGGCCCGGTGTTTGTGTCGGCCACTAGGGTCGCTTATCTTACTCACACAGCTACCTCATTGCGCCTCTTTTTTTCTTTGCGTCATGTGCTGTTTGGGGAGGGTTTTTTGGAAGGGACATCCTGCGTGACACTGCAGTGACACTCCTAGATGGGCCCGGTGTTTGTGTCGGCCACTAGGGTCGCTTATCTTACTCACACAGCTGCCTCATTGCATTTTTTTTTTCTTTGCGTCATGTGCTGTTTGGGGAGGGTTTTTTGGAAGGGACATCCTGCGTGACACTGCAGTGACACTCCTAGATGGGCCCGGTGTTTGTGTCGGCCACTAGGGTCGCTTATCTTACTCACACAGCTACCTCATTGCGCCTCTTTTTTTCTTTGCGTCATGTGCTGTTTGGGGAGGGTTTTTTGGAAGGGACATCCTGCGTGACACTGCAGTGACACTCCTAGATGGGCCCGGTGTTTGTGTCGGCCACTAGGGTCGCTTATCTTACTCACACAGCTGCCTCATTGCACCTCTTTTTTTCTTTGCGTCATGTGCTGTTTGGGGAGGGTTTTTTGGAAGGGACATCCTGCGTGACACTGCAGTGACACTCCTAGATGGGCCCGGTGTTTGTGTCGGCCACTAGGGTCGCTTATCTTACTCACACAGCTACCTCATTGCGCCTCTTTTTTTCTTTGCGTCATGTGCTGTTTGGGGAGGGTTTTTTGGAAGGGACATCCTGCGTGACACTGCAGTGACACTCCTAGATGGGCCCAGTGTTTGTGTCGGCCACTAGGGTCGCTTAGCTTAGTCATCCAGCGACCTAGGTGCAAATTTTAGGACTAAAAATAATATTGTGAGGTGTGAGGTATTCAGAATAGACTGAAAATGAGTGGAAATTATGGTTTTTGAGGTTAATAATACTTTGGGATCAAAATGACCCCCAAATTCTATGATTTAAGCTGTTTTTTAGTGTTTTTTTTAAAAAACACCCGAATCCAAAACACACCCGAATCCGACAAAAAAAATTCGGTGAGGTTTTGCCAAAACGCGGTCGAACCCAAAACACGGCCGCGGAACCGAACCCAAAACCAAAACACAAAACCCGAAAAATTTCCGGCGCTCATCTCTAATGTACACTTATAGTTAAAGAATCTCTGTTGGCATGCACCAGAATGAAAAGTACTACATCTGGCACAACTTCTTCTGCAGGACCACTGACAGCCAACAGACACTATGGAAATATTAGAAACCCATAATAATCCAATACACTGAAATATTTGAACTTGTAAAACAATAGGGATTGTGCTCTTTCAGGTACATGATGGTGACCACAAAGGTTAGAGCTACTATTGATTAATTTACCTTAAAGGAGAAATTATCATTTCAAATATGTACAGTATATGTACTGTATGATTCTTGTTGCAGTTTTAAAGGAAAGAGTCCCCATCCCTGATAGCTGTATCAATTAAAAACAATAGTATAAACAATAGTTTTGTCTGATAAAATGTTAAAATAGGATTTTAATTACCTACCGGTAAATCCTATTCTCGTAGTCCGTAGAGGATGCTGGGGTCCACATTAGTACCATGGGGTATAGACGGGTCCCATGGGAGCCATGGGCACTTTAAGAGTTTAATAGTGTGGGTTGGCTCCTCCCTCTATGCCCCTCCTACCAGACTCAGTCTAGAAACTGTGCCCGAGGAGACAGACATACTTCGAGAGAAGGAAATACACAGATAGTGGTGAGATTCACACCAGCTCACACATATCAACAGAAAACCAAGCTAACCAGTTGAAACAAGTCAGCAAGTAGCTGTGTATAGTGATTTAAGCGTAGTCTCAATCTTGCGGACCGAGGGACAGGTAAAACCACCTTTTTTGACAACCTAGATACAGAAGGCGAAGCGTCTACTACCGGTGGGATTTCCCACTTTTTCCTGTCCTCCTCAGGGATAGGAAAAGCAATGAGAACCCTTTCAGGGATCTGGAATTTTTTCTCCGGGTTTTCCCAGGATTTTTTAAACAATGCGTTTAGTTCCTTAGACGCAGGGAATGCAATGGAGGATTTCTTACTGTCAGTAAAGTAAGCCTCCTCTACTTGCTCAGGTACCTTATCAGTAATGTGTAAAATGTCCCTAATAGCCTCAATCATGAGTTGCACCCCCTTAGCAAGGGACGTATCTCCCCCCTGCATATACCCATCACCGTCCCCTGTATCAGAGTCGGTATCCGTGTCAGCTTGCATTATCTGGGCAAGAGCACGCTTTTTAGGGTATACCAGTGGGGTCTTAGATGAGGTAGTGGGAGCTGAATATGACAAAACCTTTTTCAAAACCTGTGCTTCAGTCTCATTTTGTGTTATCCGAGAGGAAATCTGGGATATCATTCCCCTAATAGAATCCACCCATGGGGGTTCGGATTCAGAAGGCTGAGACAATACATTACAGTCCTGAGTACATGGAATAGACTCTTCAGGAGAAGATACACACTCTGCAGCACAAGATCAGGGCCGTAACTACATGTGTGCCAGCGGTGCCTGGCACACAGCGCAGTTGCCCTGAAGGCGCAACTGACCGCATCCCCATTGTGACTACAATGGGGATGCGCTCAACGCCGCCGGCATCCGTAAGCCGCCAGTGTGATGGGAAACACAGTGGCGCATGCAGCCTGTGCGTTCCAACTGACTTCCTGGATGTGCGTTCCAAGCCTCGCACTGCGCACCCAGACCCAGGCGGTCACGTGATCTTGCTTCCTCCTGGCTGTCTGTCACCAGCAGCACCGTGCACACCGTGATGGGAAACACAGCGGCGCTCGGAGCCTGTGCATCCCAACTGACTTCTTGGTTGTGCGTTCCAAGCCTTGTACAGTGCACCTGGACCCAGGCGGTCACGTGATCTTGCTTCCTCCTGGCTGTCTGTCGCCGGCAGCACTGTGCACACCCACAGCAAAGAGGCTACAGCGAGCGTCCTGATATACCGGGCACTGCAAGGTACACTCAGCTGTATGCTGTCCTGCTACTCCAACCCTGTTCTGAACCTCTGAACGATAAGAATCATGACGCTTGTGCTGTCCAACTTGGACAGGTGCAACTGGGGACGCGTGCACTGTGTGACTGGGACACGTGAGCTGTGTGACTTGGGACACGGCGCAGTGTGACTGGGGACGCGTGCGTTGTGTGACTGGGACGTGTGCGCTGTGTAACTTGGATGTGTGCACTGTGTGACTGGGATACGTGCGCTGTACGACTGGGAAGCATCCGCTGTGTGACTGGAACATGTGCTGTGTGGCTGAGACACGTGGGACTCTGTCTGCCTTAATTTGTAAAAGGGGCTCTATCTGGTGTAGTGGCACTACTGTGCGGTGTAATTTGAATAATGGAGACTACTGTGCAGTGTAATATGAATTTGTATTATTTTGTGGCCCCACCCCTTCCTTATGAAGCCACACCCCTATATTTTTGGCGCACGCTTAAGGTGCGCACTGGCCCTATTTTAAATAGGGGGGGGTGCCGATGCTGTTTCTTGTACACAGCGCTAAAATGTCTAGCTAGGGCACTGCACAACATACACAGTTCCTAGACATGTTTATGTGAGCTATACAAACACACATACACACAGGAAAATGCAGACACAGTTTCCCCCAGAGTACCTTCAGAGAGACACAGAGTATACGGAGCCAGCCACACAGCGCCCCAGTAGGCAGTTAATACGCGAAACTGCCGGCGCTGACTGAATAACCTCATTAGATTAAACATTGATAATTACACTCTAACCCCCCCCCCCCAGGGCCGGCTCCAGGCATGTTCGACTAGAGCGGCCGCGCGGGGCGCCACTCTTATAGGGCGCCGCACGCTGCGGCCGCCATATTCCTGCCTGGAGCCAGCCAGCCTGCCTGTCCCACTCCCGGCCGCTTGTGTGCGCGCTCGCTGTGCGGCGCCGGCGTCTGGCATTGGAGGCCGGCGCCGCGCAGCGTGCATAGCGCGCAGACAGTATCGTTCCTCCGTCCGCGGCCCGCCCACTCGCCCGCGCCCACAGCAGTACTCCCGGCTTCCAGCACCGCAGTGTCAGTGACAGGTAAGTTAAAATCTGTCTGGTAATGTGTGGGGTCGTTTATGTTTCTGGCACTGTGGGGGCATATCTGCACTGTGGGGGCATTATGTTTCTGGCACTGTGGGGGCATACCTGCACTGTGGGGGCATTATGTTTCTGGCACTGTGGGGGCATACCTGCACTGTGGGGGCATTATGTTTCTGGCACTGTGGGGGCATATCTGCACTGTGGGGGCATTTTGTTTCTGGCACTGTGGGGGCATATCTGCACTGTGGGGGCATTATGTTTCTGGCACTGTGGGGGCATATCTGCACTGTGGGGGCATTATGTTTCTGGCACTGTGGGGGCATATCTGCACTGTGGGGGCATTATGTTTCTGGCACTGTGGGGGCATTATGTTTCTGGCACTGGGGGCATTTATGTATCTGGCACTGTGGGGGCATATCTGCACTGTGGGGGCTTTTATGTTTTGTGGCACGGCGGGCATTTATTTATCTGGCACTGTGGGGGCATTTATGTTTTGTGGCACTGGGGGCATTTATGTATCTGGCACTGTGGGGTCATTGATGCATCTGGCACTGTGGGGGCACTTATGTATCTGGCATTGTGTGGTCATTTATGTATCTGGCATTGTGGGGGCATTTATGTATCTGGCACTGGGGGCATATCTGCACTGTGTGGCCATTTATGTATCTGGCACTGCTGGGGGGCATGTCACGTGTAGCTGGCACTGCTGGGGGGTATGTCACGTGTAGCTGGCACTGCTGGGGGGCATGTCACGTGTAGCTGGCACTGCTGGGGGGCATATCATGTAGTGTATCTACTAGGCGTCTGTGGCTAGGCAATGTGTCTATCGTGCGCTGCCTGGCGCAAAGTGTCTATCGTGCGCTGCCTGGCGCAAAGTGTCTATCGTGCTCTGCCTGGCGCAAAGTGTCTATCGTGCTCTGCCTGGCGCAAAGTGTCTATCGTGCTCTGCCTGGCGCAAAGTGTCTATCGTGCTCTGCCTGGCGCAAAGTGTCTATCATGCTCTGCCTGGCGCAAAGTGTCTAACGTGCTCTGCCTGGCGCAAAGTGTATAGGAGGTTCTACCTGGTGCAATATGTATTAGCTGCACTACTATGTGGTGTAATGCGAATTGCCACTATTCTGTGGTCATGCACCTTCCCCACGAAGCAACGCCCCTAAATTTTTGCAGCGCGCCTTAGGCACGCACTGTCCCTGCTTCAGCATGTGGGTGGAGGAGCACCAAGCATTACAGTATGTACATCATTTTGCCCTCCTTACTTAAAAATGTGCCCTCCTTGCACCCTGCCCTAAAACGTGAACACTATCATGTGTAGCTGGCACTGCTGGGGGTCTATTGTGTGTAGCTGGCACTGTTGAGGGGCATGTCATGTGTAGCTGGCACTGCTGCGGGGCATGTCATGTGTAGCTGGCACTGCTGCGGGGCATGTCATGTTTTGCTGGCACTGCTGCGGGGCATGTCATGTGTTGCTGGCACTGCTGCGGGGCATGTCATGTGTAGCTGGCACTACACTGGAGACATTGTGTGTAAGGAACACTACTGTGGCTGTTCTGCATAAGGCTGCTAATTGTGTGCATAGAGGGGGTGTGAAAAAATATATTTATTTATAGTTTAATAATATGAAGTTACGAGGCCACACCCACTTTCCCAGGAGGCCACACCCACTTTTCCCTGAAGCGCGCGCCGAAGGTGCGCGCATAGGGGTTGGGAGGCGCTTTTACATTTTCTCGCTCAGGGTGCTAGTAGGCCTGGAGCCGGCCCTGCCCTTCCCCCCCCCCCACCACCTGTCTATAACACCCTGGTACTGCAGAGGTATGCTGGAGTTATGTAAAGGGCAGCGCTCCCTGTCAGTGTCTCTTTGTGATCTGCAGGGAGAAAATTGCGCTGGTGAGTGCTGGATCCGCTCTGAGAAGCCCCGCCCCCTGTAATGGCGCGTCTTCCCGCTTTCACTGTTTATACTGGACTGAGGTAAGCGGGTCGCCAGCGAGAATGGTGGCACAAGGGTGGGAGCGCAGCTCTGACAGGCTGCGCTCCCACCCTTGTGCCACCATTCTCGCTTGCGACCCGCTTACCGGGCCGCCGGCGTCATACTCACCACTCTTCTATCTTCTGGCTCTGTTAGGGAGTAGCGGCCGTGCTGCGGGAGTGAGCGGTCGCCTCGTGGGCTTGCAATCAGCACCCTCAGGAGCTCAGTGTCCTCTCAGTGTAGAGAACCATTAACTTCTAGAGTTGATTCCTACTCCCCCTCTAAGTCCCACACAGCAGGGAGGCTATTGCCAGCAGCCTGCCTGTACCTAACACTCTTAAAAAACAATAAAACTAGAAAAACTCCTAGGAGCTCCCCTAGCTGTGACCGGCCCCACCGGGCACATATGTAATACCCTGAAGTTATTTAAAAAATGGGGACCCCCTTGTTTTTTTTTATTATGTTTACATTGTGGAACTACAAGTCCTAGAGTAGATCGTGGGCTGAACTGTGGTGTTCCCTGTCAGATTGGGATTCTGGTCCTGTCACCTCTTACCCAGCAACATAAAAAGTCCGGGAAACGATTGAGGAGGCGCACTAGCGGCGCCCCCAAACCTGGGTCTTCCCCCCCCCCTATCCTATTCCCATCCCGTCTTGTCCCGTTCCCTCTTCTCTCTCTTCATGCTCTCTCTTTCTCTCCTTAGACTTCGTCTTTCTAATGCCATAGTTAAGTGCGTAATCTCCGGTTCCCATCCGACAGTAGGGTCTCTTTTTTCTTTTTTCTCACCCAGAGGTATAATCCATAACTGTTTCTCGTTTTAACAAATGTATGATTAATGACTCATATGTTATCTTATTCTTCTTATTTACCTCCTTTCTTTCCTGTCGCAAGCTGGGAACCGCATGATCTTTGTTCTAAGGTTATATCTCTGTTTTTGGTTGTATTTGTTACATGACAACAGCTCACCCCACGTGTGGTGGAGAGCTGTGGTGATATTCATAACCTAAAAATTAAAATAAACAATTTAAAAAAAAAAAAAGTCCGGGAAACATGTCCCCAGCTGATTGGGTCCCCTGGGTTGTAGGGCAGAGTGACCAGGGGTTGGTCTGTTGCTGGGGCCCCGGGAGCCAGTCATCATAGAGGAGAGGGGAGGTGGAGGAGCACCTGGACCCTTAAAAGAAGCCTCACAGATGGACTTCCGGTGGGCGGACCCCCTGCTGGACGCTTTTTAGGAGAGCTCTCCGTTCCCTGATACCCTGAATTTGATTTGGGGGCCACATACCGGGACCTGCGCCTCGAAAATACACCAGGGGCCAGCGGAGATACTGATGGGCAAGAGGAGACCATCTCCCCGGCTCCCCACCGCCCTCTTCACCGGAGTCTGAGCGCCAGCTGTGGCGCATGCTGCCTGCGGCCGCCATCTTGGCTGTGGCCGGACACCTCTAACCTTCCCTCCTCGTCCCGACTCTCTGTCAGAGGCAGCTGCGGCTAAGGGCCCCGCTCGGCCTGCATCACATCGAGCCCTGTACCAATACTGCTGACGGCGGGGAGCACGGCCGGAAGACGCCGCACATACGCGTCTGAGAAAAGGACGCGGCCTGGGGAGACCTGTACAGGGGTAAGAACGCAGGGTTGGGCTCCCTCCCCCCCCCCGCTACCATCACTGACAGAGCAGCACCTCGACCCTTCCCCCCCACGGCTCGCCGAGTCCTGTACGGCTACCGCTGGCGGAGGAGGACACAGCCAGAAGAAGCCACGGATAAGCGTCTGAGGAGAGAGGGTGGCCGGAGGTGACCTGTAAAGGGGTGAGTGCACCACGTTGGGCTCTACACTCATTCCACTGCCACCACTGACAGGAAGACAGGCCTGCACATGCCATACTGCGCCCCCTCAGATCAGCGGACACCTGGACCCATCCTAGGCTATTAACAGGAGTTGGTCAGTGCCACCTTAGTCCCTGCAAACGACGGCCTCTAGTACATAAACCAGTAGCCGCTACTCACAGCCTACGCATCCTCAGGCGTCACTATCTCCTACTCAGTGACTGCACATCTACCTATACTCCCTGCAGGGCAGGATACCTTAATATATCTAGTTTCTCGCTGAAACACTCCAATACTGCGCAGATATGGATAAATATGTGGCCAAACCTCAGAGAGGGGGACGAGGCTCTGCACCAGCAAAAACTAAAGACACCAGAGCATCTGCTTCAGCTTCTGCTAATTCACCACCTTCATCACCTAACGCTAGTGTCCTAGATGGCGTAACAGATCCTGCGAGATACACCATGGATGCCGTGGCCAGGGCACAGGAAATCTCTGATATATTGTCACCGCTGTTAGACAAGAAACTCGCGGGGTTGAAGGAAGCTATCGATTCCACCATGACACAGCTAAAGGAACATAGTACACGAATAGATGAAGTAGAACAACGGGTCTCGAACCTAGAGGACGACTTGACCAATGCCCGCTCTGTAATTGAGTCCCAAGCGTCTTCCATCACTGCGATACAGGAGAAGCTAGAAGATTTAGAAAATCGCAATCGTCGAAATAATTTCCGTATGATTGGCTTACCAGAATCCGTTAGACCTAAAGAATTGATGGCGCTGGTCTCCTCCTGGTTGGCGCTCGAGTTGGGCTGCTTGAAAAATGATGAAACTTTGGCAATAGAACGGGCGCACAGAGTTGGTCCTGATTTCCAGACAGACCGCCGTAGACCTAGACCGGTCATATTCAAATTTCTCAACTACACAGACAAAGTCAAAGTGATGGACGCGTATCGCAAAGCTCAGGAACTTTTCTATCAGGGAGACAAGTTACTCCTGTTCCAGGACTTCTCTTATGGCGTGGCCATGGAAAGGAGAGAATTTTCTCCCACCTGTAAGATCCTGTTTGATGAGGGCATACAATTCGCTCTTCTCTACCCTGCGAAATTACGTGCTCAACATAACGGCAAAACGTACCTGTTCGACTCACCCTCGGAAACAAAAACATTTGCAGAATCTATACGAAGTCACTCTTCATCTGCCTCCAATGACAGAGACTGATCATAAACGTCCTCATAGGCTTAACATCTGTATCATCTCCCTTATGGACGTCGTGATTGGTAATGTATGGCTGATCACTATTGCTCATTACATGTTGTTTCACACAGTATCACCTGTTTTAGAATTTGAAAATCACAGAGCCTTTCCGCCCTTTCCCCTCTCCCCCATCTCTATGTCCTTTTTTTTCTTATTGCCCTCCCCCCTCTTTCACCCCCCTCTCATTACTCTAATCGGAGTTATACTAATGGTTTATAGTGAGTCCTTAGGACCACTGTTATGGGTTCACAAAAATGTGAAAAATGGATATACTGTAACACAAAGTTTACAAACGCTATTGTTATTAATGCTAAGACACAGGTCAATTACCCCTGCCTTGGGTTGGGTTTCCCTACTCGCTGGGATATGGGGAGCCCCACGATTTAGTCTACCACTGTTTCATGTGTCCGAAAGGACGGGTATAGGTTAGATTTGACACTAAAATGGCGGCCTCTACAGAGATTAAGACGAGTCTAAAATTCCTTACTTGGAACGTGGAGGGTCTTAATACTCCGATTAAAAGAAGAAAGATATTGCAACACCTCAAACGCCTGCGACCGGATGTGGCGATGTTGCAAGAAACCCACTGGAGGTTGGGAGATCCCAATGTGCTTAGAGATAACTGGATTCAGGGCTTTAACACTGCATCGTTTACCTCCAAGAAGCGAGGGGTAGTGATTATATAACAAGTCACTTAATATGGTAACCGGTTTCTTATCTTTTTCCTTTTAGTTGAGAGAATACTAATAGGATGATATGCTAGTCTCTACAAATCGTACCTTTTTCTTTTTTTAGTTGATCTTCCTCCTCTTCACAAGAATAAAGGGTCAATCAATAAATTATCGTAACAACAAACCTGTACTTTATTTCTCAATAGGAGGACTCTCATACACTTTTACTGTATAATAAGACATAGAAAGCAATAGATGACATTGACTACGATTCTATTGTGTACAGTACATTTCACACCACCATGCAATGACATCCCATCATCCGCTTAACGGAATAAATACAAGTTCTTGCTTTATTTTACTGCTGATTAGGGATCCGAGTAGATCTCAGTTCTGGAGGGTAAAAGGGTTAGGTTATAAACAACAATTTAGTCTACATATACTTCACATGAATACCCCTTTCAGTGTCAACACTAGCACTCAATATTGTAATCAGCAAGAATTCTCAGTATGTGAAACTGTATCTAGTCTACAATCTATACTAAATAGTCGATTACCCTTCAGTATTTATACTGCGCAGTGAAATATGGCCATTCAGTTGGTGCACATGAAGTCTTTTACGCATTAATGCATTAATGATGAAGCACAGTGAGTGGACTCCTTACTCGTTTATGCCGAGTTACTCCTGAATAGATATTTCTATTAATTACTTGTATCCTATCCCCAAAATGTGCGGATGCTGGGGTCCTCAACATTTACTGTTATCCAGATAAATTTCAGTACTACGAAGTGTTCAGTAACTGTAGAATTTAGTTAATGAGATGATACAAGTATGTCGTCAGATGTGTATAATTATCTTGTCTACTCTGTACTGGATGGGTTATCCTTAAGAACCCCTGAGGAGAACTGTTGTTAATTGTTTTCTTCTCACTTTTCTTCTGTTTACTATAGCTGTCTACACTGTGCAAGGAAGGCGTACTGAATCTACGGCACCGTGTCAAAATAGCCAAGAGAACGTTTTTTTTCTTAACTTTTAATCTGGACTGTATCTGAGGTAAACCTCACCTTAAACCACAGTGACAGTATTATTTTCTTTCTCACTGGTTATTATTTTCCTTTCAGTGCTGACAGCCCGTTTGATTAGAAAAATCCCTCCTTTGTCCCTCATAGATTAATGCAGGTAGGGAAGTGAGGGATTGCAGCAATATCACTTTGATGAGCGGTCGCTGTGGTGGTTCTCAGGAGTTAGGGCACTATACTACGAAATCTAGGTCTTTTCTGTTTTATTTTATTTTCTTTCTCTCTGGCTTTATTATAGAGTTAATACGGAGAAAATGTCAGACTTTAATAAATCTCTGTCAGTGTAATGCTTTCCTAGTCCACTGCGCCTCTCTCTCTCTCTCTGGCTTTTTCTCTGTGTCTGCCTCTGGCCTTATAAGGAGTGTCAGTGAACTTATGCCCGCCCAAAGTACCTCCTTTTTCCTCCGTCGTCACTTTACAGACCTTTCTCTTCTTCTGTTAGATCCGTGGCCGGAGACCCGTCGAGCCGCACCAGATCCCTGGAGACAGCGTCAGGTAAGTCTCCGTATTTATTACCGACTGGGACTCCCTCTATACCTTCACTCCCACAGTCACTGCAGTACGGCTCCGGCTTTCTCTCTCCTTTTAGCCGCTAGAACGTCACTCCCGGGCCCGCTCCGTGTCCACACGCTGTCAAGAGAGCTGCCGCACCTCCGCCTTCCCAAAGTCACCTCAGCCTCTGCCAACGGGGTTTTCTTCTTAAGAAGGCTCTGTTCGAGTGCCCGGATCAGTCCCGCCGTTTGTCTCTCTGCACGCGCCGATTTGTCTCGGCTTACAGGGGACCAGAGCTCCCCCTATAATCAGGTTAGTCAGCAAGTCCGGAGGCCACGAGCCCGTCCAACCTCTGGGCCACCAACTGCCCGGCCTGTCCCATTTACCCTCCATGAGGGTGATAAATTATTTCATAAATCCCTTACCCTCCATGAGAGTAACACAACTTTTAAATATAAATATTTTAAACAACATATTTTGTAGTTATATAACATGTTATTAATGGCACAAATTAACTTACTACAAGAACAGGGTATTACAACATATTTTGTAGTTATATAACATGTTATTAATGGCACAAATTAACTTACTACAAGAACAGGGTATTACACGTTTCCCCTCTGGAACTATGCGTGTCCCCACGCATCCTATAATTTTGTACTCAGATCAAGTCATGTATACATTTGCAAGCACAGTAAGTACACATATATCCCAAAGTATCTTAATCACGATATCTTAGAGGTAGTAGGCCTTTAGTACTTCGGTTCGATCTTCTAGTTGCTGGGGAAGATACTCTATCCTGGACCGTACTATCCCCAACACAAGAGAAGTCATTGCATTCAAGAGATTTCTCCACCATGTTTTCCGGGGTCATCATTTTTATTGAGCTCGGTGGACCGGTGCCGCCCATGAACAACAGGAGCTCTATGGGATCGTGTAGTGGAATATCCCCTGGGGTTGGGGGTTTAGCTGTCCACACCAAGTCTTCTTTCTCCCTTGAGACTCCCATCGTACAAGGTTTTAGTTGATCTCGTGATACCACTCTGACGGGTTCTTCTTGACCACGACGAATTCGATAGGTGTAGATATTACCGGCTGGAATACCGACCACGACATATGGAACATCCTCCCACATGGCATCAAGTTTGCTAGAGCGATGATTCTTCCTCAACCAAACCTTGTCACCTTCATGTAAAGGAAGGGGCTGAGCATTGACGTTATAAGCTCTCCCCTGTCGTTGATGAGCTACCTCCATCCTCTGCTCTACAATCCGTCTAGCTGTTTCAATTCGTCGCTGATGTTCTCGTACCCAATCAACTCGGGGATCAACTGGGTCGATCACGGCAGGGTTCAATTCCAAATCTCTAGGCAATTTGCCCTGTCTGCCGAACATTAGATAGTAAGGTGTGAACCCGGTGGAACAATGTTCAGTATTATTGTATAAGTAAGTAAGTTCAGGAAGAAGGGCAGGCCATTGGGCACGTTTCTCGGCAGATAAACTTCGGAGCATTCCAATGATGGTCCGGTTTGCTCTTTCACATAACCCATTCCCCTGTGGGTGGTAGGCCGTGGTCCTTACTTTGAGACAGCCGTACAGAGAGCAAAGTTCATTGAATAGTTGTGATTCAAAGGCTGGGCCTTGATCGGTCAGGATTCGCTCAGGATAACCATAGGGTCTTACGAAGTGTTTCAAAAAGAGCTCAGCTGTGGTTCTTGCAGTTAAGTCTCTTGTAGGAACAACGACAAGGAACTTGCTGTAATGATCGGTCATGGTTAGCGCATACTGATATCCAGCGTTGCTAGAGTCTAGTTTAACGTGATCTAGGGCGACGATCTCCAGGGGGCGTTGGCTTTTGATGGAATGCAGAAGGTCTTTTTGGCTGTGAGCCGGATGCCTTTTAATGTTGCAAGGTACACAGTTGCAGCACCACTTCTCAATATCCTCCCTCATTCCGACCCAGAAGTACCTTTTTCTTAACACTATCTCGGTTTTCTGGGTACCAAAGTGACCAGATTTATCGTGATAAGCCTCAAGCAGAAGGGTAGCCTGACTTTTTGGGACAACCACTTGCGTAATAGGTTGATGTGTGCTAGGATCAAGGCTACTACGGATTATAAGCCCCTTTCTCACCCGGATACGGTCTCGGTGTCTCAATAGTTTGATTAGTTCTGGGTCAGCCTCAGCCCGCTGTGTCTTATTCAAGGAGCGCTTCTGCCGGATAAGGCCCATGAGTTCACTCAAAACTGGGCTTTCTTGCTGGATTTTTATCCATTCCAATGCGGGTAATGCAGTATCAAGGCTTTCGGGTCGTATAGGAGTTTCAGCGGAGACTGGATCAGATGTTACGACCCATCCTTTGTTTCTCGTATTGAACACTGGGGTCTCGACGTCTTCAGCGTCATCCTTTTCCACTTCAGGAAGATCAACAACAGGTAGGCGGGATAGGGCGTCGGCATTCCCATTCGCCTTTCCACTCCGGTAGGCGACCGTATATTGAAAGTTGGCCAATCGGGATACCCAACGTTGCTCGAGTGCTCCCAATCGGGCATTGGACAGATGAGCCAATGGATTATTGTTGGTCATAATAATGACTGGAGAAGCAGCTAGGTAGTTCTTAAACTTCTCTGTAATGGCCCATATAAGAGCAAGTAACTCTAACTTAAAGGTACTATAGTTCTCGCTATTCCGCTCTGTTTTACGAAGGCCTCTACTGGCATATGCTATCACCCTTTCACGGCCATCCTGCATCTGTGAAAGCACAGCTCCTAACCCACGGTGACTTGCATCCGTGTAAACTTGGAAAGGTTTCTCATAATCTGGATAAGCGAGTAGTGGAGCATTTACCATAGATGTTTTGAGCAGTTCAAAGGCACTTTGTTGATCTTCACCCCAGAGAATTGAAGACGAACTTCTCCTTTCTTGTCCAGACTTGCAGCGCAATAATTCATGCAACGGAGCTGCCATTTTTGCAAAACCTTGCACGAACCGCCTGTAGTATCCCACGAATCCCAGGAAACTCCGCACCTCCTTCACTGTCTTAGGTATGGGCCACTCTTGGACCACGCGTATATCTTCTCTGGGTCTGGCGTAACACCCTCAGCGCTGACAATATGTCCCAAATATTGGACCTCCGGTTTGAGTAAATGACATTTTGCCGGCTTGAGCTTCAGCCCCAATTTGACAAGCTGCTTGAACACTTCCTCTAGATGCCTGAGATGCTCTTCATAACTTTTTGAGAAGATGATAACGTCATCTAGGTAGAGTAAGACCATTTCAAAGTTGTGATGTCCCAGACAGTGTTCCATTACACGTTGAAAGGTAGCTGGCGCGTTACAGAGTCCGAAGGGCATTCTATTAAATTCAAACAACCCCATTGGGGTGGTGAAAGCAGTTTTGTTCTGGTCTTCCGGTGCCATTGGAATTTGCCAATACCCGCTAGTGAGGTCTAGAGTAGAAAAGTAAGCCGCTGTCTTCAATGCTGTCAATGATTCTTCTATTCTTGGTAACGGATAGGCATCTTTATGGGTCACGGCATTCAGTTTGCGATAATCCACACAAAACCGGAGACTTCCGTCTTTCTTTTTGACAATAACTAAAGGGGCGGCCCACGGGCTGTAACTCTCACGGATGACACCTGCTTCTCTCATGTCGGATATCATTTTTCGCACGGGTTGGTACATTGCGGGTGGTAGTGGTCGGTGTCTTTCTTTGATAGGTGGATTACTTCCTGTCTTAATGGAATGATACACACCTTTAGCTTCTCCAAAATCGGAGGGATTCTGGCTAAAAGCCACTGAATTTCTTTGAACTAGTTGTAACACTCCTTCCCGCTGTTTGTCTGGGGTATTTACGTCCCCAATCTGGATCTCATTCCACCAGGGATCCTCACTCTCAGCGGCGGATAACCCTTTGGTCATGGTTCCTTGACACGCAGTTGGTATACTTTCCTCCAATACATCCTGAAAGTGGACTTGAGACACCTTTGCTACCATGCAGTGTCGAAAGAGTCGGACAGGGTAGTTTTGAGGATTCAAAATGCGAACAGGTACTCTACCTTGCTCCACTTTTGCCAATGTCCTGGCTACTGCAAACGGCTGTTGTCCATCCGGGTCACAAGATTCTATGAGGGCATCATAGCCTTGTCCGCCGGGGCCAATCCGAACTTTGCACCAAACTACGTGTTCTGAGTTGGGCTTCAACATCACGGGCCTTCGATCAGCGATTCGTGCCTTTCCAACCTCCCCTTGGTCATTGGCAAATTTCTTTTGACCTTCCAGTAGCCGAATAGTCTGTTGGAGCGTCCTCCGCTCCCACGGGGCGGCTGTCTGCATTTCCCTGCGCAGAGCTTCAACTAATTCATCGGGACAATTTCTGAGGATATTCATTCCCAGGATAACGGGAGGTAGAAAGTCATTGGAAACCGTGGTTACTAAACATCCCTGTCTGGTTAAGGTGGCTCGACCAACTGTCATGTCGGCTTCCCAATATCCACGATAAGTAATAGGTTGTCCGTTACTGGCTAATAGATGTAACCAGGTAGTTGGTGGAGAGACTATTGCTCGCTCATCCCAATGTTGAAGAAATTCATTAAGCCTGATGGTCGAAACTTGAGATCCTGTATCCAGGAGAGCAGCCATCTCCACGCCATTGATCCGAATCTTCAGGCGAGGACACTCACCGACATATCTGGGCCACCACTCCTGCGACGTCGGACCTATTGATACATCTCCTCCCGAGGGTCGGTCCCCTGCCTCGGGGTCTCCTCGTTTAAAGCTTCATTGGGACAATTTCGCTCAATGTGACCGCTTTGTCTGCAACCTCTACATATAGGCTGTCCCTGAGCATCAAATTGATCGGTAGAACGTCTGCCTGTTCCCCTTGGTACATCCCATCGAGAGTGATTCCTTGAATTCCGATCTTGCCGCCATTCCCGACGTCGGCCGACGTTTTGGCCTTGACTCAACTCCTCGAGTTTCTGATCCATCCTAGCTAAGTGCAAGGTAAGTTCCGTAAGTTTAGAGTTTAGAGTCCCAATTGAATCCTGACTGGATGGAACTTGTGCCTGTTGGGTGACTGCCTTGGGCAATGCAACCTCGGTTTTGGTATGTATTTTTATTTCTTTTATGTCTTCCCCTTCCTCTTGTTCAGCTGATACCTCATACTCAGGATCCTCGCAGGAATTTAGTCCAAGAATGTGAAAAATGTCTTCTTTGAACTCAGAAAAGGAGCACTTCGGTTGTTGACGTCGCCACATTCTCAGTTGAGCCTGAATGGCTTCCCCTTGTGCTCCTTCAATAAAGAGGTTAATTAATGTCTCCTCAGCCTGCTGTACTTCACGGGGGTCCAAGGCTTGAACTGCCCTCATTGCTTCCTGCAACCCCAAAGCAAAATCCCGTAATGTTTCGCCAGCTCGTTGTTTCCTAGCATATAATCGACTTTTTAAATTGGAAATGGTTTTTAAAGCAAAGATGTGTCCCAATTTTTCCAAGATGCCTTCCGCGGTCTCCTTTTCTTCTTTCTCCCATGCCTCTGTTTCCCGCAGTGCAGAACCTTTTAACTGTCCCAACAATATCTCCACCTTCTGCACTTCGCTCAGTGGATATAACCTGAACATGGAACACATTTTTTTTCTAAACTCTTTAAGCTGACTGGTTCCTGGAGTACGCATGTCTCCCGAATAAGTAGGAAGCCATGAAGCGCCAAAATAATATGGCATCGTGATGGGTGATGTTATCCCTCGATTCTGCCCTGTCGGAGATTGACCTGGTGACGCAGGTAGTCTCCTCCGAGTAGATGTTGTTGTCGATGCAGGAGTCTGGGATTCTTGTGATTCCGACATTCTATCCTGTTCGCAGACGCCAAAAATCATATAACAAGTCACTTAATATGGTAACCGGTTTCTTATCTTTTTCCTTTTAGTTGAGAGAATACTAATAGGATGATATGCTAGTCTCTACAAATCGTACCTTTTTCTTTTTTTAGTTGATCTTCCTCCTCTTCACAAGAATAAAGGGTCAATCAATAAATTATCGTAACAACAAACCTGTACTTTATTTCTCAATAGGAGGACTCTCATACACTTTTACTGTATAATAAGACATAGAAAGCAATAGATGACATTGACTACGATTCTATTGTGTACAGTACATTTCACACCACCATGCAATGACATCCCATCATCCGCTTAACGGAATAAATACAAGTTCTTGCTTTATTTTACTGCTGATTAGGGATCCGAGTAGATCTCAGTTCTGGAGGGTAAAAGGGTTAGGTTATAAACAACAATTTAGTCTACATATACTTCACATGAATACCCCTTTCAGTGTCAACACTAGCACTCAATATTGTAATCAGCAAGAATTCTCAGTATGTGAAACTGTATCTAGTCTACAATCTATACTAAATAGTCGATTACCCTTCAGTATTTATACTGCGCAGTGAAATATGGCCATTCAGTTGGTGCACATGAAGTCTTTTACGCATTAATGATGAAGCACAGTGAGTGGACTCCTTACTCGTTTATGCCGAGTTACTCCTGAATAGATATTTCTATTAATTACTTGTATCCTATCCCCAAAATGTGCGGATGCTGGGGTCCTCAACATTTACTGTTATCCAGATAAATTTCAGTACTACGAAGTGTTCAGTAACTGTAGGATTTAGTTAATGAGATGATACAAGTATGTCGTCAGATGTGTATAATTATCTTGTCTACTCTGTACTGGATGGGTTATCCTTAAGAACCCCTGAGGAGAACTGTTGTTAATTGTTTTCTTCTCACTTTTCTTCTGTTTACTATAGCTGTCTACACTGTGCAAGGAAGGCGTACTGAATCTACGGCACCGTGTCAAAATAGCCAAGAGAACGTTTTTTTTCTTAACTTTTAATCTGGACTGTATCTGAGGTAAACCTCACCTTAAACCACAGTGACAGTATTATTTTCTTTCTCACTGGTTATTATTTTCCTTTCAGTGCTGACAGCCCGTTTGATTAGAAAAATCCCTCCTTTGTCCCTCATAGATTAATGCAGGTAGGGAAGTGAGGGATTGCAGCAATATCACTTTGATGAGCGGTCGCTGTGGTGGTTCTCAGGAGTTAGGGCACTATACTACGAAATCTAGGTCTTTTCTGTTTTATTTTATTTTCTTTCTCTCTGGCTTTATTATAGAGTTAATACGGAGAAAATGTCAGACTTTAATAAATCTCTGTCAGTGTAATGCTTTCCTAGTCCACTGCGCCTCTCTCTCTCTCTCTCTGGCTTTTTCTCTGTGTCTGCCTCTGGCCTTATAAGGAGTGTCAGTGAACTTATGCCCGCCCAAAGTACCTCCTTTTTCCTCCGTCGTCACTTTACAGACCTTTCTCTTCTTCTGTTAGATCCGTGGCCGGAGACCCGTCGAGCCGCACCAGATCCCTGGAGACAGCGTCAGGTAAGTCTCCGTATTTATTACCGACTGGGACTCCCTCTATACCTTCACTCCCACAGTCACTGCAGTACGGCTCCGGCTTTCTCTCTCCTTTTAGCCGCTAGAACGTCACTCCCGGGCCCGCTCCGTGTCCACACGCTGTCAAGAGAGCTGCCGCACCTCCGCCTTCCCAAAGTCACCTCAGCCTCTGCCAACGGGGTTTTCTTCTTAAGAAGGCTCTGTTCGAGTGCCCGGATCAGTCCCGCCGTTTGTCTCTCTGCACGCGCCGATTTGTCTCGGCTTACAGGGGACCAGAGCTCCCCCTATAATCAGGTTAGTCAGCAAGTCCGGAGGCCACGAGCCCGTCCAACCTCTGGGCCACCAACTGCCCGGCCTGTCCCATTTACCCTCCATGAGGGTGATAAATTATTTCATAAATCCCTTACCCTCCATGAGAGTAACACAACTTTTAAATATAAATATTTTAAACAACATATTTTGTAGTTATATAACATGTTATTAATGGCACAAATTAACTTACTACAAGAACAGGGTATTACAACATATTTTGTAGTTATATAACATGTTATTAATGGCACAAATTAACTTACTACAAGAACAGGGTATTACAATTATATTCCGTAAATCCCTTAGATACAACATATTAGACACCCTGGAGGATGAGGAGGGTCGATTCTTATTTTTAAAAGTACAATTAGAGGGGGAGTTATACACCTTAGTGACCATATATGCACCGAACTCGGACCATAATGCCTTTTTTACAGACATTTATGTTCGACTTCAGGAGTGGGCCGAGGGTCATCTAATCATCGGAGGCGATTTTAACTCAACCTTACAGCCAGCTCTGGACAGGTCTGGTGCATTTAGTGGGCACAGTTACTCTATTCCAGCATCGTTGCAATTTCTATTGTCTTCATTTCATTTAATAGACCCATGGCGACACCAGCACCCTATTAGTCGAGAATACACGTTCTACTCTCACCCACATGCCACGTCAACTAGAATAGATTACTGGCTGTTCACAGCAAGACTGCTTTCCAGGTTGGATGACTCCAGAGTAGAAAATATTGCCATTTCTGACCACGCACCTACATGGTTCACACTTGAGTTGAAATCTCCTAAACAGACCTCCTATAACTGGAGATTTCCCTCCCACTTATACAATTCCCCTGAATTTAAGTCATATTTAGAGACTAACTTCCTTAACTATACTAAAGACAACGCACAACACACAGAGGACATTGGCCTCTT
The DNA here is from genome assembly GCF_028390025.1 of Pseudophryne corroboree. Taxonomy (NCBI): domain Eukaryota; kingdom Metazoa; phylum Chordata; class Amphibia; order Anura; family Myobatrachidae; genus Pseudophryne; species Pseudophryne corroboree. The sequence goes on along the minus strand of NC_086452.1, from coordinate 160,635,349 downwards.
TTGGTCTGCCTCCAAGCCGGTAGTGCGAGGATATATCATAGCATATGTCGCTGCTAAGCGTAAGCGCCTTAATCAAAGGTTTCGTGATCTCGGCCTGACATTAACAAATTCTTATGCCACGCTGTTGGCTTCCCCGACAGAGGATACTCGCAGGATCTATATAGAGACTAAACATTTGTATGATACCCTCTGTACAGAGAGAGCCCAATACGCTTTAGATTTTCAAAAACATAAATACTTTAGGTGGGGAAATAAAGCCGGCAAACTTCTGGCGAATGTAGTTCGTAGTCAGCGCCCCACTTCGCACATTCTCACTCTTCAAGCACATACCCAAATATCTTCTGACCCAGCAGTAATAGCTGACTCCTTCTTATCTTACTACAAAGAATTATATACGGCTCCGCCAGATGACGCTATTAGCGGCATGAACTTCTTGAGATCAGCAGGGTCCCCCACACTGACAGCAGAGGATCAAAACTCCCTTATGGCCCCTATTACTGAATTGGAACTAACGACGGTAATCAAACAATTGGCTAATGGAAAATCTCCAGGCCCAGACGGTCTGAGCGCAGAGTATTACAAATTACTGCAACCCCACATTACACCTTATCTTTTGACCCTACTTAACTCTATTATGTCCGGCAATGCTGCCCCGCCCACCTTTAACCAAGCGCGTATGATAGTATTGCCGAAACCAGGGAAAGACCCTACCTTGGTTCAATCATACCGTCCCATCTCTCTTTTAAACCAAGATTTTAAAATCTTGACAACATTAATGGCACATAGGCTGCAAATGGTGTTACCCACATTACTACATCCATCACAGACCGGCTTTGTAAAGGGGAGGACGTCAGTGCACAATATAAGACAGCTAGTTGCCGCTTTGACCATATCGGCCCGGGTGGGTCTTCCTTGATAGTGAGCTGTGACGCTGATAAAGCGTTTGATCGCGTGTCATGGTCTCACTTGCTAAGGGTGCTTCACTGGCAGAGATTTGGAGCTGATTTCGTCAAATTCTTCCGCACTATCTATGACTCACCTTCTGCGTTCATTACAGTGAATGGATTGAACACAGACACGTTTACACTTCATAGAGGCACGAGACAGGGGTGCCCCCTATCCGCACTCCTTTTTGACCTAGCACTAGATCCACTCATCAGACATTGTCATTTGAACTCTGAATGGCATGGGATTGAAATTGATAGTCATAACCTTAAGGTCACAGCTTATGCAGATGACTTGTTATTATAGTTTTCGAACCCTCAGTTTGCATTTCCTAGTCTGATATCATTGTTGGCGACATTTGAATTGATTTCAGGGTTTAAAATTAATAAATCTAAGACGGAAGCCCTGGCTTTGCATTCAAAGGCCACACATGGATGGAACTCTCAGTTCCCCTTCCGATGGGCGAGTCGATCAATTACATATCTCGGTCTCCAGATACCCGTTAACCCATCTGATTTATACAGATTTAACTTTCCACGAATTATAACACGTATGTTAACGGACTTTCAGGCGTGGAAACACCTGCCCCTGTCCTATTTAGGACGCTGCCAATTAATCAAAATGATCTCCTTCCCGAGACTGCTGTACCTTATTCAGATGCTGCTCCTACTAATAACTGAAGCAGACATAAAAACTCTAAACAAAGCCTTTAGTGAATTTATTTGGGCGCAAAAAAACCCCAGAATCTCCTTGTTTAAATTGAGCCAATCACAAAAATTGGGGGGAGTTAACTTACCTTGTATCAGAAGTTACATGCTGGCGGCGAACTATAGATATGCCATCGATTGGATACATAAGACTGAGTCCTTTGCTAACACAGGCTTAGAACAGGCTTTCTGCCCTGGGCTCTCTCTTGTCAGCTTGCTAAACATGCGTCCATCGGCCCTTCCATCCTTGGTTAAAAATAATATATTATTGACCTCGACTTGTGCGGCTTGGAGGCAGGCACGTTCGAGGATGGGTATATCCAGCTATAACACGACATTTCTTCCTCTAGCTCATAACCCAGACTTTGGTGGGACTGCGGCACGCGCCACACTAACTACCCTATCAGACGGAGGGATCAGGTTGTTATATCAATTGATTGACCGAGATACCCGCCAGGTTTATACATACTCGCATCTCTGCGAAAGTTTTCCACAATTTAAAATTCCATTATTCATATATTTCCAGATACGTAGTTACATTAAAAAGTCCATAGCCCTGATGTCCACAGAAGACAGGACTAATGCATTTGACATTACTCTGCAATTGACGCCGACTATACACCCCTCTACTGCATTGCTATACACATACATCAAAAAATCCATTGATTGGGAGTCTACCCAGACGGGATTAGTAAAGTGGCTAGCAGACTTCCCATCTATTGATGTTTCCACCATGCTTACTGCCTTTAATAAGATCAATAAAACCCTTATATCAGCATCTTACGCTGAAATGAATTATCAAATCTTACACCGATCCTATATTACACCAAAACTACGGCTCCAAATGGGAACAGCCTCTGACTCTAAATGTTTTAAGTGTGGCATGATAGACGCAGATATTTATCACTGTTTGTGGAGTTGTCTTGAAGTACGTAAATTCTGGAGCTTAATACAAACATATGTCAAAGACAAACTGCATCTCAATATAGATGTTTCCCCGGAATGGGTTATGTGGGACTTGCACTCGACTCACCCTGCCTCTAAGCTACCGATCGGCAAACGCCAATTGTTAACCAAAATAGCAGCAGCAGGCAAAAAAACAATACTGTCGCAATGGATAGCCACCGACTCCCTATCCCTAGCTATATTTTTGCCAAGAATATCATACCTCTTCCACATGGAATGGCTGGAGATGCTACTTGATAAAGAGAACAAAATAGCAAAATTCTTTGACATATGGCTCCCTTATGTGCAAACACTAGACAGCCCTGTCAAAAAAACCCTACGCCAAGCTATATTTCACACTACATGGTATAACCTAGAAATTCTAGACCTAGGACACCCACCCTTCTAAAAAGGCCCCTAATATGATACTCTCTGATTAGACTAGACCTGGTTTATGTTGATTGTTTTGTTTCAAACTAACTGTCTCAAATGTATACATACAGATAGTTATGTTACTGTACCAATTTGTGCTGTTTTGTGATAATATATGCAAATGTTGTACAGTTGTCCAATAAAGTACTTTTCAAAAAAAAAAAAAAAAGAAGCCTCACAGCACAGGAGAGAGTACCCTGGAGGATGGGAAAGAGTACCTGGGGAAGGGAAGTCATGTAGCATCCAGGAACCTGAAGAGCAGAGTCCCCCGCTGAGGTTTGCATGCTTCCAGCCGAGCCGCCGCCGGGATCAGGAGCTATGACCAGCTTGGAGAGAGAGAGAGGAGCCGCCTGCCACGTCATGGGGATCGTCAGAGCTGAAGAGGACCAGAGACCCCTGTGGAGAAAGAAGTGCTGCCACGTCACTGCCTGCCGGGACGGAACGCCGGGGAGAGCCGTCGCTGGGGAGAAAACTGCAGTGCCGTGCCAGAGAGTGACCTGCGGACCAGCGAGGCCATTGATGACCCCCGTTCCCAGGATCTCCAGGAGCGACAGCGGGCGGACAGTGACAGGGAGCGCAGGCACCGCCGAGGACGACCCCGGGAAAGAAGACCCCCTGGCGAGGACCCCTGGTTGCTGAGAGATGACGGCGCGGACTATCGGCGGAGAACAGCGCGGACTGGAGGCTGCGGGAAGAAGACCCCTGGGGCGTCGCGACCGGAGACTGAGAAGATCTCAGCGTGGAGATGACGGCGCGGACCAGATCCTGCGGCAGTGCAGAAGTCCCCGGGACACCGCGGACCTCAGCGCAAGGGCGCATCCCCGGTGCGGTGCCTTGCATCCTGGGTGGTGCCGAAGACCAAGGAAATCGGAGGTGGCAGAAGCGCCGCAGCTAGGGGTGAGAACCAGCTACAACCCTTCCGCTGCCACACTCTGCCATGCTAATGCCCTCCGCTGCAAGACTCTGCAAATGGGGAACATCTTATTTAAAAAGGGGGTAGACTCCCCTTAGCAGTGCCCCGCAATACTAGTCAAATGATGGAGATGGGGGGTTTAGCCCCTCATCACCTGTGCCCGCATAATAAGTGTGTAAAGGGGGTAGGCACCCCTAAGTGCCCCTGTGTCCTGTTATTTAACCCCTTCCGCTGCATGAACTCTGCATTGGGGGACATATTATTTAATAAGGGGTAGACTCCGTTAGAGGTAATGACCTAATGTTTATACATTGATCCACTACAAGGGAATGCTGGTATTGATAGTTCTTCTATGCTAACTCCGCCCAGCAGTGTTATAGCTAATGTTTATACATTGATCCATTACAAGGGAATGCTGGTATTGATAGTTCTTCTACGCTAACTCCGCCCAGCAGTGTTATAGCTAATGTTTATGCATTTATCCACTACAAGGGAATGCTGGTATTGATAGTTCTTCTATGCTTACTCCGCCCAGCAGTGTTATAGCTAATGTTTATACATTGATCCATTACAAGTGAATGCTGGTATTGATAGTTCTTCTATGCTAACTCCGCCCAGCAGTGTTATAGCTAATGATTATACATTGATGCACTACAAGGGAATGCTGGTATTGATAGTTCTTCTATGCTAACTCTGCCCAGCAGTGTTATAGCTAATGTTTATGCATTTATCCAATACAAGGGAATGCTGGTATTGCTAGTTCTTCTATGCAAACTCCGCCCAGCAGTGTTATAGCTAATGTTTATGCATTTATCCACTACAAGGGAATGCTGGTATTGATAGTTCTTCTATGCTAACTCCGCCCAGCAGTGTTATAGCTAATGTTTATACATTGATCCATTACAAGGGAATGCTGGTATTGATAGTTCTTCTATGCTAACTCTGCCCAGCAGTGTTATAGCTAATGTTTATGCATTGATCCACTACAAGGGAATGCTGGTATTGATAGTTCTTCTATGCTAACTCCGCCCAGCAGTGTTATAGCTAATGTTTATACATTGATCCACTACAAGGGAATGCTGGTATTGATAGTTCTTCTATGCTAACTCCGCCCAGCAGTGTTATAGCTAATGTTTATACATTGATCCACTACAAGGGAATGCTGGTATTGATAGTTCTTCTATGCTAACTCCGCCCAGCAGTGTTATAGCTAAGGTGAAAGCATTTATTCGCTACTAAAGAACGCTGGTTATACCTGCCACTTGTATTGCTAACGCTGGTTACCTAAGACTGCAGTATAGAAGCCATAACCAGCCTGCTTCAGCTGTGCACGTGTTTCCTGCTTACCTGCCACCTGTATTGCTAACGCTGGTTACCTGAGACTGCAGTATAGAAGCCATAACCAGCCTGCTTCCACTGTGCACGAGTTACCTACTTACCTGTCACCTGTATTGCTAACGCTGGTTACCTGAGACTGTAGCATAGAAACCATAACCAGCCTGCTTCAGCTGTACACGTGTTTCCTGCTTACCTGCCACCTGTATTGCTAACGCTGGTTGCCTGAAACTGTAGTATAAAAGCCATAGCCAGCCTGCTTCAACTGTACACGTGTTACCTGATTACCTGCCACTTGTATTGCTAACGTTGGTTACCTGAGACTGTAGTATAGCAGCCATAACCAGCCTGCTTCAACGGTGCACCTGTTTCCTGCTTACCTGCCACTTGTATTGCTAACGCTGGTTACCTGAGACTGAAGTATAGCAGCCATAACCAGCCTGCTTCAACTGTGCACCTGTTTCCTGTTCACCTGCCACTTGTATTGCTAACGTTGGTTACCTGAGACTGTTATATAGCAGCCATAACCAGCCTGCTACAACGGTGCACCTGTTTCCTGCTTACCTGCCACTTGTATTGCTAACGCTGGTTACCTGAGACTGAAGTATATAGCAGCCATAACCAGCCTGCTTCAACGGTGCACCTGCTTCCTGCTTATCTGCCACTTGTTAATTTTGTTAGAATAATAAAATGGAGTTGGATCCTAGTTATGTGTGTTCTGTCATTGTGTCTGAGGGGTAAAGCAGGTCTGCCACTCTGATCACCCGAACCTGATTCACCTTAGCACCCCACAATTTAGTTTAAGTTTTCGGCACCGTAAATGTTATGTTGTGGGTGTTTACACATATTATAAACTGAGTCTGGTAGGAGGGGCATAGAGGGAGGAGCCAGCCCACACAATTAAACTCTTAAAGTGCCTATGGCTCCCAAGGGACCCGTCTATACCCCATACTACTAATGTAAAAACAATAGTAGAAACAATAGTTTTGTCTGATAAAATGTTAAAATAGGATTTTAATTACCTACCCGTAAATCCTATTCTCGTAGTCCGTAGAGGATGCTGGGGTCCACATTAGTACCATGGGGTATAGACGGGTCCCATGGGCACTTTAAGAGTTTAATAGTGTGGGTTGGCTCCTCCCTCTATGCCCCTCCTACCAGACTCAGTCTAGAAACTGTGCCCGAGGAGACGGACATACTTTGAGAGAAGGAAATACACAGATAGTGGTGAGATTCACACCAGCTCACACATATCAACAGAAAACCAAGCTAACCAGTTGAAACAAGTCAGCAACGGCAGAACAACAGTACTTAACGAAGTAACAATGCAGTACTTAATGAAGTAACAATGCAGTACTTAACTAAGTAACAATTGCAGGAAAACAAAGCGCTTGGCGGGCGCCCAGCATCCTCTACGGACTACGAGAAAAGAATTTACCGGTAGGTAATTAAAATCCTATTTTCTCTTACGTCCTAGAGGATGCTGGGGTCCACATAAGTACCATGGGGATGCACCAAAGCTCCCAGTCCGGCAGGGAGAGCGCGGAGACTCCTGCTGAACTGATTGACCAAACTTTAGATCCTCAGAGGCCAAAGTATGGAACTTGTAGAACTTAGCAAACAGGTTTGAACCTGACCAAGTAGCCGCTCGGCAAAGTTGTAAAGCCGAGACACCCCGGGCAGCCGCCCAGGAAGACCCCACTTTACGAGTAGAGTGGGCCTTAACAGATCTTGGACACGGAAAGCCTGCTGTAGAATAAGCATGCTGGATAGTAAACCTGATCCATTGAGAAATCATCTACTGTGACGAGAAGTTCTCTTCACATAAATCTTCAAAGCCCTTACAACATCCAAGGATTTTGAAGTAATTGAGGAGTCAGTAGCCACTGGCACCACAATAGGTTGGTTGATATGAAAAGCCGACACAACCTTCGGAAGAAATTGCTGACGCATCCTGAGCTCAGCTCTATCTTCATGGAAAATCAAGTATGGGCTCTTGCAGGACAATGCCCCTAATTCCGACACATGTCTAGCAGATGCCAATGCCAATAGTGTGACCGCCTTCCAAGTAAGGAACTTGACATCAACCTCCAGTAAAGGTTCGAACCAATCCGACTGCAGGAACTGTAGCACCACATGAAGATCCCAAGGTGCCGTAGGAGGCATAAAGTTAGGCTGGATGTGCAGAACCCCTTTAAAGAAAGTCTGAACCTCAGGGAGGACAGCCAATTGTTTCTGGAAGAAAATGGACAAGGCCGAAATCTGGACTTTTATGGAGCCCAAACACAGGCCCACATCCACACCTGCTTACAGAAAAAGAAGAAACCACCCTAGTTGAAACTCAACCATAGGAAACTTCTTGGATTCACACTAAGACATGTACTTTTTCCAAATTCGATGGTAATGTGTAGACGTTACTCCTTTCCTAGTTTATATCAGGGTAGGAATAACCTTGTTCAGAATGCCCTTCCGAGCTAAGATCTGGCGTTCATACTCCATGCCATCAAACATAGCCGCGGTAAGTCTTGATAAGCGAACGGCCCCTGTTGCAAAAGGTCCTCGCGAAGAGGAAGAGGCCTCAAATCTTCCAGCAGTAATTCCAGAAGATCCACGTACCAAGCCCTTCTTGGCCAGTCCGGAGCAATAAGGATCGCCTGAATACCTGTTCTTTTATGAGTTTGAGAATCCTTGGGATGAGTGGAAGTGGAGGGAACACATACACTGACTTGAACATCCACGGAGTCACCAGGGCATCCACCACCACTGCCTGTGGGTCTCATGACCTGAAACAGTACATCCGAAGTTTCTTGTTGAGGCGGGAGGCCATCATGTCTATTTGAGGTACTCCCCAAAGACTTGTCACCTACGTGAACTAATCTCTAGGTGGAGGTCCCACTCTCCTGGATGGAGATTGTGTCTGCTGAGGAAGTCCGCTTCCCAGTTGTCCACTCCCGGAATGAAGATTGCTGACAGTGCCACTGCGTGCTTTTCCGCCCAGAGGATGATTCTTGTTACCTCTGAAATTGCAGCTCTGTTCTTCGTTACGCCTTGTCGGTTTATGTAGGCCACTGTCGTTACATTGTCCGACTGAACCTGAATGGCCTGATCTTTCAGAAGATGTGCCACTTGTAGAAGATTGTTGTACATGGCCCTTAGTTCCAGAATGTTTATCGGAAGAATGGATTCCAGACTTGATCACCTTCCTTGGAAGATTTCCCCTTGGGTGACTACACCCCAACCTCTGAGACTTGCATCCGTGGTTAGGAGGATCCAATTCTGAATCCCGAACCTGCGGCCCTCTAGTAGGTGAGAAATTTGCAGCCACCAGAGGAGCGAGATTCTGGCTTTTGGTGACAGACGTATCCTCTGGTGCATGTGAAGATGAGATCACGACCATTTGTCTAGGAGATCCAGTTGGAAAGACCTGCATGAAATCTTCCATACTGTAGAGCCTCGTAGGAGGCAACCATCTTCCCCAGAAGGCAAATGCACTGATGGACCGATACCCGGGCTGGCTTCAGAACATCCTGGACCATTGTTTGTATCACAAATGCCTTCTCTGCCGGCAGAAACACCCTCTGTACTTCCATGTCGAGGATCATCCCCATTAAGGACAGTCTCCTTGTCGGCTCCACGTGCGACTTTGGAAGATTCAGGATCCATCCATGATCCTGGAGTAATTGAGTTGAGAGAGCAATGCTCAGTAACAGCTTCTCCCTGGAAGATGCTTTTATCAGCAGATCGTCCAGATAAGGAATTATGTTCACACCCTTCTTGCAGAGGAGTAGCATCATCTCCGCCATCACCTTGGTGAATACCCTCAGTACCATGGAGAGGCCAAACGGTAGTACCTGGAACTGATAGGTACAGTCCAGCAGCGCAAATCTTAGATAAGCCTGGTGAGGCGGCCAGATCGGAATGTGAAGGTACGCATCTAGGGATATGATATCTAGGATACCAGAAATTCCCCCTCCTCCAGACCTGAGATCACCGCTCTCAGAGACTCCATCTTGAATTTGAATTCCTTCAAATAAGGGTTCAATGACTTTAGGTTCAATATTGGCCTGACCGAACCATCCGGTTTTGGTACCACAAACAGGTTTGTGAGGTCAGGTGGAACTGGAACAATGACATTTGCCTTTAGCAATTTTTGAATGGCTTCATGTAGAATAGCACTTTCTGTCAGCAAAGCTGGTAAGCCTGATTTGAAGAATCTGTGAGGTGGGAGTTCTTGAAACTTCAGTCTGTACCCCTAGGTAACAATATCTTGTACCCAGGGGTCTAGGCATGATGACTCCCAGAAATTTCTGAGTCTTGCTCCCACCTGCCCGACCTCCAGGCTGGGAGGTCCACCGTCATGCCGAGGATATTGAGGAAGCAGAGCCAGGTTTTTGTTCCTGTGAACCTGTTGTTTTCTGGATTTCACCCGACCTCCTCTAAAGAAAGTGGAAGGGGGTTTGGACTCTTTAACTTTCGCGGTCCGTAAGGACTGCATAGTAGACGTTGGATAAGATTTCCTAGTTAGCGATGTTTCTGAGGGAAGAAAGGTCACCTTACCCGCAGTTGCCGTGGAGATCCACGCATCTAATGTTTACCCAAACAGAGCCTGACCTGTGAAGGGTAGGTTCTCCACACTTTTCTTAGAATCCGCATCCGCAGATCATTGGCGCAGCCAGAGTCCCCTGCATGCCGAGACAGCCATGGAAGAAGCACTCGCATTAATAGCCAAGGTCCTTCATGGCCTCCACCATGAAACCTGCAGAATCCTGTATGTGACGTAAAAACAATTCAATGTCACGTCTATCCATAGAATTCCTCTAGTAATGTGCCTGACCACTTTATTATGGCTTTAGAAATCAACGCACAGGCAATAGGTGATCTTAAAGCTATGCCAGTAGCTGTGTATAGTGATTTAAGCGTAGTCTCAATCTTGCGGTCAGCCGGATCTTTTAAGGTGGTGGACCGAGGGACAGGTAAAACCACCTTTTTTGACAACCTAGATACAGAAGCGTCTACTACCGGCGGGATTTCCCACACTTCTTCCTGTCCTCCTCAGGGAAAGGGAAAGCAATGAGAACCCTTTTAGGGATCTGGAATTTTTTCTCCGGGTTTTCCCAGGATTTTTCAAACAATTTTTCCTTAGACGCAGGGAATGCAATGGAGGATTTCTTATTGTCAGTAATGTAAGCCTCCTCTACTTGCTCAGGTACCTTATCAGTAATGTGTAAAATGTCCCTAATAGCCTCAATCATGAGTTGCACCCCCTTAGGAAGGGATGCATCTCCCCCCTGTATATCCCCATCACCGTCCCCTGTATCAGAGTCGGTATCCGTGTCAGCTTGCATTATCTGGGCAAGAGCACGCTTTTTAGGGTATACCAGTGGGGTCTTAGATGAGGTAGTGGGAGCTGAATATGACAAAACCTTTTTCAAAACCTGTGTTTCAGTCTCATTTTGAATTATCCGAGAGGAAATCTGGGATATCATTCCCCTAATAGAATCCACCCATGGGGGTTCGGATTCAGAAGGCTGAGACAATACATTACAGTCCTGAGTACATGGAATAGACTCTTCAGGAGAAGATACACACTCTGCAGCACAAGATACAGAGTTCCTAGACATGTTTATGTGAGCTATACAAACACACATACACACAGGAAAATGCAGACACAGTTTCCCCCAGAGTACCTTCAGAGAGACACAGAGTATACGGAGCCAGCCACACAGCGCCCCAGTAGGCAGTTAATACACGAAACTGCTGGCGCTGACTGAATAGCCTCATTAGATTAAACAGTGATAATTACACTCTACCCTCCCCCCCACCCCACCCCCATCTATAACACCCTGGTACCGCACAGGATAGCTGGAGTTATGTGGAGGGCAGCGCTCCCTGTCAGTGTCTCTTTGTGATCTGCAGGGAGAAAATTGCGCTGGTGAGTGCTGGATCCGCTCTGAGAAGCCCCGCCCCCTGTAATGGCGCGTCTTCCCGCTTTCACTGTTTATACTGGACTGAGGTGATATTGCTGCTAACAGTGGAAATAGCCCCTGTTAGCATATGTGACCAGCAGGGGCGGATCCAGAAAAAAATTACAGGGGGGGGGGGGGGCGGGGGGGCACCATAAGGGGCGTGGCTTCGTTGGAATGGGCGTGGCTTCGTTGTAATGGGCGTGGTATTGCAGGAAAAGACTACCTTATACCCCAGTTTTGCAACCTGCACGCCCAGACGTTGGCCACCACAGGAAAGAAAAATAATCCTGATTCATGCCCCTTACATTATTTGTCATTTTTCCTCCTTATAGTAATGCCCAGTATACATTATGCCACATACTGCAATGGCCCTTAGACATTATGCCACACACAATAATGCACATGACACAGTATGCACACACCGTAATGCCCCCGACACATTATGCCACACACCGTAATGCCCCCGACACATTATGCCACACACTATAATACCTGTGACACATTATGACAGGAATTGCAATGCCCGTTATACATTATGCTACACACTGCACTGCCCCTGATACATTATAGCACATACAATGTCTGTGACACATTATGACACACACTGCAATGTCCGTGATACATTATACCACACACTGCAATGCCCGATACATTATAGCACATACAATGCCTGTGACACATTATGCTACACACTGCAATGACCTTGAGACATTATACCACAATGCCCGTGATATAGTATACCATACACCGTAATGCCTGTGACACATACCGCAATGCCCGTTATACCCTATGCCACACACCGCAATGCCCGTTATATATTATGCCACACTGCAATGACCCTGAGACATTATACCACATACCACAATGCCCGTGATATAGTATACCACACACCGTAATGCCTGACACATTATGACACACACCGCAATGTCCGTGATACATTATGCCACACACTGCAATGACCCTGAGACATTATACCACATATCACAATGCCAGCGATATAGTATACCATACACCGTAATGCCTGTGACACATTATGACACACACCGCAATGTCCGTGATACATTATGCCACACACCGTAATGCCCATTACACATTAAGTCCTACAGTAAGGCTTCTAATTACTTTTCAAATACCTGCTCGTTGTCAGGGGTTTCATGCACTGGGTGTCATGCTCGTTGCCAGGGGTTTCATGCTCTTGGTTCCATGCACGGTGCCAGGGGTTTTCATGCTCAGGGTGTCATGCTCGTTGCCAGGGGTTTCATGCACTGGGTGTCATGCTCGTTGCCAGGGGTTTCATGCACTGGGTGTCATGCTCGTTGCCAGGGGTTTCATGCTCGTTGCTAGGAGGTAGTCCTTGTTGCTAGGGCTGTGCTCCCAGTGCCACATATGTCCCCAGTGCCAGATATTCCCCCACGGTGCCAGGTACTCACATGCCCCCAGTGCCAAATATAGCCCCCCCCCCATGTGCCAGGTACACATATACCCCCCCAGTGCCAGATATTCCCCGACAGTGCCACATATGCCCCCAGTGCCAGATATCCCCCCCCCCAGTGTTATATATGCCCCCAGTGCCACATATGCCCCAGTGCCAGATATTCACCCCCAGTGCCACATATGCCCCCAGTGCCAGATATTCCCCCCCCCAGTGCCACATATGCCCCCAGTGCCAGATATTCCCCCCCAGTGCCAGATATGCCCCCTCAGTGCGTCCCCCCCCGCTTCCTCTGCCGCTCCCCCCGCTCCCCTGCTGTTAGGAGGGACACGGAGGGCACAGTGCACGCCTCTCCGTGTCCCTCCTGTGTCTCCGGCGACCGCGGGTCACTCTAATAAAGGAAGTGCTCACGAACGGCACTTCCTTTATGAGACCCGCGGCCGCCGGAGACCCAGGAGGGACACAGGGAGGCGTGCACTGTGCCCTCCGTGTCCCTCCTAACTGCAGGGGAGGAAACGAGACCGCAGACTGACATGCGGACGCTCGTCCGCATGTCAGTCTGCACTAAATCAGTGGCGCGCGCCCCCGCAGCAATACAAAAATCAACTAAAAATGACAGGGGGGGCACGTGCCTTGGTGCCCCCCCCCTAAATCCGCCACTGGTGACCAGTGTAGGGTATTTGCGCTGGCCCGGGGCGCCCCTCACAGCGCCGCACATCAAGTACCGCTGAGCCCTCCGGAGCGCAGCCTGTCAGAGCTGCGCTCCCACCATTGTGCCGCCATTCTCGCCAGCGACCCGCTTACCGGGCCGCCGGGGTCATACTCACCACTCTTCTATCTTCGGGCTCTTTTAGAGAGTGGCGGCCGTGCTGCGGGAGTGAGCGGTCGCCTCGTGGGCTTGCAATCAGCACCCTCAGGAGCTCAGTGTCCTCTCAGTGTAGAGAACCATTAACTTCTAGGGTTGGTTCCTACTCCCCCCTAAGTCCCACAAAGCAGGGAGGCTGTTGCCAGCAGCCTGCCTGTACCTAACACTCTTAAAAAACAATAAAACTAGAAAAACTCCTAGGAGCTCCCCTAGCTGTGACCGGCCCCACCGGGCATATATTATAAACTGGGTCTGGTAGGAGGGGCATAGAGGGAGGAGCCAGCCCACACAATAAAACTCTTAAAGTGCCCATGGCTCCCAAGGGACCCGTCTATACCCCATAGTACTAATGTGGACCCCAGCATCCTCTAGGACGTAAAAGAAAAGTTCACATTTTTTATTTCCGTACAGCACTGAATTGTTGGTTTACTTCACCTCACTGGCATCCAAGGGTAAAAGAACTACGTAATTCTCTTTTTCTCCAGTCTCTGTATCGGCGTGGCTCTTGACATAAAACACCACGAGAGTTAACCTTCTTGGCAGGCCACAGTTTCGCCCCTTTTTTTTTATACCAGTTTTGTCCTTATTTGCCCTGAAAGCATTACATTGTTTTCCTTTCTGCCACAGGAGCTCAAGGGTACAGGATGTAAATCTCTACTTTCTTTCTATGAGCAGATTCTTTACAGTCACAGCACTAAATTCCAGCGTTTTTTATTTGTTTTCCTTTTTTGGGGTTTTTTTTTTTAGACATTTCATTTAGTTATACTAGTTTAATTTATCTGTACTAAGTCCTTAAATTCCTAGACTACATTAATATTTATCTTAAACTTAAAAGGGCCCAATACTGGAGCATGTCAGAGCTTTTGCAGAGTCATTTTAACTATTCAAATATTTGAATACACTCTATAGTCCTCAAAGCATATGATAATTAACTGTTCTGGAGTGCATGCCGTTGTGTCGTAATTACGTGTACCACACCCCCTACTTACAGCGACTCCTCCCCTTACTCTGACGCTAACCTGGGGAAAAGGCAAAAAAACAGGGCCGATATGAGTGAGCTTGGCCATCCATCTCACCGCGCAGCAATATGCTTAATCTGCAACTTTAAATCAACTCCATTACAACATATCCTAAGCAGCTACAATGCGACAGATGTTAAATTAAGATATAGGTACTGACTGCTATCCGTGGTGAAGTGTCTAAGTCAGGTATTCCCAACCACGGTCCTCAAGGCACACTAACAGTGCAGGTTTTAGTGATATCCAGGCTTCAGCACAGGTGACTTAATTAGTAGCTCAGTTATTTTGATTTAACCATCTGTGCTGCAGCCTGGATATCACTAAAACCTGCACTGTTGGTGTGCCTTGAGGACCGTGGTTGGGAATGCCTGGTCTAAGTCATGCCATGTAACGTGCACTGTATGGCACAAAAGGATGAGTGAATCTGAGCACATCTGTATTTCTTTGCTATACCCTGGTTTAAGGAGTATGTGTGTGTTGGTGTGTGTGTGTGTGTTGGTGGGTGGGGGGAATCAGGGGTTTGCTTCATTGTATGACTCCCACCTAGAGGAGAATCTCATTCACACTATGGTATGAGAAGGAATACAGAGCTTATATTTGATTTGGGACACTTGAGGTCACTGCCTATAACTTTATACCTGTCTGTAGAGTCGAAGGGGTTGAAATGTTGGTTTTTCAAAGCCACCAAACATCAAAAGTTATAAAACACCAATAGGAATTAATATTTCTCTTACGTCCTAGAGGATGCTGGGGTCCACATTAGTACCATGGGATATAGACGGGTCCACTAGGAGCCACAGGCACTTTAAGAGTTTGAGAGTGTCGACTGGTTCCTCCCTCTATGCCCCTCCTACCAGACTCAGTTTAGAAAATGTGCCCGGAGGAGCCGGTCACAGCTAGGAGAGCTCTATAGGAGTTATTTTTTTATTTTTTTTAGAGTTTAGGCACAGGGAGGCTTCGGGCAACAGCCTTGCTGCTTTGAGGGACTAAGAGGGGAGTAGTGTCCGCCCTGGGGGTCTGAGCCACTATCTCCGCTGACAGGACACTGAGCTCATAAGGGGATTGTACATTCGCCGCCACAGGGGATCGCTCACCCCAGCAGCATGCCGCCATCCCCTTACAGAGCAAGAAGACTTCAATGGCAAGTTAGTCACCGCCCCCCCTGGCAAGCGGGGAGCCGGTGTGAAGATGGTGGCAACTGGGTAGGGAGCGAAGCACTAACTGCGCTCCGGGGCTCAGCGGTACATCGTGTGGCGCTGTGAGGGGTGCCCTGAGCCCGCGCCTACACCCTACACTGTCCAACAAGCCTGTTAGGGTCCCAGGATCGCTGCCAGCTCAATTCCTCTGGCCAGTATAAACTACAGGAGAACGGGAAGCAGCGCCATGAAAGGGGGCGGAGCTTCTCCTCAGAGCGGACCCAGCAGCGTTCAGCACCATCTTCCTGCCTGACATTTCCGTGTGTGTGTGTGTGTGTGTGTGTGTTTACTATCTCACATAGCCATGTCTAGGGACTCTGTGTCATATGCTGCAGAAGATGTTTCCTCTCAGGAGGGATCCATTCCATTACACAGGATTGTAATGCTTTGTCTCAGATCCCTATTGTTGAAGCTAATACTGAGACTGAAACTCAGGTGTTGAAGAAGTCTAGGGCAGTTTCGTCAGGCTCTGTCCCTATTCCTGTAAAATCCCCTAGCATGTTCCTACAGAAACGTGCACTTGCCCAAATTATGCAAGATGACACGGATACCGATTCTGATACTTCAGACGGTGATGGGGACGTGCTGAGGGGGGCGGCATCCATTGCAAAGGGGAGTGCAGCTCATGATGAGGCCATTAGAGATGTGTTAAACATTAATGACACTACACCTGAGCAGGTTGAGGAGGCTTACTTCACTGATAATAAGAAAGCCCTGCTAACCTTTCCCGCGTCTAAAGAATTAAGCGCTGTATTTTAAAAAATCCTGGGGAAACCTGTTGAAAATCTCCAGATCCCAAAAAGAATTCTGGTTGCTTTTCCCTTCCCTGAGGAAGATAGGAAAAAATGGGAAAACCCACCAATTGTTGACGCATCTGTCTCCAGACTGTCTAAAAAGGTGGTTTTACCTGTCCCTGGTTCTACCGCGTAGAAAGAACCGGCAGATCGTAAGACTGACACTACGCTCAAAACCATATACACTGCTTCAGGAATGGCCTTACAGCCCACTCAGAGGTGGAACTACCGCCAGTGCAACCAGTGCGTTGCACTGGGGCCCGCCACTGTCCAGGGGCCCAAAGCATGTAATGAGTCAAACTGACTCATTACATGCCGCTGTGTGCTGCGGGCAACCGCTGCCCGCAGCACACAGCCGCCCAGAGAGAAGAGAGGAGCGCAGCGGACACGGGGGGAAGGAGGAGGAGGGAGGTGGAGGAGGGAGCCGCAGCAGCGCTGTTTTATTGGTTGAGGCGCTGCTGCTGCGGTCCCTCTTCTTCACTATAGGCTGTCTTCCGCCGCTGTGAAGCGCATCCCAGCATTCACAGCGGCGGAGAACAGCCTATGGTGAAGGACTGGGACAGCAGCAGCACGCCTCCACCAATAACACAGCGCTGCTGCGGCTCCCTCCTCCACCTCCCTCCTCCTCCTTCTCTCCTGCCCAGGAATAGTGAGCTCTGCCAGAAGCTGCACCGAGGAGCCCGAGCCAGCGGAGACAGTAAGTATAATTCTTTCTTTCTTTCTTTCTTTCTTTCTTTCTTTCTTCCTTCCTTAATGTGCAAAAAGGAGGAATCTGCCTGCCGTAATGTGTAAAAAGGGGACGCTGTCTGCCGTAATGTGTAACAAGGGCATGCTGTCTGCCGTAATGTGTAAAAAGGGCACGCTGTCTGCCGTAATGTGTAAAAAGGGCACGCTGTCTGCCGTAATGTGTAAAAAGGGGGACTGTCTGCCATAATGTGTAAAAAGGGGACGCTGTCTGCCGTAATGTGTAAAAAGGGGGACGCTGTCTGCCGTAATGTGTAAAAAGGGGGACGCTGTCTTCCGTAATGTGTAAAAAGGGGAACGCTGTCTGCCGTAATGTGTAAAAAGGGGACACTGTCTGCCGTAATGTGTAAAAAAGGGAACGCTGTCTGCCGTAATGTGCAAAAAGGGCACGCTGTCTGCCGTAATGTGTAATAAGGGGGATGCTGTCTGCGGTTATGTGTGGGGACCCTGTCTGCCGTAATGTGTAAAAAGTGCATGCTGTCAGCCGTTATGTGTAAAAAAGGGGACACTGTCTGCCATAATGTGTAAAAAAGGAGACGCTGTCTGCCGCTATGTGTAACAAGGGCACGCTGTCTGCCGTTATGTGTAAAAAGGGGGACACTGTCTGCCGTTATGTGTAAAAAGGGGACGCTGTCTGCCGTTATGTGTAAAAAGTGCACGCTGTCTGCAGCTATGTGTAAAAAGGGCATGCTGTCTGCCGTTATGTGTAAAAAGGGGGACGCTGTCTGCCGGAATGTGTAAAAAGGGGACGCTGTCTGCCGTAATGTGTAAAAAGGGGAATCTGTCCGCCGTAAGGTGTAAAAGGGTCTCTACCTGGTGTAGTGGTGCTACTGTGCGGCGTAATTTGAATAATGGAGACTACTGTGCACCGTTTTCTGAATTGGTATTATTTTGTGGCCACACCCCTTCCCTACGAAGCCACGCCCCTATGTATTTTTGCACGCGCCTACGGCGCGCACTCCCCCTGCTTTGCATGCAGGGGTGGGGCTCCGATGCCGCTTCTTGCACACAGTGATAAAATGTCTAGCTACGGCACTGTTGCTATGTATCCATTTATCTGGCCATGAGCATGTCCCCCTCACCAGATCCTCTCTAGGGGTGAGGGGGTGGACTTGGATGGGATGGGGGGGGAGCCCAAAGCATTTTGTCGCACCTGGTCCCACCGCTCGCTAATTCCGCCACTGGGCCCACTATTGCCTGTGCATGGATTTCTAAAGCCATAGTAAAGTGGTGGCACATTACTAGAGGATTTGGATGCAATGGATAATAGTGACATTGAATTGTTTTTACGTAACATACAGGATTCTGCGGGGTTCATGGTGGAATCCACGAAGGACCTGGGTAAGCTGACTGCACGGATATCCTCCATGTCGGAATCAGCTCGCAGGGGACTCCAGCTACGCCAATGATCTGCAATGATCTGCAGACGCGGAATCCAGGAGAAGTGTGGAGAACCTACCCTACACAGGTCAGGCTCTGTTTGGGGAGGCGTTGGATGTGTGGATTTCCACGGCAACCGTGGGTAAGTCACCTTTTCTTCCCTCTGCTACTCCTTCTACGAAGAAACCGTTTTCTTCAGCTGTGCAGCAGTCCTTTCGGACCGCTAAGACAAAAAAGCCCAAGCCTTCTACCACTTTCTTTAGAGGTGGTCGGACAAAATCTAAAAAGCCTGCACCTGCAGGCTCCCAGAACCAGAGACCTGCTTCTGATTCCTCAAAATCCTCAGCATGACGGTGGACCTCAAAGCCTGGAGGATGGGATGGTGGGTGCGAGACTCAGACTTTTCAGCCACGTCTGGGTGTCATCCGGCCTGGATCCATGGGCACAGGATTTTGTGTCCCAGGGGTACAGAAGGGAGTTTCAAGAACTCCCGCCTCACCGATTCTTCAAATCAGGCTTGCAAGCTGTGCTGACAGACAGGCTATCCTACAGGAAGCCATCCTAAAATTGGTAAAAATCACAGGTCATTGTCCCAGTTCCACCTCATATGCAAAGCAAGGGTTTTTATTCAAACCTTTTCGTGGTACCGAAACCGGATGGTTCGGTCAGAACAGTTTTGAACTTGAAATCGTTGAACCCTTACCTGAGGGTGTTCAAATTCAAAATGGAGTCTCTCAGAGCAGTGATTTCATGTCTGAAGGAGGGAGAGTTTCTGCTATCCCTGGATATTAAGGATGCGTACCTCCACATTCCGATTTGGCCGCCTCACCAGGCTTATCTCAGATTTGCACTGTTGGACAGTCACTATCAATTCCAGGCACTACCATTCGGCCTCTCCAAAGCACCGAGTGTGTTCACCAAGGTGATGGCAGAGGTGATGTTCTCCTCCGCAAACAGGGGGTGAACATGATCCCATATCTGGATGATCTGCTGATAAGGGCATCGAGCAAGGAGAGGTTGTTGCAGTCCATTGTTCTCACAAGTCATCTGCTCAGGGAACACGGTTGGATCCTGAATTTTCAAAAATCACATTTGGAGCCGACCAGGAGGTTTTCTTTTCTGGGTATGATCTTCAACACAGAAATGCAGAGGGTGTGTCTTCCGGGGGAAAAAGTGTTGGTGACACAAACAAGGGTCCGGGATGTCCTGAAGCCAGCCCGGGTTTCGGTTCATCAGTGCATTCGCCTTCTGGGGAAGATGGTGGCCTCTTACGAGGCTCTACAGTACGGAAGGTTTCATGTTGGGCCCTTCCAACTGGATCTCCTGGACAAGTGGTCGGGATCTCATCTACACATGCACCAGAGAATATGTCTTTCGCCAAAAGCCAGGATTTCACTCCTCTGGTGGCTACAATTACCTCACCTTCTGGAGGGCCGCAGGTTAAGGATTCAGGACTGGATCCTTCTAACCACGAATGTAAGTCTCCGAGATTGGGGCGCAGCCACTCAGGGGGAAATCTTCCAAGGAAGGTTGTCAAGCCTGGAATCCAACCTACCAATAAACATTTGGGAACTAAGAGCAGGGGCCGTTCGCTTATCAAGACTTACCGCAGCTACGTTTGACGGCATGGAGGTTGGATGCCAGATATTAGCTCAGAAGGGCATTCCGAACAAGGTTATTCCTACCCTAATACAGGCTTGGAAAGGAGTAACGTCTAAACATTACCATCGTATTTGGAAAAAATATGTGTCTTGGTGTGAGTCCAAGAAATTTCCTATGGTGGAGTTTCAACTGGGACGGTTTCTCCTCTTCCTGCAAGTAGGTGAGGATATGGGCCTGAGGTTGGGATCCATAAAGGTCCAGATTTCGGCCCTATCCATTTTCTTCCAAAAACAGCTGGCTTCCCTCCCGGAGGTTCAGACTTTTTTGAAAGGGGTTCTGCACATCCAGCCTCCCTTTGTGCCGCCTACAGCACCATGGGATCTTAACGTGGTGCTGCAGTTTCTCCAATCGGATTGTTTCGAGCCTCTTCAGGAGGTTGAGGTCAAGTTTCTCACATGGAAGGCTGTCACTTTGTTGGCCTTAGCTTCTGCTAGACGTGTGTCAGAGCTGGGGGTTTTGTCTTGTGAGACCCCCTACGTGATCTTCCATGAAGATAGAGCTGAGCTCCAGACACGTCAGCAGTTCCTTCCGAAGGTTGTGTCGGCATTTCATGTCAACCAACCTATTGTGGTGCCAGTTGCTACTGACTCCTCAACTACATCAAAGTCCTTGGATGTTGCAAGGGCTCTGAAAATCTATGTGAAGAGGACTACTCATCACAGAAAATCGGACTCTGTTTGTCCTGTATGATCCCAAGAGACTTGGGTGTCCTGCTTCTAAGCAGACTATCTCTCGCTGGATCAGGTTCACTATCCAACATGCGTATTCTATGGCAGGATTGCCGTGTCCTTTGTCTGTTAAGGCCCACTCTACTCGTAAGGTGGGTTCTGCCTGGGCGGCTGCGCGGGGTGTCTCGGTTTTACAGCTTTGCCGAGCGGCTTCTTGGTCGAGGTCGAACACGTTTGCAAAGTTCTACAAGTTCGATACCTTGGCCACTGAGCACCTGAAGTTTGATCAATCAGTTCTGCAGGAGCCTCCGCGCTCTCCCTCCCATTCTGGGAGCTTTGGTACAAATCCATGGTACTAATGTGGACCCCACCATCCTCTAAGACGTAAGAGAAAATAGGATTTTAATTACCTACCAGTAAATCCTTTTCTCGTAGTCCGTAGAGGATGCTGGGCGCCCGCCCAGCGCTTCGTGATCCTGCAGTGGTTACTTTGTTCAGTACTGCTTAGTTCTAAGTTTAGTACTGTTTTATTACTTGTTAAGTAATATTGTTCAGCTGTTGCTGATGTTTCAAGCTAGTTAGCTTGGTTTGCCTTGTATGTGTGAGCTGGTATGAATCTCGCCACTATCTGTGTAAAATCCTTCTCTCAAAGTTGTCCGTCTCCTCGGGCACAGTTTCTAGACTGAGTCTGGTAGGAGGGGCATAGAGGGAGGAGCCAGCCCACACTCTCAAACTCTTAAAGTGCCAGTGGCTTCTAGTGGGCCCGTCTATACCCCATGGTACTAATGTGGACCCCAGCATCCTCTGGACTATGAGAAAAGGATTTACCGGTAGGTAATTAAAATCCTAGTTACACAAGGCTGGTTTAGCAGTCATTCCTGATGCCATTTTAAAACTATTGGTAAAAGCTACTGATGATCAGAGGTTTTGAAAAAACAACATTAAGTAAATCTACCTCTTCTTTTACTGGTTGTTAAAGTACACGTAACATGAAAAAAATATACATTCCTACCAAACATCTTTAAAAAAAAAGTGAATAATTTGTGGCAGAGTGAATTATGATGTTGTCACTCTGTGAGTAAGTCTACCCATTTTTACTTCTTGACCTTTTCAAAAATTTGTAGTACTGCTAATAGTGGGTCTAATTTGGAGATGTACATAAACCTAGATGATTGTCAGAGCAGAAAATCGAGGCATCACAAGAGGGGTGCGGGCCCAGGGCTGGTTCTACATTTACGCATGTTACGCAGCCGAGTAGGGCGCCACACATAGAGGGCGCTCTGGCCACGACATGCTAGTAATCGCATGCAGTAGGAGGCTAGGCGACAGGGCGTCCAAGTACTTGGATCCCCCCTCCTACCCCCGCGGGCTTTCCCACCCATCCATCGGCGCTGTGTGAATGATGAGCTCAGCCTCACTCTGAAGGCTGTGTGTGTCTGAAGGTAGCGTCTAGTTTCCCTTCGTGAAGAGGACCTTTCCCATAAGCCCCTGGGTCCATGTCACAAACTATTTGGAATAGTAATCTGTGGTGAGCGAAGCAGAGCGGAGCGAGACATCGAGCCCGAAGCGTGGCGAACAAAGCGAGCCCACGAGGGTCCAATGGTGCATAGGAAAAAAAAATACCCTCAAACGAACGGAGAACGGAGAAAACATTTAGGTGCTGTAAGGGCGGAAGTTCTCTCCTGCCCTCTCCTTATGTCACTTCCAGGTCCTGATCACGAAGGTAACATAGACACAACCATGTCTGTAACGCCGGGTAGAAGCTGCAGCCTCCTTAGCTATACAGGAAGAGGCTGGGCTGGCTGTATGTAGGGGGAGCTACAGCAGGCAGCTCCTCTCGGGCTGTGCTGCATCTGCCATGCACTTTTGTCACAGAGCTTGCCGGATGAGACTCAAGTCTGCAGCAGGTTTGTGTCTTGCCCGCCATGTGGGAGGGGGGTCCGGGTGAGCTACTGTACCACTATCTTCCCTCCCTATGTCTGTCTGTATCTCCCTCCCCATGTCCCCCTATCTCCCAATGTCTCTGTCCAGTGGCGTAAGTTCGTCCCAGTTGCCCGGAGGCAAGATAAATATTGGTGCCCCCCTATTTCCTATATCAAGATAAATAAGTGTGTGTGTGTGTGTGTGTGTGTGTGTGTGTGTGTGTGTGTGTGTGTGTGTGTGTGTGTGTGTGTGTGTGTGTGGAGTGTTCTGAAAAAAATGTATATACTGTATTTATACATTTAATTGTCTTTTATTTTAAAGTACACATTTCTTAGCAGTCATACCCAGCATTAGAAGCCATGACCTGTTACACTAACAGCAGACACTTTACTGATGGAGGTATTTGCTCCTGTAGAGGAAGCATGAGAATTCTAACTATATGAAGTTGATAATGCTGATTATCTAACAGGAATGAAAGCTATACCTTATACACACTTAGAATACACTTTACCATGGAGCCGCTGCAGCCGCTAAACCTAGTACACACGCTACGTACTTTGGCCCTCATTCCGAGTTGTTCGCTCGCAAGGCGATTTTAGCAGAGTTACACACGCTAAGCCGCCGCCTACTGGGAGTGAATCTTAGCTTCTTAAAATTGCGAACGATGTATTCGCAATATTGCGATTACAAACTACTTAGCAGTTTCAGAGTAGCTTCAGACTTACTCGGCATCTGCGATCAGTTCACTGCTTGTCGTTCCTGGTTTGACGTCATAAACACACCCAGCGTTCGCCGAGACACTCCTCCGTTTCTCCAGCCACTCCCGCGTTTTTTCCGGAAACGGTAGCGTTTTTATCCACACGCCCATAAAACGCCGTGTTTCCGCCCAGTAACACCCATTTCCTGTCAATCACACTACGATCGCCGGAGCGAAGAAAAAGCCGTGAGTAAAAAAACTATCTTCATAGCAAAATTACTTGGCGCAGTCGCAGTGCGAACATTGCGCATGCGCACTAAGCTGAAAAACGCTGCGATGCAAAGAAAATTACCGAGTGAACGACTCGGAATGACCCCCTTTATACACTGTTTGCGTACGGAGTCCCGTATCACTGTACGGACTTAGCGTACAAACGCCGCGCTGGGGGTACAAAGTACACACAGCGTGCACACACCCAGAGATACACTTTAAACCTTTACAGTAATGCAATGCAATGCTATTACACTTTAAACCTTATGCAGCAATGCAATGTGATGCTATTACACTTTAAACCTTATGCAGCAATGCAGTGTGATGCTATTACACTTTAAACCTTATGCAGCAATGCAGTGTGATGCTATTACACTTTAAACCTTATGCAGCAATGCAGTGTGATGCTATTACACTTTAAAACTTAGCAGGGAAAGAAATACATGACACCAGTCTGTAGTTAAACCACTGGGTTCCGAAACCACAGTGGATTATTGCTGAAAGGGGGTTACAAATATATATACAATACAATACAATACAATATAACAGAGTAAATGGCTACAGTCAATGTTACATACGTGAGTGGATTGGCTTGCGCTACCCGGTCCGGTCTTCCGCCATCTAATAGATAACGTTGTGAGCCTTGTGTCTGACCAGGCTAGAAGCAGGCTCTCTTTATACACTTCTTCCAAAAGCAATACAATAGACACTGTAATCCATTTGTCCATTGGACACAGGAATGCACTTTTACAGTACAGGAGAGGTCATAGGTTGGTTTGAATAGGTAGGCGATGTCTTTCCCAACTGCTCTTGTGGGTGGTCTCCTCTGGATTCCCGCCGCATACATAATGTACAGTAAATACAGTTTATATCTATATTCTGCTTCTGCACATAACAATCCGCAGGAACATGCGATCTTCCTCAAACCAACACCGGAATGTTACCCTTAAAATACCCTACAGCTGGATACCAAACACCACCTTATGACCTTGTTCTGTCCCCTCCTATCCTGTAAAGGTGAATCCCTTTGTTCTGTTACCATTTAAACTGATGTTATTTTCTGGTGTGGTGCAGGGGGACTATGTGTACATTGTGCACTATTTGGATAAAATATGTAATGTGTTTTGATAGCTCTCCATGCGTTCACAAACTCTAATGTAAATACCCATACCACGCACTGATGAACACGACCGCGGGAGCGACCATACGCAAATTGCGAATATGTGCACGCACAGCAGAACAAGTACACGCGCGGAGGCCATCTGTGTGTTGTTTGTACGTGATGTGTGTACTGCAATATTTTTCGACTTTGACAAAGTTATGTGTAATTGTCAGAGAAGTAACTTCATATAGTTAAAATTCTCTGTGACACTTGTAAAATGTGTATAATAAAGAGGATGTGATTTATAAGGTGCAGGGACCAGTAAGGAAGTCAGCCCCTGAACAGATAGTGGCTGCTATCAATTAACTTAATTCAATGGTGTCACAAAATAGGAGGAGAGGTGCCCCCCTTCAGAGCAGGAACCCGGCGGCAGATGACTCCATTGCCTCCCAGAGTTCTGCCTCTGTCTCTCTCCAATGTCTCTGTATCTCTCTCCAATGTCTCTGTATCTTTCTCTCTCCAATGCCTCTATCTCTCCCCATGTATGTCTCTCTCTCTCTCTCTCCTCATGTCCCTCTCTCTCCTCATTTCCCCCTCCCTGTCCCTCTCTCTCCTCATTTCCCCCTCCCTCCTTGTCTCTCTCTCTCTCTCTCTCTCTCCTTCCATGTCTGTCTTGCTAAGTGGTCAGCACCTCTTTTTTTTCCTTTTTTTCTTTTTGTGCTGAAGAAGGTGGGGGGTTGCACATTCCCAACATCAGCATGAGTGCAGTAGTTCAAGTATGTGTGGCCATGGAAGTTATCACTTTCATCTGTTTGCGAGCTGCCCCTGCCATGCCAGCACTTCTACCTCTCACTGGTCTGTGGCAGCAGGCAGCAGCACACCGAAAGTCAGAGAGTTAGGTGCCCAGGCAGGCTCTGACTGCTCCGAGTCCGGCTCCTGGACGCAGCGCTCTCATCAGTCTGGCACTTTACACAGCTGCATACTCTGATTAAAGGTAGAACCGTCCCTGCTTATAGATGTGTCACATCTATATGCAGGGATGTGACACCTCTATATGCAGGGACGGTTCTACACATGTGACACATCTATAAGCAGGGACAGTTCTACCTTTAGGCAGAGTATGCAGCTGCGTAAAGTGCCAGACTGATGAGGGCGCTACGTCCAGGAGCCGGACTCGGAGCAGTCAGAGCTGGGAAGAAGGAAGGGGGGGCGGGGGTCACACGGCCGGGAAGAACATGAGAGCTCCATTGGGCACTGTGCTTCTGCTGCCTGCTCCCGGTCTGAGGTGAGTGCCCACTGCCTGCTGTGTATTTTCTGTGCCATGTGTGTCACTGCATTCGTACTGAGAAGCAAAGACCTTGAGTTCTGCAAATCATACAGAGGGGGGAACAGGCCATATCTAACTTCAACATGGGGCTGCGTCCACTGTCTTTCCTGCCTCAGTCACCCAATATTTCCTTGTCAGCCCTACCTCTCCAGTCACCCATTATCTCCCTGTCACCCCTGCCACCCCAGTCACCTTTTACCTACCTGTCACCCATGCCTCACCAGTAACCTATCTCCCTGTCACACCTGCCTCATTAGTCACCCACTCTCCACCTGTTACCGACTATCCACGTCACCCCTGCCTCATCAGTCACCCACTATCTACCTATCACTCCTGCCTCCTCTGTCACCTACTATCTGTCATCCCTGCCTCCCCAGTTACCTACTATCTCCCGGTACCCTTAGGGGTACAATTGTGTGGCCACATCCCTTTCTTGTGAGAGCACACCCCTTTTTGTGGTGCGTGCCAGAGCCACTCGCTGTCCCTTTAAAAACATTATTCCATGAAGGTGCGCCAAAATGTATATTTGCTAACCCAAAAAAATAAGGTTGGGCCGGCCCTGTGTGGGCCGCACCCGGGTGTCAGCCTTCCAAGGAGTGACACCATAATGTCAGCCCCTCTACAGTGACAGAAGCCGGATAATGCAGTGTGACATTATCCTGCAGCACTCCTGTCACTGAGAGTCAGCAGTGCAGCCAGATTCTCATGGGGCACCCCAGTGTCTCTGGGGATTCTGGACACTCCCTTGGAGTGATGTAACTAGTGTGGACATCCCACAAGGCCATGCCCCCATCGTGGCATAAATGGGGGCTACGTGAGCCCACGCCCCCTACCCTTGAAGCCATGCCTCCCCGTGCTGCCACTGAAAAAACGCTTTAAAAAACAGTGATAGGGTAGACGACTTTAATTCCAGAATATTGTTTGGTTAAAAAATACAGAATTATTCCATAATAGACTATTGTCCTAGAGGTGCCTCGTGAATATAAACCAAAACTGGAGCAACAAATTTCAGTAAAGATCCAAAATCAAGAAAGGACATTCCAAAGAGAGAATTTATTACTGTAAGAAAATAAGGGATCCCTCTTAAAATTATCATTTGATGATTATAGATGCACGTGAACAAAGCATGCTGAACAGTACAAACAACAGAAATATATATTTTATTTTTATTTTTCCGTTTTGCAGTTTGAACCGATCTGCAAGTTAAAAATAAATAAATATATATAAAAGGAGATTTATGGTAGACTTACCATGGTTAAATCTCTTTCTGCGAGGTACACTGGATTCCACAGGGAATAACATCGGGGTGTAGAGATGGACCTTGATCCGAAGCACCAACAGGCTAAAGCTTTGACTGTTCCCAGGATGCATTGCACCACCTCCTCTATAACCTGCCAGGCACTGGAGCTCAGTTTCGTTAACCAGTCCAATGCAGTAGCAGGTAAAAGAGATGGCAGATGTTAGTCACATAGAACCACATTCTCACGACAGGAGAAGGGACCAGCGGCTAATGCCATACAAACCCAAAGAAGCTAAGTGCGTCAGGGTGGGCGCCCTGTGGAATCCAGTGTACCTCGCAGAAGCAGATTTAAACATGGTAAGTCTACCATAAATCTCCTTTTCTGCAGCGAGGTACACTGGGATTCCACAGGGAATACATCAGGGATGTCCTAAAGCAGTTCCTCATGGGACCGTAGCAGGCACAAGAACCCGGCGTCCAAAGGAAGCATCCTGGGAGACGGAAGTATCAAAGGCATAGAACCTAATGAATGTGTTTACGGAGGACCACGTAGCTGCCTTGCACAATTGTTCAGGGGACGCGCAACGGCGGGCCGCTCAAGAAGGTCCAACAGACCGAGTAGAATGGGCTTTAATAGCAGCAGGAGCTAGGAGTCCAGCCTGTGTATAAGCTTGTGCAATCACCATTCTAATCCATCTGGCCAAGGTTTGCTTATTCGCAGGCCAGCCACGTTTGTGAAAACTAAATAGTATAAACAGGGCATCTGACCTGCTGATAGAGGCAGTCCCCTCCACGTAGATACGGAGAGCCCGTACCACATCCAAAGACCATTCTTTGGAAGACCAACCAGAAGAGATAAAAGCCAGAACCACAATCTCTTGGTTAAGATGGGAAGAAGATACCACTTTAGGTAGATAACTGGAGAGAGTTCGAAAAATCAAAAAAGGTGGACGACAGGACAAAGTGCCTAAGTCCGACACCGAGAGGCAATAGCCAGCAGAAACACGACCTTAAGCGTAAGGCATTTAAGGTCCACAGACTCAAGAGGTTCAAATGGAGACTCTTGTAGAGCATTTAAGACAACAGACAGATCACATGGAGCCACAGGAGGGACATAGGGAGGCTGAATCCATAAAACCCCCTGAGTGAAAGTATGAACGTCAGGAATAGATGCAATTTTTCTCTGAAACCACACCGACAAGGCAGATATATCAACCTTGTGGGAGGCCAGACGAAGGCCTAAATCTAGGCCTTGTTGCAGAAAAGCAAAAAGCCTGGAAGTTCTGAATGAAAAGGCATCATAATTCTTAGCAGCACACCATGTGAAGTAAGAGTTCCAGACCCTGTAATAAATCCGTGCAGAAGCCGGTTTACGGGCCTTCAACATAGTTTGAATAACCGCCTCAGAGAATCCCTTGGCCCTCAGGAGTGAAGCTTCAAGAGCCACGCCGTCAAAGCCAGTCTGGCCAGGTCTGGATAGACACAAGGGCCCTGAACGAGAAGGTCTGGGCATTGAGGAAGTAGAAGAGGACGCTCTATCGATAGACCCTGCAGGTCTGAGAACCAATGCCGTCTGGACCACACTGTAGCGACTAGAAGTAGTATTCCTCTTTCTTGTTTGAACTTCCGTAGCACCCTGGGCAGCAGTGACACTGGAGGGAACATGTATGGCAGCCAAAAGTTCCATGGAATTGCCAGTGCATCCACGAACGCTGCTTGAGGATCCCTTGTCTTTGATCCGAAGACCGGAACCTTGTGATTGTGTCGAGACGCTATCAGGTCTACATCTGGTAGGCCCCACTTGTCCACTAGGAGTTGAAAGACTTCCGGAAGAACACACCACTCTCCGGCGTGAACGTCCTGACGACTGAGGAAATTCGCTTCCCAGTTGAGGACTCCGGGAATGAACACTGCCGATATGTTTGGCAGATGGCGTTCCGCCCAACGGAGGATTTTTGATACTTCCAGCATTGCCATGCCGCTTTGAGTGCCACCTTGATGATTTATGTATGCCACTGTGGTGGCATTGTCTGATTGCACTTGAATGGGCCTGTTCTGTACCAGAGGCAGGGCTAGTGTCAACGCATTGAACACTGCCCGCAATTCCAGAATGTTTATCGGGAGGAGTGATTCCTCCCTGGTCCATCGACTCTGGAGAGAGTGTTGCTCCAACACCGCGCCCCAACCCCGCAGACTGGCATCCGTTGTCAGGAGGACCCAGTTGGAGATCCAGAAGGGACGGCCCCTGCCCAACTGTTGGTCCTGCAGCAACCAGTTCAGTGACAGACGAACCTCCGGAGTCAAGGAGATCATTTGAGACCTGGGGATACATTTACTAAGATTCGTATTTGTCGGGATTTGGTGGGAGTTTAAACTCGAATGTCATCGGTAGTGTGCATTTGCAACTTTTTGAATTTATGTTCGCTCATTTACTAAGCTTTCATATTCGTCCTATTCGTAGTGGTCGATGTCGCGGTCATTCGTATTTTTTCATAGTTTTTCGCGGCCGAATGTGTTTGTTTTCGGCCGAAGATGTTTTTTTCCACGCGTCATTCGTACTACAAGTGTTCGGCCGTAATACGTCACCAATGCGGACGTTTTTTTTTTATTTTTCGTTTTCTAGTGTGAGTCATGATTGGTTTAGAGGAATACGAGGGAGTGTCAGTGCGCAACCATATAAATACGCCCCCAAACGACCGAACCTCGTGGGTTTAGTCAGTGGAGAGGAGAGAGGTATCGTTGTGAGAAGTTTGGTAAGTGAGTGGTTTCGTGGTTTTTCTACTGTTGAGTCCTGTGCTGTGAAAGGTGTCTTGTGTTGTTTGTTGTCTTGTTACTTATTAGTGTGTCATATTTTCTGTCCTTGTGGGTTTTTTTAGGAGTCTCTTGTCACTGTAATTGTGTGTGTGTGTGTGTGTGTGTGTGTGTGTGTGTGTGTGTGTGTGTGTGTGTGTGTGTGTGTGTGTTGTGTTAGTTTTAGAGGTAGAGGAGGTTTTTTTATTTTTTTTATTTCTATGTGTTCAGTGTTGTTTGTCTCAATCATGTCAGATTCTGAGGTTAGTGAGGCGGGGGAGGTGCAGGAGGTAAGTGAGGTGGAGGTTAGTGAGGGGGGTGAGGAGGAGGAGGTTGCAGAGGAGGCACCTGAGTCCTCTAGTGAGAGTGATGTGGCTCCGCAGCCACGTACCACAACCAAATCAGGGCGCAATGTAAAATTTACTTATGAGGAGAATGTGGTCCTAGTTCACGAGATAATGCGATATCATCGCCAGCTTTTTAGCCAAGAGGCAGCTAAGGTGTCGTCCAGGAAGAAGGCACAAATATGGCATAAGGTGGTTGCTGCAGTCAATTGTGAGGGCTTAGTGAGGCGAACCGAGGAGACCTGCAGGAAAAGGTTTTATGACATAAAGCATCGTGTGAAAGCCAAAATGGCAAGGGAGGCCAAGTCTGCACGCCAAACTGGTGGTGGTGCCCCTTTTGTGGCGACGTATTTGGATTATAAATTGCCCCTGCAGAGCCTCATTCCTACAGAGGTCGTGAGTGGGACTTATGTGAAGGACTCCGATCGGCAAAAGAAGGCTGGTAAGTTTATAGTTTGTATTTTGTAATGTATTTAATGTTGCCTTTGACATTGTGTATGTTGTTTTTGTATTTTTGTGGTTTATTTAAATGTTTTAGAAAGACTGTCTTATTAATCGGCCCGTATATTGTTTGGAAAGTGTCATTTGTGTGTTTTGTGGGTTTTGTTTGAATTATTATATTTTACTGAATTTTAAAAGTACTTAAATGTTAATTTAGCCACTATTAGGTTTGGCGCATAAAATAGTGTTGTTATTTTATTTAGGACATAAAAAGACTAAAGTTTCCTCCGGACCAAGCTCTTCTCAATCTGCGAAACCAGATGCTGCTACTGCAGGTAAATATTTTTCTTCAGGAATGCCTTTGAAAACAATGTGGGTAGAAATGTATTTATATACACCGCACACACAGGAACATCCATACACAGGTTGAACCGACACGGAGGTTAAGTCTGACTGGGGCCTCCAGACCAGCTTCACAGACATCACCAAGACGACGCATCTCCACCACATCAACTGCTCGAGAGTCCGCCACCCATGTCCCCGCATTCGCCACAGTTGCCAGGTGAGTTTAATTGCAAAAACACACATATCACATTTTTGTTTATTATACTCCCTTTACAGGGACAAAATGCAGCCTTCATATTGTGTCACAAATCTAAACCACATTTTGAGCAGACACTTTAGCATAAAGGTACTTGAAACATTATATTCAAATCTAAACCAAAAAAAAACATGTAAACACATGAAAGTTGGTTATGACTAGAGATGTGCACTTGAAATTTTTCGGGTTTTGTGTTTTGGTTTTGGGTTCGGTTCCGCGGCCGTGTTTTGGGTTCGACCGCGTTTTGGCAAAACCTCACCGAATTTTTTTTGTCGGATTCGGGTGTGTTTTGGATTCGGGTGTTTTTTTCAAAAAACACTAAAAAACAGCTTAAATCATAGAATTTGGGGGTCATTTTGATCACAAAGTATTATTAACCTCAAAAACCATAATTTCCACTCATTTTCAGTCTATTCTGAACACCTCACACCTCACAATATTATTTTTAGTCCTAAAATTTGCACCGAGGTCGCTGGATGACTAAGCTAAGCGACCCTAGTGGCCGACACAAACACCTGGCCCATCTAGGAGTGGCACTGCAGTGTCACGCAGGATGGCCCTTCCAAAAAACACTCCCCAAACAGCACATGACGCAAAGAAAAAAAGAGGCGCAATGAGGTAGCTGTGTGAGTAAGATAAGCGACCCTAGTGGCCGACACAAACACCTGGCCCATCTAGGAGTGGCACTGCAGTGTCACGCAGGATGGCCCTTCCAAAAAACACTCCCCAAACAGCACATGACGCAAAGAAAAAAAGAGGCGCAATGCAGTGACGTGCGGTGAGATACCTGGCTGGTGAGGCACTGGCTGATAACACCACCATCACCTCCCAAAAAAAAAAGTCTCCCTTCCTCAACTAAAACCAGCACCAGGCTGAACCAGCCAAGGGGATAATGCCATAGCAGGGCAGACGCTCGGTGTGGGGTCCCCCTGCCATCTCATTAAACACCCCCAAACCAGTCAGCCCAGGGCTGGAATTCCTCAGAAAGTGGGGACCCTAAAATAGAAAAAATAGGGTCCCCCCTCCCAAGCAACAACCAGCTATGCCCCGCACCCCTGGTGGCGGTGGGTGCAGGGTTTTTGGACCGATAATATTGTTCTTTACAGGAGACCTACAGGTCCCAGCAGGCCTGCCCCAGCATGCAGGCACTTGGAGAACCACAAGTGCCTGCATGCCCGTACAATAAGGGCCCGCTGGCACCTCTAGTCCTCCTCTAAAGAAAATATTAAAATAAATACAAAACACGTTTAAAAAAATAAAATAAGTTTTATTATACTGGGACTTCACCTGAGGGGCAGCGCCCTTTAAGCTCTTTATCATGGCTGCAGCCCATCCAGGACTTCCACGGTGTCTTCGTTCTTCAGGAGCTCTTCACTGCTCCTCCTCCGCCGTCGGACTGACAGCCGCACCTCGTGCTGACTCATAAGTCAGCCAGAGGGGATGGGGTAATGATGCAGTGAGCCGTCATTGGCTCACGGCGGCCATCTTGGATTTAAAAAATGGCTCTGCAGCGCCATTTTTGAAATTGGTAATGCCTTTAAACTGTGGTGCCCTAATGACTGCAGGGATAGGATTCACCTGCAGCCAAACTGCCCGCTGAGTCCGGCCATTGATACCCGCCGACGCTTAAGTCTCACCACTGCTGCCCACTACAACTGCCCATTACTGCCCATCGCCCATGATGCTGGGTTCTGCACCGCAAAGGGTGCCTGCTCAGCAAACGTGATGAGCAGTCAAATATAGTGAATTTTAGTGAATAAAATTAAAAAACCTTCATGTGTGGAACTGGAGTAGGAAAGGGGAAAGTGTGAGGCAGAGGCGGATTTAGACTTCATGGGGCCCTAAGCAAGACACCGATTTCGGGCCCCCTTCCTCAAACAATCCATAGCGCTTCAGAAAAGGGGGCGTGGCCACTCAAAAGGTGGCGTGTACTTAAGTGTAGTTTACCACACCATATACCCCTTATACACATTATGCACCAGAATAGTAGGACCCCTTATACTATCTAGTACTGGTGCCCCTTTCACATTATAGCACACAGTATGAGCCGAAATTCACATTATAGCACACGGAATGAGCAGAAATTCACATTATAGCAGACAGAATGATCCAAAATTCACATTAGAGCACACAGAATGAGCAGAAATTCACATTAGAGCACACTGAATGAGCCGAAATTCACATTATAGCACACTGAATGAGCCGAAATTCACATTATAGCACACAGTATGAGCCGAAATTCACATTATACCACATGGAATGACACAAAATTCAGGGAGAGTGACAGGGGGACAGGGAAAGTGACAGCAGGGACATACAGTAGGGACAGGGAGAGTGACAGAGGAACAGGGAAAGTGACAGCAGGGACATAGGGACAGGGAGAGAGAAAGGCAGCAGGGTAAGATTACCTATTTAGCAGCAGCGGTGCGGAGGATGCTGTGGTCTGCGGTGCGGTGGACAAGGAGGCTGTGGTCGGCATGGTGCGGAGGTGCAGAGATGGATTGAGGAGGGCGGCGACGGTGTAGCAGAGGAGGAGGCAGTGCAAGGAGGAGGAGGCTGTGGCTTCTATGAGCGCGGCACTACTATTTTAAATCTGCCACGGACCGGCAGCCAATCAGGAGCGGCTGCTCCTGATTGGCTGCCAGTCCGCCGCAGATTTGAAATAGTAGCGCAGCC
The DNA here is from genome assembly GCF_028390025.1 of Pseudophryne corroboree. Classification (NCBI taxonomy): domain Eukaryota; kingdom Metazoa; phylum Chordata; class Amphibia; order Anura; family Myobatrachidae; genus Pseudophryne; species Pseudophryne corroboree. Next base: position 160,600,935 of record NC_086452.1, on the reverse strand, counting down.
ATTTCAGGAGCGAGAGCTCGATACGGCGGCAGGGGTCTTCAGACTCAGTGCTCGAAGAAGTGCCGGTATGCCATACCATTGAATACCGGCCCACTTCAAGCACTTTGTAGGAGACTGACAGCACATAGGGGTATTATATATAGGAAAATGTAGATATGGGAGAATAAAAAAAAGTGTGTGTATATGTGTATTTTATATACACTGCTCAAAAAAAATAAAGGAAACACTTAAACAACACAATGTAACTCCAAGTCAATCACACTTCTGTGAAATCAAACTGTCCACTTAGGAAGCAACACTGATTGACAATCAATTTCACATGCTGTTGTGCAAATGGAATAGACAACAGGTGGGAATTATAGGCAATTAGCAAGACACCCCCAATAAAGGAGTTGTTCTGCAGGTGGTGACCACAGACCACTTCTCCTATGCTTTCTGGCTGATGTTTTGGTCACTTTTGAAAGCTGGCAGTGCTTTCACTCTAGTGGTAGCATGAGACGGTGTCTACAACTCACACAAGTGGCTCAGGTAGTGCAGCTCATCCAGGATGGCACATCAATGCGAGCTGTGGCAAGAAGGTTTGCTGTGTCTGTCAGCGTAGTGTCCAGAGCATGGAGGCGCTACCAGGAGACAGGCCAGTATATCAGGAGACGTGGAGGAGGCCGTAGGAGGGCAACAACCCAGCAGCAGGACTGCTACCTCCGCCTTTGTGCAAGGAGGAACAGGAGGAGCACTGCCAGAGCCCTGCAAAATGACCTCCAGCAAGCCACAAATGTACTCAAATGATCAGAAACAGACTCCATGAGGGTGGTATGAGGGCCCGACATCCACAGGTGGGGGTTATGCTTACAGCCCAACACCGTGCAGGACGTTTGGCATTTGCCAGAGAACACCAAGATTGGCAAATTCGCCACTGGCGCCCTGTGCTCTTCACAGATGAAAGCAGGTTCTCACTAAGCACATGTGACAGACGTGACAGAGACTGAAGACGCCAAGGAGAACGTTCTGCTGCCTGCAACACCCTCCAGCATGACCTGTTTGGCAGTGGGTCAGTAATGGTGTGGGGTGGCATTTCTTTGGGGGGCCGCACAGCCCTCCATGTGCTCGCCAGAGGTAGCCTGACTGCCATTAGGTACCGAGATGAGATCCTCAGACCCCTTGTGAGACCATATGCTGGTGCGGTTGGCCCTGGGTTCCTCCTAATGCAAGACAATGCTAGACCTCATGTGGCTGGAGTGTGTCAGCAGTTCCTGCAAGACGAAGGCATTGATGCTATGGACTGGCCCGCCCGTTCCCCAGACCTGAATCCAATTGAGCACATCTGGGAGATCATGTCTCGCTCCATCCACCAACGCCACGTTGCACCACAGACTGTCCAGGAGTTGGCGGATGCTTTAGTCCAGGTCTGGGAGGAGATCCCTCAGGAGACCATCTGCCACCTCATCAGGAGCTTGCCCAGGCGTTGTAGAGAGGTCATACAGGCATGTGGAGGCCACACACACTACTGAGCCTCATTTTTACTTGTTTTAAGGACATTACATCAAAATTGGATCAGCCTGTAGTGTGTTTTTCCACTTTAGTTTTGAGTGTGACTCCAAATCCAGACCTCCATGGGTTAATAAATTTGATTTCCATTGATAATTTTTGTGTGATTTTGTGGTCAGCACATTCAACTATGTAAAGAACAAAGTATTTAATAAGAATATTTCATTCATTCAGATCTAGGATGTGTTATTTTAGTGTTCCCTTTATTTTTTTGAGCAGTGTATATATATATATATATATATATATATATATATTTATACATACATACATACATACACACACTATAATGCCCATAGATCCAACACTCTGCTGCAATGCAGCCATTTACACTGTAAACATATTCTGTGTGTATGGTGCCCTGTTCATGGGCACAATGAGGTGACCTGCTGTATGATGGGCAAGTGAGGCTGCCCCAGACACCCACATACCTGGAGCTGGAGGACGTGCGGCTCTTCCTCGGGTGAGCTGGGGGTGACCGTTGCGCACGCTGCTGCTGTCTGGCTCCATGTTCTCCTCCACGTCTGCAGGCTTGGCCGGGGAAGTTGACAGAGAAGGTGATGTGAGAGCTGGCCGTTTCCCGGACAGATCCGTCACTTTGTTCGGTATACAACCGCCAGTAGTGCTCCTCCTTGGGCGTCCTCAGAGCATTGTGGACAGCTGGGTCAGTAAGTCACACGGCAGACCAGGAAGTGCGAAGTGCACAACAATGCCTCACGCTGCAGCCTCAGCATCGCTGCAAAGGGGGGCAATGTCCCTCTCAGCAGCAACAGATCCGGGTCTCTTCCTGGCGCTGGGCCCCCTGAGATCCGCCGGGCCCTAAGCAACCGCCTAGGTTGCTTAGCGGTAAATCCGCTCCTGCTGGTAGGTACTCAGAGGCTATACAGACACACTGCTCCATTTTTGGCTACTGTTTGGGGATATCAAAAGGGGAAGGCACTCTATGTGTTAAATAGCAGTTAGTTACACTGTGCCTCTTGGACTCTTTTCCAACTTAAGTGTGTGCAGGAGGTGTGACAATGAGAACTTGCGTACTTGGGTAGAGTCTTCCTCACTAGCTGGCCATGTCACTTCTCAGGGCTGACTCTAGCTGCCTAGGCCACAGCACTATCACTAGGCTGAGTTCTCCCTCCTCGGGGATCTCCCTGCTGCAGCTGCCTCCTCAGGTCCTTATATGGGCAGGCTGCCTCCTCTGTGCCTTATATGGGCAGCCACAGGTCACTGGGAGCTCCACTCCTCGCTGCTCTCTCTCTGTGTCTCTGGAAGGGGAACTCCCTTGCCGTAACTGCCTGGATCTCTGCTCTCCCGCTGAGTCAGGTAAGAGGTGCGGGGCTGCCCCACTCTCTGCGCCGCCTGTTCTGGCTGGGCTGTGCACAGAGCTGATGCTGCTCATCTGGAGCCGATCCACGCTCCTTCTCCAGGCTCAGTAAAAAAATAAAATCCTCTGCTACAGCACCGCTACTGATTGCAATCCGTGGCCGCAGCCCCTAATACTCACTGCCCAATCACATTGTCAGGAGTGACAGGGGCGTGCTTTCATATGGGCTGAAAGCACGTCCCTGCTGCACTGAGGCACTTTTGTAGGTGCCGCTTACAGGGATTTTTTGGATGGGCTTTTACAGCCCTCTGCTTGGCCCCGCCCCCTGCCCGTTCCCTGCTTCATGCCTTTTACAATTGGCAGCGAGAGGCACCGTTCTAAGTGCCTCCGAAATCAGTTTTAAACACTGAAAACAATTAGATTAATATAAAAAAGATACTTATGACACAGAACATGTCATAAGTATCTTCTTTGTATTATTTTTATCCTTAATGACAAGGGAGGCACTGCCTCCCCTGCCTCCCCTGACTGCACGTCACTGGCGCAATGAGGTAGCTGTGTGAGTAAGCTAAGCGACCCTAGTGGCCGACACAAACACCTGGCCCATCTAGGAGTGGCACTGCAGTGTCACGCAGGATGGCCCTTCCAAAAAACACTCCCCAAACAGCACATGACGCAAAGAAAAAAAGAGGCGCAATGAGGTAGCTGTGTGAGTAAGATAAGCGACCCTAGTGGCCGACACAAACACCTGGCCCATCTAGGAGTGGCACTGCAGTGTCACGCAGGATGGCCCTTCCAAAAAACACTCCCCAAACAGCACATGACGCAAAGAAAAAAAGAGGCGCAATGAGGTAGCTGTGTGAGTAAGATAAGCGACCCTAGTGGCCGACACAAACACCTGGCCCATCTAGGAGTGGCACTGCAGTGTCACGCAGGATGGCCCTTCCAAAAAACACTCCCCAAACAGCACATGACGCAAAGAAAAAAAGAGGCGCAATGAGGTAGCTGTGTGAGTAAGCTAAGCGACCCTAGTGGCCGACACAAACACCTGGCCCATCTAGGAGTGGCACTGCAGTGTCACGCAGGATGGCCCTTCCAAAAAACACTCCCCAAACAGCACATGACGCAAAGAAAAAAAGAGGCGCAATGAGGTAGCTGTGTGAGTAAGATAAGCGACCCTAGTGGCCGACACAAACACCTGGCCCATCTAGGAGTGGCACTGCAGTGTCACGCAGGATGGCCCTTCAAAAAAATACTCCCCAAACAGCACATGACGCAAAGAAAAATGAAAGAAAAAAGATGTGCAAGATGGAATTGTCCTTGGGCCCTCCCACCCACCCTTATGTTGTATAAACAGGACATGCACACTTTAACCAACCCATCATTTCAGTGACAGGGTCTGCCACACGACTGTGACTGAAATGACGGGTTGGTTTGGACCCCCACCAAAAAAGAAGCAATTAATCTCTCCTTGCACAAACTGTCTCTACAGAGGCAAGATGTCCACCTCATCATCATCCTACGATATATCACCGTGTACATCCCCCTCCTCACAGATTATCAATTCGTCCCCACTGGAATCCACCATCTCAGCTCCCTGTGTACTTTGTGGAGGCAATTGCTGCTGGTCAATGTCTCCACGGAGGAATTGATTATAATTAATTTTAATGAACATCATCTTCTCCACATTTTCTGGAAGTAACCTCGTACGCCGATTGCTGACAAGGTGAGCGGCGGCACTAAACACTCTTTCGGAGTACACACTTGTGGGAGGGAAACTTAGGTAGAATAAAGCCAGTTTGTGCAGGGGCCTCCAAATTGCCTCTTTTTCCTGCCAGTATAAGTACGGACTGTCTGACGTGCCTACTTGGATGTGGTCACTCATATAATCCTCCACCATTCTTTCAATGGGGAGAGAATCATATGCAGTGACAGTAGACGACATGTCCGTAATCGTTGTCAGGTCCTTCAGTCCGGACCAGATGTCAGCAGTCGCTCCAGACTGCCCTGCATCACCGCCAGCGGGTGGGCTCGGAATTCTGAGCCTTTTCCTCGCACCCCCAGTTGCGGGAGAATGTGAAGGAGGAGATGTTGACAGGTCGCGTTCCGCTTGACTTGACAATTTTGTCACCAGCAGGTCTTTGAACCCCAGCAGACTTGTGTGTGCCGGAAAGAGAGATCCAAGGTAGGTTTTAAATCTAGGATCGAGCACGGTGGCCAAAATGTAGTGCTCTGATTTCAACAGATTGACCACCCGTGAATCCTTGTTAAGCGAATTAAGGGCTCCATCCACAAGTCCCACATGCCTAGCGGAATCGCTCTGTGTTAGCTCCTCCTTCAATGTCTCCAGCTTCTTCTGCAAAAGCCTGATGAGGGGAATGACCTGACTCAGGCTGGCAGTGTCTGAACTGACTTCACGGGTGGCAAGTTCAAAAGGTTGCAGAACCTTGCACAACGTTGAAATCATTCTCCACTGCGCTTGAGACAGGTACATTCCACCTCCTATATCGTGCTCAATTGTATAGGCTTGAATGGCCTTTTGCTGCTCCTCCAACCTCTGAAGCATATATAGGGTTGAATTCCACCTCGTTACCACTTCTTGCTTCAGATGATGGCAGGGCAGGTTCAGGCGTTTTTGGTGGTGCTCCAGTCTTCTGTACGTGGTGCCTGTACGCCGAAAGTGTCCCGCAATTCTTCTGGCCACCGACAGCATCTCTTGCACGCCCCTCTCATTTTTTAAATAATTCTGCACCACCAAATTCAAGGTATGTGCAAAACATGTGACGTGCTGGAATTTGCCCATATTTAATGCACACACAATATTGCTGGCGTTATCCGATGCCACAAATCCACAGGAGAGTCCAATTGGGGTAAGCCATTCCGCGATGATCTTCCTCAGTTGCCGTAAGAGGTTTTCAGCTGTGTGCGTATTCTGGAAACCGGTGATACAAAGCGTAGCCTGCCTAGGAAAGAGTTGGCGTTTGCGAGATGCTGCTACTGGTGCCGCCGCTGCTGTTCTTGCGGCGGGAGTCCATACATCTACCCAGTGGGCTGTCACAGTCATATAGTCCTGACCCTGCCCTGCTCCACTTGTCCACATGTCCGTGGTTAAGTGGACATTGGGTACAACTGCATTTTTTAGGACACTGGTGAGTCTTTTTCTGACGTCCGTGTACATTCTCGGTATCGCCTGCCTAGAGAAGTGGAACCTAGATGGTATTTGGTAACGGGGGCACACTATCTCAAGAAATTGTCTAGTTCCCTGTGAACTAACGGCGGATACCGGACGCACGTCTAACACCAACATAGTTGTCAAGGCCTCAGTTATCCGCTTTGCAACAGGATGACTGCTGTGATATTTCATCTTCCTCGCAAAGGACTGTTGGACAGTCAATTGCTTGGTGGAAGTAGTAAAAGTGGGCTTACGACTTCCCCTCTGGGATGACCATCGACTCCCAGCAGCAACAACAGCAGCGCCAGCAGCAGTAGGCGTTACACGCAAGGATGCATCGTTGGAATCCCAGGCAGGAGAGGACTCGTCAGAATTGCCAGTGACATGGCCTGCGGGACTATTGGCATTCCTGGAGAAGGAGGAAATTGACACTGAGGGAGTTGGTGGGGTGGTTTGCGTGAGCTTGGTTACAAGAGTAAGGGATTTACTGGTCAGTGGACTGCTTCCGCTGTCGCCCAAAGTTTTTGAACTTGTCACTGACTTATTATGAATGCGCTGCAGGTGACGTATAAGGGAGGATGTTCCGAGGTGGTTAACGTCCTTACCCCTACTTATTACAGCTTGACAAAGGCAACACACGGCTTGACAAATGTTGTCCGCATTTCTGTTGAAATACTTCCACACCGAAGAGCTGATTTTTTTGGTATTTTCACCAGGCATGTCAATGGCCATATTCCTCCCACGGACAACAGTTGTCTCCCCGGGTGCCTGACTTAAACAAACCACCTCACCATCAAAATCCTCCTTGTCAATTTCCTCCCCAGCGCCAGCAACACCCATATCCTCCTCATCCTGGTGTACTTCAACACTGACATCTTCAATCTGACTATCAGGAACTGGACTGCGGGTGCTCCTTCCAGCACTTGCAGGGGGCGTGCAAATGGTGGAAGGCGCATGCTCTTCACGTCCAGTGTTGGGAAGGTCAGGCATCGCAACCGACACAATTGGACTCTCCTTGTGGATTTGGGATTTCGAAGAACGCACAGTTCTTTGCTGTGCTTTTGCCAGCTTGAGTCTTTTCATTTTTCTAGCGAGAGGCTGAGTGCTTCCATCCTCATGTGAAGCTGAACCACTAGCCATGAACATAGGCCAGGGCCTCAGCCGTTCCTTGCCACTCCGTGTCGTAAATGGCATATTGGCAAGTTTACGCTTCTCCTCCGACAATTTTATTTTAGATTTTTTAGTCCTTTTTTTACTGATATTTGGTGTTTTGGATTTTACATGCTCTGTACTATGACATTGGGCATCGGCCTTGGCAGACGACGTTGATGGCATTTCATCGTCTCGGCCATGACTAGTGGCAGCAGCTTCAGCACGAGGTGGAAGTCGATCTTGATCTTTCCCTATTTTTGGAACCTCAACATTTTTGTTCTCCATATTTTAATAGGCACAACTAAAAGGCACCTCAGGTAAACAATGGAGATGGATGGATACTAGTATACTTATGGATGACGAGTGACTGCCGACACAGAGGTAGCTACAGCCGTGGACTACCGTACTGTGTCTGCTGCTAATATAGACTGGATGATAATGAGATAAAATTAAAAAATATATATATATCACACTAGTACTGCAGCCGGACAGGTATATATTATGTAATGACGGACCTGCTGGACACTGTCTGTCAGCACTGCAGACTCCTAAAGTAAGCTACTAGTATCAAGAAGATAGAAAAAAAAAACCACGGGTAGGTGGTATACAATTATGGATGGACGAGCGACTGCCGACACAGAGGTAGCTACAGCCGTGGACTACCGTACTGTGTCTGCTGCTAATATAGACTGGATGATAATGAGATAAAATTAAAATATATATATATATCACACTAGTACTGCAGCCGGACAGGTATATATTATGTAATGACGGACCTGCTGGACACTGTCTGTCAGCACTGCAGACTCCTAAAGTAAGCTACTAGTATCAAGAAGATAGAAAAAAAAAACCACGGGTAGGTGGTATACAATTAAGGATGGACGAGCGACTGCCGACACAGAGGTAGCTACAGCCGTGGACTACCGTACTGTGTCTGCTGCTAATATAGACTGGATGATAATGAGATAAAATTAAAATATATATATATATCACACTAGTACTGCAGCCGGACAGGTATATATTATGTAATGACGGACCTGCTGGACACTGTCTGTCAGCACTGCAGACTCCTAAAGTAAGCTACTAGTATCAAGAAGATAGAAAAAAAAAAACCACGGGTAGGTGGTATACAATTATGGATGGACGAGCGACTGCCGACACAGAGGTAGCTACAGCCGTGGACTACCGTACTGTGTCTGCTGCTAATATAGACTGGATGATAATGAGATAAAATTAAAATATATATATATATCACACTAGTACTGCAGCCGGACAGGTATATATTATGTAATGACGGACCTGCTGGACACTGTCTGTCAGCACTGCAGACTCCTAAAGTAAGCTACTAGTATCAAGAAGATAGAAAAAAAAAACCACGGGTAGGTGGTATACAATTATGGATGGACGAGCGACTGCCGACACAGAGGTAGCTACAGCCGTGTACTACCGTACTGTGTCTGCTGCTAATATAGACTGGATGATAATGAGATAAAATTAAAATATATATATATATCACACTAGTACTGCAGCCGGACAGGTATATATTATGTAATGACGGACCTGCTGGACACTGTCTGTCAGCACTGCAGACTCCTAAAGTAAGCTACTAGTATCAAGAAGATAGAAAAAAAAAAACCACGGGTAGGTGGTATACAATTATGGATGGACGAGCGACTGCCGACACAGAGGTAGCTACAGCCGTGGACTACCGTACTGTGACTGCTGCTAATATAGACTGGATGATAATGAGATAAAATTAAAATATATATATATCACACTAGTACTGCAGCCGGACAGGTATATATTATGTAATGACGGACCTGCTGGACACTGTCTGCAGAATGCGTTTATAAAAACAACACACGACGAGTGTTTAACTTTTTCAGGCAGACAATCACAATATACTGGTGGTCAGCACACAATCACAATACTGGTGGTCAGTGGTCACTGGTCAGTCACACTGGCAGTGGCACTCTGGCAGCAAAAGTGTGCACTGTACTTAAAATATGTACTCCTGCTATAACTGCTCCCCAGTCTCCCCCACAATTAAGCTGTGTGAGCAGTGAGCACTCAGCACAGTCAGATAATGATATACAGTATTACATATGATGCAGCACACTGGGCTGAGCACAGATATGGTATGTGACTGTGTCACACTGTGTATCGTTTTTTTTCAGGCAGAGAACGGATTAATTAAACTGGTGGTCACTGGTCACACTATCAGCAGCAAGTAGTACTCCTCCTAATAATATGCTCCCCAAAATTTGTGTCTCTCTCTAGTACTCTAGTCTAAACGGAGAGGACGCCAGCCACGTCCTCTCCCTATCAATCTCAATGCACGTGTGAAAATGGCGGCGACGCGCGGCTCCTTATATAGAATCCGAGTCTCGCGATAGAATACGAGCCTCGCGAGAATCCGACAGCGGGATGATGACGTTCGGGCGCGCTCGGGTTAACCGAGCAAGGCGGGAAGATCCGAGTCGCTCGGCCCCGTGTAAAAAAACCTGAAGTTCGGGCGGGTTCGGATTCCGAGGAACCGAACCCGCTCATCTCTAGTTATGACTACTATTTCAAATAATACAAGCAGTGCGAGAACACATATACAGATACAGGCATCTTTATCTGGTAATGTCTGCGGAGCTTCGACACACCATGGTGATTTATGCTAAGGCATTCATGTTTTGCTTATGGCATAAAAACATTAGTCACACATCAAAACATCCGTGGAGTATGTAATTACATTACAGAATAAAGTCTGTCTGTCGTGGCAAATAAACACCTTGGAAAGGCAAGGATAAAGATGGGTTCATCTGTATTAGTCACAATAAAGTGTAGTGTTACATTGAAATTGTACCTAAAAATGTGACAATGAGTTTGGTAACCCTACAAATACAAAAAAAAACAAAAAACATTAATGTACAAACTTAGCTTAACATTGTGGGATAAATGTGGCCCAAAGTACACATCAGTATTACGTACAATTACAACACAAATATATACTTACATCAACCAAATTTATTTCTACAGCAGAGGTCATTGTGATGGAAAGTCAGCCTGCCCAACGCCAGCAAACAACCACTGAGGATACATTTGTCTTACAGTTAACACTAGAGATGAGCGGGTTCGGTTCCTCGGGATCCGAACCCCCCCCCCCCCGAACTTCACCCATTTTACGCGGTTCCGAGGCAGACTCGGATCCTCCCGCCTTGCTCGGTTAACCCGAGCGCGCCCGAACGTCATCATCCCGCTGTCGGATTCTCGCGAGATTCGTATTCTATATAAGGAGCCGCGCGTCGCCGCCATTTTCACTCGTGCATTGGAGATGATAGGGAGAGGACGTGTGCAGCATTCTCTCAGTTGTGTTCAGTGTGCTGCAAATATCTGTGCTCAGTGTGCTGCAAATATCTGTGCTCAGTGTGCTTTATTGTGGGGACTGGGGACCACCAGTATTATATAGTAGGAGGACAGTGCAGAGTTTTGCTGACCAGTTACCACCAGTATTATACGTTCTCTGCCTGAAAAATGCTCCATATCTGTGCTGCATTGTAGTATATAGTAGGAGGACAGTGTAGAATTTTGCTGACCAGTGACCACCAGTATTATATCAGTACGGTACCGTAGTCCACTGCTCTACGTACCTCTGTGTCGTCAAGTATACTATCCATCCATACCTGTAGTGCATTTTAGTTGTTGTGCACAGTATATATAGTAGGAGGACAGTGCATAATTTTGCTGACCACCAGTATATAATATATAGCAGTACGGTACAGTAGGCCACTGCTCTACCTACCTCTGTGTCGTCAAGTATACTATCCATCCATACCTGTGGTGCATTTTAGTTGTTGTGCGCAGTATATATAGTAGGAGGACAGTGCATAATTTTGCTGACCACCAGTATATAATATATAGCAGTATGGTACAGTAGGCCACTGCTCTACCTACCTCTGTGTCGTCAAGTATACTATCCATCCATACCTGTGGTGCATTTTAGTTGTGTGCAGTATATATAGTAGGAGGACAGTGCATAATTTTGCTGACCACCGGTATATAATATATAGCAGTACGGTACAGTAGGCCATTGCTATTGATATATTACTGGCATATAATTCCACACATTAAAAAATGGAGAACAAAAATGTGGAGGGTAAAATAGGGAAAGATCAAGATCCACTTCCACCTCGTGCTGAAGCTGCTGCCACTAGTCATGGCCGAGACGATGAAATGCCATCAACGTCGTCTGCCAAGGCCGATGCCCAATGTCATAGTAGAGAGCATGTAAAATCCAAAAAACAAAAGTTCAGTAAAATTACCCAAAAATCAAAATTAAAATCGTCTGAGGAGAAGCGTAAACTTGCCAATATGCCATTTACGACACGGAGTGGCAAGGAACGGCTGAGGCCCTGGCCTATGTTCATTTATTTATTTATTATTTATTACCAGTTATTTATATAGCGCGCACATATTCCGCAGCGCTTTACAGAGAATATTTGCTCATTCACATCAGTCCCTGCCCCAGTAGAGCTTACAATCTATACTCACTATCACATGTACACACATTCACGCTAGGGTTAATTTTGTTGGGAGCCAATTAACCTACCTGTATATTTTTGGATTGTGGGAGGAAACCGGAGTACCCGGAGGAAACCCACGCAAGTACGGGGAGAATATACAAACTCCACACAGTTAAGGCCATGGTGGGAATCGAACCCATGACCTCAGTGCTGTGAGGCAGTAATGCTAACCATTACACCATCCGTACTGCTGTTCATGGCTAGTGGTTCAGATTCACATGAGGATGGAAGCACTCATCCTCTCGCTAGAAAACTGCAGTGCCACTCCTAGATGGGCCAGGTGTTTGTGTCGGCCACTTGGGTCGCTTAGCTTAGTCACACAGCTACCTCATTGCACCTCTTTTTTTCTTTGCATCATGTGTTGTTTGGGGACTATTTTTTAAATCTGCCATCCTGTCTGACACTGCAGTGCCACTCCTAGATGGGCCAGGTGTTTGTGTCGGCCACTTGGGTCGCTTAGCTTAGTCACACAGCTACCTCATTGCACCTCTTTTTTTCTTTGCATCATGTGCTGTTTGGGGACTATTTTTTGAAGTGCCATCCTGTCTGACACTGCAGTGCCACTCCTAGATGGGCCAGGTGTTTGTGTCGGCCACTTGGGTCGCTTAGCTTAGCCATCCAGCGACCTTGGTGCACCTCTTTTTTTCTTTGCATCATGTGCTGTTTGGGGACTATTTTTTGAAGTGCCATCCTGTCTGACACTGCAGTGCCACTCCTAGATGGGCCAGGTGTTTGTGTCGGCCACTTGGGTCGCTTAGCTTAGCCATCCTGCGACCTTGGTGCACCTCTTTTTTTCTTTGCATCATGTGCTGTTTGGGGACTATTTTTTGAAGTGCCATCCTGTCTGACACTGCAGTGCCACTACTAGATGGGCCAGGTATTTGTGTCGGCCACTTGGGTCGCTTAGCTTAGTCATCCAACGACCTCTGTGCAAATTTTAGGACTAAAAATAATATTGTGAGGTGTGAGGTGTTCAGAATAGACTGGAAATGAGTGGAAATTGTGCTTATTGAGGTTAATAATACTATGGGATCAAAATTACCCCCAAATTCTATAATTTAAGCTGTTTTTGAGGGGTTTTTGTAAAAAAACACCCGAATCCAAAACACACCCGAATCCGACAAAAAAATTTCAGGGAGGTTTTGCCAAACCGCGTCCGAATCCAAAACACGGCCGCGGAATCGAATCCAAAACCAAAACACAAAACCCGAAAAATGTCCGGTGCACATCACTAGTTAACACCCATACCACCGCATGAGCAAACTACCGCTCACTTTGCAACACCTCCCACTTCACACACACCTGACCCACAGACAAGCCCAACTCCCGAAACACCACAGGCACAAGAACAAGCTTTTGGGGCCAGCTGGGCCAGCATGCAGAGCAATAATTTGGACTGCTTACGACAACAAACACAGGTGGTCATTCCGAGTTGTTCGCTCTGTAATTTTCTTCGCATCGCAGCGATTTTCCGCTAATTGCGCATGTGCAATGTTCGCACTGAGACTGCGCCAAGTAAATTTGCTAAGAAGTTTGGTATTTTACTCACGGCATTACAAGGTTTTTTCTTCTTTCTGGTGATCGTAATGTGATTGACAGGAAGTGGGTGTTTCTGGGCAGAAACTGGCCGTTTTATGGGAGTGTGTGAAAAAACGCTGCCGTTTCTGGGAAAAACGCTGGAGTGGCTGGAGAAACGGGGGAGTGTCTGGGCGAACGCTGGGTGTGTTTGTGACGTCAAACCAGGAACGAAACTGACTGAACTGATCGCAGTGGCAGAGTAAGTCCCGAGCTACTCAGAAACTGCAAAGAAATTTCTATTCGCAATTTTGAGAATCTTTCGTTCGCAATTTTGCAAAGCTAAGATTCACTCCCAGTAGGCAGCGGCTTAGCGTGTGCAATGCTGCTAAAAGCAGCTTGCGAGCGAACAACTCGGAATGAGGGCCACAGTCCACTGCAAGTGTAGCCCATCACATACCACGCCTATGCAGAACCAGCAGCAGGCAAACGATGGAGCTAACAAGAGTGGACAACATAGTGGAACTCATGAGGGCAGACAACAATAGACTGATCGACATATACCAACGAGTGATGGATGATAATCATAGGCTCCATCAAGGCTACTTGCAGTTTTTACGGCCACACAAACAACCCAAGACAACATGGTCCGAATGATGGAGAGTCAAACGTCAGCAACAAGAGACTTAAACTTGACTCTTACAAATCTAACAATGCATTTGACACATCAAGGGACCCACACAAGCTCGAGCTCAACAACAACAACCCCCATAGTGACTCCTGTCACGTCACCACCCAGACGGTCTGCCAGAACTCGGAGACACTCCAGTGGAAAGGGGACAGCCACTGAAAAGAGTCACAAGGAATAATAATTTGCCTTTGTTTATATTGTTTATTTGTTTTTCTTTCGAGGTGATTTTAAAACATTCACAGTTATACATTTTGAAGGCAAAAGCACAAGTAAAGCAGTCATTAACAAAACGTGTGTTGTCTGTATTTGCTAGGTGAACATAATAATAACAACAGTTAAGTATTACAATATGCATGGTGGTAATTATGTGACAATCAGTACTGATGCAGCACAGGTGATGTTTTTTTATCAAAAAACTTGACTATTTTTTCTTTGAATTATGTTTGATGATTTTTACTACCTTAGACGTTTCTTCTTTAGGCCTCATTTGCATTTGACCATGAGTGAAGCATAAATGCTATGTAAGGTTCATGTCTAACAATTTTTTGGTGTTTTCAAAATTTTTACCAATCTTGAAAAATATGGTGATTTGCATTTTACAACATTTCAGGTATTCACAAATACACACAAAATACATTCCAAACCAGAATGTTGAGGCAAAAAAAAAAACACATTGTAGAGTAGTGGAGTGTGAAACACGCCAGGAAAAAGCAGTTCTATTTGAAAAGTGCAAAAAAATACGATTCGTATAGTTTTGCGGCCACATTTAAGCTTTTTACTGCCGAACCTACAAATACGAAACATTGATAAATCACAGAGTTCTATTAATTGACTGGCGCATTTGACCGATGGAGTATTCATTCGTTTTTTCTGTGTGCGACAGTGCAAAAAAATACGAATGCTACAAACACTGCCGAATTTGACCTTTTGTAAATGCCCGAATTGCCACTTAGAAAAAAAACAACACATCGATTGAAAACGAACGCAATACGAATCTTAGTAAATAAACCCCCTGATCCGATGATGCAGGCCGTCCCACTTGGAAAGGATTAACCTCTGCAGAGGGCGGGAGTGAAATTGAGCGTATTCTACCATGTCGAAAGCCGACACCATGAGGCCTAGTACTTGTATTGCCGATAGTATTGACACTCTTGGGCGAGAGAGGAAATATCTGATCCTGTCCTGAAGTTTCAGGACTTTCTCTGGAGATAAAAACAATCGTTGGCTGTGTGTGTCCAGCAGTGCACCATGCTCCGAGCAGGGACCAGCGAGGACTTTTTCCAGTTTATGAGCCACCCGTGAGCTTGTAGTAAGTGGATCGTCAGTTCCAGATGACTGAGGAGAACCTCTTGGGAGTTCACCAGGATCAGCAAGTCGTCCGGATACGGCAGGATCCTGATTCCCTGACGATGGAGAAGGGCCGTCATTACGGCTATGACCTTGGTGAAGATCCAAGGGGCCGTGGTCAATCCAAAAGTTAAGGCCCGGATTTGATAATGTAGGTTGCCAATAAAAAAAATGCAGATATTGCTGATTTGATATGGCAATAGGTATGTGCAGGTAAGCATCCTGTATGTCCAGGGATACCATATAGACTTCGGGTTCCATAGCCAGCACAATGGAGCGCAGAGTTTCCATATGGAATTTGGATACTCTCACAAACTTGTTCAATGATTTCAGGTTGAGTATAGGCCGGAAGTACCCATTTGGCTTCGGAACTAGAAACAGGGTCGAATAGTATCCCCTGCTTCTCTGAGACATGGGTACCAGCACTACCACTCCTGTATCCAAGAGGGATTGTACAATCAAGTATAGAGCTTGCGCTTTTAACGGATCTGAAGGGATAACCGTCGTGCAGAACTGGCGAGGGGGATGTCTCTTGAAAGAAATTGCATACCTGTGAGAGACCACTTCCCGCACCCAAGCGTCTGAAGTGGTCTTTAACCAGGCCCGGGCGAACTGCAGAAGTCGGCCTGCCCCATCATGCAGCAGGCTTGTCTTGTTTGGAAGCAGGCTGACGGGCGGCCGAGGATTGTTTACATTTAGGCTTAGTGGTTTTGGAAGCACGAGCCTGTCTCGGGTACGCCTGACCTTTCTCTTACGTCCTAGAGGATGCTGGGGTTCCATTTAGTACCATGGGGTTATAAACAGGTCCCTTGGGAGCCATGGACACTTTAAGAGCTTAATAGTGTGGGCTGGCTCCTCCCTCTCCGCCCCTCCTACCAGACTCAGTTTAGAAAATGTGCCCGGAGGAGCTGGTCACAGCTAGGGGAGCTCTTAGGAGTTTTTCTGCGTTAGTTAGGTACAGGCAGGGGGAATTCCTGGTATCCCTGAATATCAAGGATGCGTACCTTCACATTCTGATCTGGCCGCCTCACCAGGCTTATCTAAGATTTGCGCTACTGGACTGTCACTATCAGTTCCAGGCACTGCCATTTGGCCTCTCCACAGCACCGAGGGTGTTCACCAAGGTCATGGCAGAGATGATGCTACTCCTCCACACAGGACCGGTGCAAGGGTTTTTGGCACCCTAGGCAAAACTTCAGTCATAACCCCCCCCCCCCCCCCTCCCCGCCCCCCTGCCCGCAACCATCACCCACCCAGTCCCTGTGGTGCAAGTATGGATGCGGCGACCTATAAATAACCTTCAATGCCTTCCTATGCAATTACATCTTCTCTGTACAGTACACATATAACCTCACAAATTTTGATTGTAAGCTGATTGTAAACAGGGATTGATTTGAATGCCCAAATATTATCTGTAAAGTGCTGTGGAATACGTACAGTATGCGCTATATAAAGAAGTGGTAATAACTGGTAATAATAGGTAGAACCTATCCTTGTGTATAAATGCCTATTTCCCTATAGATGGTAAGCCTGATTATATATATATATATATGCGCCCGGAAGCGCGTGCAATCACGGGGCTGGTGGTGGTGGTTTGGAGGGGATATAAGGTGAGTTGTTGTATGTATTTACATGTTTACCTGACGAAAAACTCAATTAGAGTTTGAAACGTTGTATAGTCAAACTGCTTCCTGTCGTTTTTTGCTGCCAAGTGGTTGTGAGTGCCGTACCTTTGTTTCTCTACATGCTTTTTTCGTAAGGGCACCAAACCCAGCTATAGTACTTCTCGTTGAGTGCCGGGCCTGCTGCACTATATATATATATATATATATTTGTCTCCCCCTAACTGACCTCAGTGCTGACTTGCAGGTTTCACCATGGTCAGGCAGATTCAGAATCTCTCTCGAGTCTCCAAAGTCCCACACCGTCGCCTTTTTGCGGGATGAGATGTCATGCCGTCTCATCACCTAGTGTCAGTAGCACAGAGCCATCTACTAAGCACTGGTCCCGCTGGAGGAAAGGAACAATTAGTGCTGCGGGTATATAGACACAGGTGCAGGAGTGAGAGATGATTCTACGTCTCTTCCAGCCAATGCCCGCATACCACACAGCGCACACCTTCAGCCACAGACGGAGCAGGTGAGGGCGCTGAATCACCTTCATGTTTCAGGACAGTGTCTTGCAGGATTCGACTTCCCGCAAAATTGACCTGGGCAGTGTGAGGAGATCCTTGGTGTACGGAGAGGGGAGTAGAATGGAGACACAGCTAAATGGTGTGCTCCAATTTTTTTGCAGGGCCGGTGGCTGATTTGGGGTACTGTGTGTTGGGGCCCTGGGATGTCCACCCCTGTCACCCTTTCACCCCTCTTATAATCCGGCCCTGCTCCCAGCTTTGTCACCCTTCTTAGAATCCGGCCCTGCTCCCAGCTATAATATATATATATATATATATATACACATACACACACATATATTTAGATAATAAATTATTCTATACACAGGTAATATACTCCACTTTGGCGCTCTCCGGATTTAACATGCCACTTAAATGGACTAATTTCTTCAAACAGCCACAACCTGTATAATATGTGTCCCTAATGGCATATACCAATTAGGGTATACACGTAAAACAAAAAACACACAATAGTGTAGAGTCCTTTTATAAAAAGATGGTATATTCTATTTTCAATGCATCACACTCACAAAGCTCCACAAGGTTTTAGGCATATCGTAGTTTCTTTATGTCAAAAAGTCTGTCTAATTCCACAAGCTCAAAATTCCACTTCTTCTAAGGATTCAATGTCCCACCACTCCCAATAACATATAACAGAAAAAAAGGCAAATAGTACAGCAAACCCTTAAACAGATGGGTATTTATTTTTACACAGATGCACTCACATGTTACACAAATAAAAAGGCATATCACAAGGCGTTATCCCTTATTTCCCAAAAGACACCTCACTGGCTCGCTGAGATATTTCTTACAGCAGGTGTAGTCAGAGTGCTGGGAACTCACGGCTTTCCTTCTAGGTGGTGAATAAGGAATCGTCAGGATACACAGCACAATCCCGCTTGATATATATATATATATATATATATATATATATATATATATATATATATACACATACACATATATTTACATAATAAATTATATATATATATATATATATATATATATAAACAAGAGAACCAGCACTCTGCTTTGTACAGACCATCAGGTGGGTGCCTTCAGCAAAGTATCATGTAGTAGCAAAGAAGGACTGCGGCACTCCAATATGACGTGCCTTTAGTGAATTACATTGAAATACATAGTTGCGCTCAACTCACCAAAAGCACGTTATATTGGAGTGCCGCAGTCCTTATATATATATATATATATATATATATATATATCCATCCAAGTCCAAAAGCCGGCACTCCATGGAGTATTGAATCAGCTTGCCAAGGTGCACTCCCGGGGCCTGCCAACCCCCTACCATAAAATCCAAAAGAAAGAGGCACTCCCGGTCTTGAAACAAATTCAAATTTTAAAACCACCAGTTTGTTTGAATTTGTTTCAAGACCGGGAGTGCCTCTTTCTTTTGGATTTTATATTATATATATATATATATATATATAAAAACCCAGAGCCTAATATTCAACTTGAATTGGTAACAGAAGAGCAAAAAAATAATACAGCCTGTCTTTTGCTTTGATGAGAAAGACAGGCTGTGCTGAGGCATGCACAGGACAGAGAGAGCCTGCACATGTGACTTTCCTCTGTCTGTCATCCCAACACAACTTCAAGACAGGTATCCCGCCCAGTGCTAGATTAAGGTCCACATGGGCCTGGAGCTGAAATTTATGAAGGGCCTATTGTGTGCTGCCGCAGGGGGTGTGACCAGCACACCAAAGGTGTGACTTGTGATGTGGGGGGTGTAACTAGTGTTGTGGAGGTGTGGTCTGCACAAGGAGTGTTGCCTCTACATATGGTTTGACTAGAACCTACCTTCAAAAAATCTCCATTTCCCCCGCTTACATGAACAGTGCAATGTGAGAGTCTATGAATGAACAAACCCCTTGTTAATGTGACTGTAATACAGATGCAGCCATGCTCATTGTGGCTACATCTGTACCGAACAAGCACTCTTGGTGCGGCTAGTGCGGACTTTGACAGTACAAGGTCTTTCCAACGTGGGCATACTCTGTTTGCTCACACCAAGATTACAACTGCCTCCTTCTCTGCAGCTCTTTGTGTGGCAACGACCCCACATGACTATTATTATTACCAGTGATTTATATAGCGCACACATATTCCGCAGCGCTTTACAGAGAATATTTTGCGAATATTTTGCCATTCACATCAGTCCCTGCCCCAGTAGAGTTTACAATCTATATTACCTACCACATGTAGATGCACACATATTCACTCTAGGATTACATTTTGTTGGGAGCCAATTAACCTACCAGTATATTTTTGGTTTGTGGGAGGAAACCGGAGTAACCAGAGGAAACCCACGCAAGTACGGGGAGAATATACAAACTCCACACAGTTAGCGTCATGGTGGGAATCAAACCCATCACCTTAGTGCTGTGAGGCAGTAATGCTAATCATTACACCAGTCATACTGACTACAGCAGTGTGGCTCTCTGTGGCATATCCAATGAGCGGGGTATGTATTGGAGGTGCACAGGCAACAGATTTATAATTTCTATAATTTCTGGAGTCCTGTATCTACAATAGTGGTGAAACATCAGCGGGGGTATGCATGGCAATACTAGAAACAAAGATCTTGAAACATAGTAACTACAGACAGAAACAAGATAACAACATATACAAACAAAATAGCAACATAGTGGCGTGCGGCCCTACAAAGGAAGATAACGTAAACTCTGACAGTACAGAGGCTGCCAGTATGTGGTAACAATAGGGAATCTAGTGCAGAAGACTGACAACATACAGGACAGCATGAAAAGAACATATGTGGGAGAAGAACTATAATAATGCAATAACATCACAGTGGGTATCACCAATAAGACAAGCCATACGGCAATTAATAGTATAATATCCCACAGAACATGGCATAGAAGAAATACAACAAACATCACGGCGGCTGATAAAACAATACACAAAATTGCAGAATGTGAAATACAAAAGGGACAAGAAAATTATGAAACAAAAAATGAAAAGTAACAAATAAAAAAATAAAATAGAAATAAAAATATAAAATGACAAATGTGATAAATAAGAGCATACAGCAGTGCCATGTAAAATGGATATACCCAACCCCTGTGTAATGTCACACAATGACCCAGACCTCAAAGAGGGTTAATAGAGGCTCCAAAGATGGACAATACCAAAACCCCGAGCACACACCTGTGCAGTAACTAGTAGGTACAAAGGGGCAAAAGCTAGTAAAGGGCCCAGCGTACACAACAGTGGCCAAATATACAGAGAACAAAATAAATTAAATGGCCTGGTAAGGGTCTAAATCTACACAAAGAGATAGTGGACATGTGCACGCTGCGGTGCCATAAATCGCATAAACATCACACACACAAACATTTTATATATATATATATATATATATGTGATGCCATAAATTTACCGGCTGTTGGAATCCCGGCGTTCAAGATACCGATGCCAGAATCCCGACACCCGGAAAAAAGCCGGCGACTGGAATCCCGAACGAGGCCTGGTATTCCCACTCGTGTAGTGGTCCACGCCACCACTTGAGGGAGAATAGAATAGTGTGGTGAGCAAAGTGAGCCCACGAGGGGATGCGCTGCGCTCCCTACTGGCATTCCACCGGATGGGATCCCGGCATCGGTCTCCTGACTGCCAGGATCCTGAACGACGGTAAAGCATACTGAACCCATTCAAAGTCAGTAGAACCACATACACAGTAATAACAGGTCCCTGAAAAGTTGACCGCAATCTAGTCTAATGTATGTCTGCAATATATTCAGTGCCAGATTAAGGTCCACATAGGCCTGGAGCTGAAATTTATAAAGGGCCTATTGTGTGCCGCCACCGGGCGTGTGATCGCCGCACAGAAGTTCTCCCTGTGTGTCCAGGGTGATGTGGTGGCATACTACATCACTGCACTACAGTACCTCCCCACATTACATATCTTCACTATACTACATCTCTGCACTATATCACTCCTACATCTCTGCACAACATGCCTGCATTATATCACTTCGCTACCCCCCCCACCCTACATCCCAGCACTATACATACCCAAACTACACCCCTATACTATATCCCTGAACCACCTTCCTATACTACATCTCATCACTATACCACTACGCTACCTCCCCACACTACATCTCTGCACCATATCACTGCAATACCACCCCACACTACATCACTCTGCTACATCCTCACACTACATCTCTGCACCATATCACTGCACTACCAACCCACACTACATCACTACGCTACCTCCTCACACTACATCTCCGCACTACAGTATATCACTGCACTACTTACCCATACTACACCTCCGCACTATATCACTGCACTTACCACCCCACACTACACCTCAACACTATACTACACTACCTCCCCGCACTACATCACAATGCTACCTTCCCACACTACATCTCAGCACTATGGGGTCTATTTACTAAGCCTGGGATGGAGATAAAGTCGACGGAGATAACGTCTCAGCTAATCGGCTCCTAACTGTCATTTCACAGGCTGGGTTTGAAAAATGACAGTTAGTAGCTGATTGGCTGGTACTTTATCTCCATCCAAGGCTTAGTAAATAGACCCCTATATCTCAGCACTAACTCTCCACACTACATCACTACACTCTCTCCCTCACACTGCATAATTGCACTACTTCACCACAATACATCACTATACACAACACTCCTCTGCCTCCCCACAAATTTTTTTTTTTAATCTTTGCTCTGGTCTTTGCGTGCAGAGCAGCTCTGGAGGAGAAGTTTACAGTGACGCAGTCCAGGTAGCATAAGGAGTAAGAAGGGGTGGGCCCCTGAGGATGGGGATGGGAGGGACTACTTTGGGTGTCTGCTTACTCACTACAGTGCATCAGCCCATGGGTGGCTGACTTTTAAGCCCCATACACACTAAACAATATGACCAATGAACGATATTGGTGAATGATTTCCCTTCAGCTTCCAAACATACTTGATAAAAGACATTATGCATACACACTGAATGATTTTTCAAACGATATGAACGATGAACGATATTGCTAGCGTCGTCTGGGACACTAATGGTGGCTAATTTAAATAATGGGCTGGCATTACAGAGTGGCTATTATGATGAATATCGTTCATATTGTCCATCGCTCATCGTTCACCGCGTACACACTGAACGATATACACTTTTACGTGCAAGATATAGGCAAAATTGAGCTGCAAGTTCAGAAGACTGAAACCCTAGCTGATGAATGGCTGGGGCGCGCATCGTTCATTGGATACACACTGGACTATATTGTGAACGATATCGCTCATAAAGCTCACAAGGACTGATATAGTTCACAATATCTTCTAGTGTGTATGGGCCTTTAGGCATGTGCACATGCCTATTCTCAGTTCCCAATCTCTACCAGCCTCCTGGGGGCCCCGGGCCACTGATGACTGTCACTCTGTGCCCATGTGATCAATCAGCCTTTTTGTTGAGCAGCTCCCAAAATTTACCCAACAATAAAAACAGTGCTCTGTACCTGCTGGATACTGTGTTGGGTACAGTGCGGAATATATTGGGACACACAGTTAAATATTGAGTCAGTTACAGTGTGGGTCAGGTACAGTGCAGGACGGATACAGTACAGGTTAAAGAGCGGGTCGGATACATTGCAGTAAGCAGAGCCGGCGCTTCCATTAGGCAGCTGCCTATTGGCGTCAGCACATGAAGGACGGCTCTGCGTGCACCAAAATAAAAAAAAAAGTAGTGAGGCACCCGCTCTCTAGTCACTTGCAGGAGCTGTTCCCTTCTCCCCCTGCTGCGTCGCTCGCCCCCCTTCCCCATGAACAGGGGTGGCACCTTCACTCAGGGCAGAAGGGGCTTCCCCCAACACTGGCGACCCATCCCCAGCACATCCTGACTGGCGGCGGCGATGTGGGCTGATTATCCTGTGGATCTGCACGCTGCTGTCTCCCTGCACGGTGCTTGTAGCAGAGGCACTGCGGACATGTTGCCCGAACAAGAGCACCTCTACCTGCTCTACCAAGCCCTGACGCCGGCACCAGGAAACAGACCAAGGTGAGTGAGCGGGAGACGAGAGAGCAGAAGGGGAGAGAGGAGGAGGCAGGCTGTTCCACTAGGAGGCTTCCCCTGTGTCCGGCTCCTACCTCTCTCTGTCCTGACAGAGGCCCACGTTTTAGAGATCCCCAGTTTGCTATCACCGCTGATACGCCTGACACTGGCTCCTAACCCTGTGCGTTAAAACTGTGGAGTGCGGATTGCACCCAGTGACTTTGTGCTGCCCTGTGCAAGGTGTCCATCGACGTCCCAAGTCACTGTGTGTCCCATAATTATAGGTACCGCCAGCCTAACCCTCTCCTCCACTTCTACAGCCTTTCTCCAACCTCCCCCCATTGCCTACCCTAACCTCCCCTCCCGCAGCCTAACCCTAACTCTTCCCTCCCCGCAGCCTAACCCTAACCTCCCCTCCCCGCAGCCTAACCCTAACCCTTCCCTCCCCGCAGCCTAACCCTAACCTCCCCTCCCTGCAGCCTAACCCTAACCTCCCCTCCCGCAGCCTATCCCTAACCCTTCCCTCCCCGCAGCCTAAACCTAACCTCCCCTCCCCGCAGCCTAACCCTAACCTCCCCTCCCTGCAGCCTAACCTCCCCTCCCCGCAGCTTAACCCTAACCTCCCCTCCCTGCAGCCTAACCCTTATCTCCCCTCCCATAGCCTAACCCTAATCTCCCCTCCCTGCAGCCTAACCTCTCATCCCATAGCCTAACCCTAACCTCCCCTCCCTGCAGCCTAACCTCCCCTCCCCGCAGCCTAACCCTAATCTCCCCTCCCTGCAGCCTAACCATAACCTCCCCTTCCTGCAGCCTAACCCTAACCTCACCGCAGCCTAACCCTAACCTCCCCCCCCGCATTCTAACCCTAACCACCCCTCATCGCAGCCTAACCCTAACCTCCCCTCCCCGCAACCTAACCCTAACGTCCCCTCCCTGCAGCCTAACTCTAACCTCCCCAAGTGCTTGTCCCTAACCTCTTTCCCTGCAGCCTAACCCTAACCTCCCTTCCCATAGCCTAAATGGCCTAGTCCAGCATTAGGTAGAGGAAGAAGATCGCCACGCAGAAAGCGCTGCCGAGCACCGTGATCTGCCGGCTCAGCTTCACGAACCTTGTCAGCACCAGCACAGCTCTGCTGACACCGCAGCCCGGGTCACACTGACAAGCTCTCCCCAAACGTGCACATAGTAACACCTGATATAAATTGTAAAGCGGCGCAGTGTGCGATGGTGAGCAGGTAGGGGAGGCTGTAGGTCTCAGGCGGCGATTGGATGAGATCTCTGCTAGCGGTGACAGACACCGACAAATGTTACTGGCTGCACAGCATATCCTGCAGCACCTGCACATTTTTAAAAACAGGGTCACAAAATGCCTGTAGTGCATGTTTTGTGATTACTGAATCTCTCACATCACATGCTTGCCTTCCTTTCTAATCTCTTACATAGAGTATTTATCTTTATTTACTTACTTCTTTTCTAACAAACCTTAATCACTTACTTTACTGTCTGTCTGTCTGTACATTACTCTTCTTTACCTGTACTCATGTCTTACCTACATTCCTTCTTTATTCTCCCTCCCTTGCTACTTCTCTCTCCTTACCTTTTCCTGCCTCAGTATTGCATGTGACAACAAGACTGCAGCAGTGCTGGCCCCACCCCTTTCACGATGTCATGAAATGGGCGGGACTTGCAGTACGAGGAGGAGGAAGTGCTGCATAGCCCTAAGCCCAGCCACTGGGAGAACGGAGAACCAGCACGGGCTGCAGCATCAGTGGTACAGGCTGTGCTGGGTGCTGTTACCAAACGCTGCCTGATCGGAGCTAAGCTCCGATCGCGGCAGCAATCCAGTGAAGAGGTGAGTGCAGGCCACTGTGGGGACAAAGCAATGCAGACAGTGTTTCTTTCCTGTAAACACTGGCTGCTTTGCAGGGAAGCCTGTGGGCCTATTTTCAATGGGGGGCCTGGAGCTGCAGCTCCATCCGCCCCATTGTTAATCCGGCCCTGAATATATTATTGGGTGATTCGGAGTGCCACCCACATTACTATAGATAGATAGATAGATTAGATTAGATTAGATTAGATTAGGATCCAGTTAGCATACCACCGTTCGGGATGCCGGCAGTTGGAATACTGATGCTGGAATCCCAACACTGGCCAGTAGACTGACGCTAGGATCCCAACATTGATCAGAATATCGGCGCCTGAATTCTTACTGACGGCATTTCGATCGTAATTATGGCGGGGAGAGTTAGGCTGCGAGGGAATGGGGGGGGGGGGAGTTAGGTATAGGCACTACAAGAAGGGTTAGGTGGGGGGGGGGTTAGGAATAGGAGGACAGAAGGGGAGGGTTAGAGTACTTACCTAGCAGGTGATGGGATTCTATGCATCGGGATACCGCTGTTGGTCTTCTCTCAGCGCTGGCATCCAAAGCGACAGGATCCTGATGCCTTCCCATACACACGTGTGTATATATATATATATATATATATATACACACACACACACACACACACACACACACACACGTGAGACGGGACAGCTGCGGAGAGGTTGACTGGTCACCAGGGTTAGTGTGGGAGGAGGACGGGTGAAGGGTTTGTGACTGAACCATGACGGGGGACTGGGAGAGAAGAAGTTAGGATGAATGTGCGGGATCGCCCTCGGATAGACTGGGACAGAGAAATGATGGGATGAAGGAGGGGGATTTGAGCCATGACAGGGGAGGCTGGGGTAAACAGCAGAGAGGGGGTGGAGCCAAGCAGGGACAGGGATTGACTGAGGTGACCTGTCTGAAACTAGTATATAAATACAAAAACATAGTTATATAAAACAGTATCAAGTCACCAAATATAATTGCTGAAATTGTCATTGTGGCAGTGCATACCTTTTTATACAGGACTGCAGAACATGGGCATCTCTAAGTTCCCCGATCATCATCAGCAGCAGCCGCTACATCCCGCAGCTCAGTCACGATCATCACCTGCCTTCACGGAGCTGAGCGCGGCTTCTGCAGGCAGCTGTACTACAGGGCGTCGCTTGGGTCAGTCACACTGCGGCATGTGCACTGTGACATCAGGGAGCAGCTGTGCGGGAGAGGCTGGACAAGGACAGAAACCGAAGTGCACTGTTCCGCAGATCGGATCAGGAGATCAGATCCTATCTGTGATGGGGGATGAGGGTGGGGGGGGGGGGGGAGCGGGGGCGGGGGCGGTAAGCAATTGCAGGAGGAGAGGAGGCGGGTGAGGTCGCGGAGGCTCGGGGTGCTATTGTGGGAGGAGAGAGTGACTGGGTTTGCTGAGGGAGGAGTGGGAGCTGATAGGTGGCCACAACATTTGTGCTCTTCATCTCTTAAGATGATTCATCAGCTGCGTTCTGTGCCGCGGCGCCCTCCAGTGGCCGGCGCCCATAGGCAGCTGCCTAAAGCTGCCTAATGGTCGCGCCGGCCCTGCCTCCACAAGCAAGGAGTGAACATTATTCCATATCTGGACGATCTGCTGATAAAGGCATCTTCCAGGGAGAAGCTGCTACAGAGCATTGCTCTCTCAACTCAACTACTCCAGGATCATGGGTGGATCCTGAACCTTCCAAAGTCACATTTGGAGCCGACAAGGCGTCTGTCCTTCCTGTGGATGATCCTCGACACAGAAGTGCAGAGGGTGTTTCTACCAGTGGAGAAAGTGTTGGTGATACAATCAATGGTCCGGGAGGTCCTGAAACCTGCCCGGGTATCGGTTCATCAGTGCATTTGCCTTCTGGGGAAGATGGTTGCCTCCTACGAGGCTCTACAGTACGGAAGATTTCATGCACAGTCCTTCCAACTGGATCTCCTGGACAAATGGTCGGGATCTCATCTTCACATGCACCAGCAGATTCGCCTGTCGCCGAAAGCCAGAATTTCGTTCCTCTGGTGGTTACAAACTTCTCACCTTCTCGAGGGCCGCAGGTTCGGGATTCAGAATTGGATCCTTCTAACCACGGACGCAAGTCTCAGATGTTGGGGAGAAGTCACCCAAGGGGAAAACTTCCAAGGAAAGTGGTCAAGTCTGGAATCCATCCTTCTGATAAACATTCTGGAACTAAGGTGGTCATTCCGAGTTGTTCGCTCGCTGCAGTTTCGCAGTGCAGTGACCAAGTGAAAAAACGGCAAAAATGCACATGCGCATGCGCTAAGTACTTTCACACAAAACTTAGTAGATTTACACAAGCTCGAGCAATGTTTTTTCATCGCTCGAGTGATCGTAGTGTGATTGACAGGAAGTGGGTGTTCCTGGGCGGAAACTGGCCGTTTTCAGGGAGTGTGCTACAAAACGCAGGCGTGCCAGGTAAAAACGCAGGAGTGGCTGGAGAAACGGGGGAGTGGCTGGACGAACGCAGGGCGTGTTTGTGACGTCAAACCAGGAACTAAACGAACTGAGGTGATCGCAGTCTAGGAGTAGGTCTGGAGCTACTCAGAAACTGCAGCAAATTATTTAGTAGTAGTTCTGCTAATCTTTCGTTCGCTATTCTGCTAAGCTAAAATACACTCCCAGAGGGCAGCGGCCTAGCGTGTGCAATGCTGCTAAAAGCAGCTAGCGAGCGAACAACTCGGAATGAGGGCCTAAGGGCAGTGTAGAACGGCCTTCTACAAGCAGCACATCTTCTGCAAGATCAGGCCATTCAGGTTCAGTTGGATAATGTTACGATGGTATCCTACGTAAACCGACAGAGCAGAGCGAAGAGAAGATTCGCAATGTCAGAGGTAACAAGAATCCTCCTCTGGGCGGAAAAGCACGCGGTGGCGCTGTCAGCAATCTTCATTCCGGGAGTGGACAACTGGGAAGCGGACTTCCTCAGCAGACAAGATCTACATCCAGGAGAATGGGGCCTCCACCAGGAGGTGTTCACGAAGGTAACATGTCGTTGGGGCGTACCTCATAATAGAAATGATAGCCTCCCGCCTCAACAAGAAGCTTTGGAGGTTCTGTTCCAGGTCAAGAGACCCACAGGCAGTGGCGGTGGATGCCCTGGTTACTCCGTGTGTGTTCAAGTCCGTGTATGTGTTCCCTCCACTTCCACTCATCCCAAGGATTCTCAAACTAATAAAAAGAACAAGAGTTCCGGCGATCCTCATTGCTCCGGACTGGCCAAGAAGGGCTTGGTACGTGGATCTTCTGGAATTACTGCTGTATGATCCAAGGCCTCTTCCTCTTCGCGAGGACCTTCTGCAACAGGGGCCATTCGCTTATCAAGACTTACCACGGCTACGTTTGACAGCATGGAAGTTGAACGCCAGATCTTAGTTCGGAAGGGCATTCCGAAAAAGGTCATTCCTACGCTGATACAGGCTAGGAATGGAGTAACGTCTAAACATTACCATCGGATTTGGAAAAAGTATGTGTCTTGGTGTGAATCCAAGAAGTTTGTGTGAAGACATCAGGTTCCAAACCACTCAAGCTTGGTGGTAGATGAAAAAACAACCGGGGTTTATTGACAGAATAGGTTATAAAACAGTTCAGCACACTTCTGTAATCCAATTCCACATGACAATTCCCGCCACAATCTCCTGACAGAACATTACTTCTTAGTCTGGGAGCAGAGAGTCTCTTCTAGCAATACAGAGTCCCAGATGAATCCAATATAATGGGTCCCCGAGCAGATCCCTGGCAGAACATTACTTCCAGTGTTGCCAAATATGAAATGAAAAACAAGCAACTGATGACTAAAAAATAAGCCCAAAACAAGCCCAAACCATTCCTCAAAAAGCCCCCCAAAATGCCCAACTTAAGTTTTTAGTTTTTCTAATTAAAATACATATAATTATAAGTGCTATGTCTGGCTACTACTCAGTGTTATATCATGTGCTGCTGGATGGACTGAAGACAAGTTCTGGAACTTGAAGTCAAGTGGACAGCTTTCAGTTTCTTGAACTTTTTCTTCTGGTATCTGGTTCTCCAGTCGGGATGATAATGATATCCCGGCGGGCAGGATGCTGGCTGTCAATATACCAAGAGCAGAATCCCGGCAGCCAGAATACCGGCAGCGATGAGAGCGCAAAGAGTCCGCTTGCCGGCCCGGTGGCTTGCTGCACTCACCACAGGTTTTATTCCCACTCTATGGGTGCTGTCAGCATTCCCGTCTGTCAGGATTTCGGCTTCAGGATCCTGAACGCCGGGATCCCGACAGCCATGTTAACTACATCCCCTCCAGTCTGTGGTAGACATTATGGGCTTTTTTCAGACCCTGACACAGATGGGCAAATATAATCGCAAACAACCGATTTTCATCCATCTGCGTATGCTATCATGATGCAATCACATCATAATTGACAGGCGGAGGATGTCCGGGGGTAGCGTTACGGCATTGGAGGGGAGTGTCAAGGGAAATGCAGGCGTGTCATGGCCGTTTTCGGGGCCGGCCAATTATGTTGCCTGCGTTTCATGCGATTGGAAACATGGCGGCAGTGTCCCTGCTTATGCAGTTATGCTGCATAGGCAGGGGTCAACCTCTTTTTGGATTGCGATCGCATCATGGGGTGGCACCACACATGCTGGGTGGCCTTGCCCTGTGTGATTTTGGTGGTTGCAAATTTTGCTAAAATAGCAAAATCTGTAACCAACTCTGAATAATCTCCTTAGTTTGCAGAAAAGAACTTGCTTACTATCATTTTTCCATTGTTTTAGAAAAATTCAGCCATTTTACACAATTTAAGACCCCCCAAATTCATCTATTCATCCACAGCTTCTCACCTATGTCTTTGTGAGGATCTGTGTTGAATGAATGGATGAATGACTACCTCTGATGGTCAGTGCCATCTGTATATGTAAAAAAAGCCCAAAAACAAGCAACCATCAAAATAATAAAGCAACTTGAAAAAAAAAGCCCAATTCCGCTTCTTAGCCTGGGATCAAAGAATCTCTCTTCAGCTCTCTGGGTAACTCTACTTATACTTCCAGAAGCTTCATATTGCTGGGGTGTGTGTGACCTCTGTGTCTTAGGATCTTACAGTATTGGAATACAATACATATTCTAATCAAGGTGATTACATCAGTCAGAGAGCCACCCTGTCTGGTCAGCTCACTTTTGGACAATAGGAAGTAAACAAACATGGACAATGGTACCTTATATGACTCAACCTTTGAGTGTCCACTGTGGTGAATGAAAACAATAGGAAACTAGGTCTAACATAAATACATTATCTTAAGGGTAACAGATAACATGACACAATTGCATATATTAACAATATTTAGGTTGATTTAAACAAAGTATTGGGTGAGCAGCAATGGACATGTTATGGAGAATGAACAAACAGACTAATTGGATGTATATGGATATGGGTATAAAAAGTACATATTTGACATGGGAAATGAGGCATAGCTATATTAATTGTCACAGAACTCAGTTCCACACAGTTTCCTATGGTAGAGTTTCAACTATAACGGTTTCTCCTCTTTCTGCAAGAAGGTGTGGATGTGGGCCTGCGTTTGGGCTTCTTAAAAGTCCAGATTTCGACCTTGTCTATTTTCTTCCAGAAACAACTGTCTGCTCTCCCTGAGGTTCAGACATTCTTGAAAGGGGTTCTGCAGATCCAACCACCCTTTGTGCCTCCTACGGCACCTTGGGATCTTAACCACTTAACTGACGATTTATTTCGCCAAAAACCGCTCCAAAATTATCGGGTTTTTTAATGAGTGAATTAGGCAAAGAACATGAATTTTACCCTAACCCAAATGATATTAGTTTAAAAAAAAAATATATATATATATATATATATATATATATATATTTTTGCAAACATCAAAACATCGATCAGGAACATCGCGATCATTGGGAACATCGCGACCATTGCGGCTTCATTTTCAAAGCTGGGACAGCCTGCAGGTATACAGGGGTGGTCTGGGGGTGGCTTGGGAGGGTTCATTTACACTCCCCAGCGGCTGCCATTGTCTGCAGCCGCTGGAGGGGGGGGGGGTTCTGCCGTGCTGACCGATCAGCAGGTGATCGGCATCACGGCAATCAGTGGGGGAGAGTGCAGGGAGGCAGAGGGACCTTCCGGTCCCTCTGACAGCAGCAGCGGAGGGAAGTTTATCTTCCCTGCCGCTGCTAAAACTCGCTATCTGACTGGTCGCATCTGATGCGACCATGCCAGGCAAGTGGTTAATGTGGTGCTGCAGTTCCTGTAATCGGATTGGTTCGAGCCTTTACAGGAGGTTGATGTCAAGTTTCTTACTTGGAAGGCGGTCACACTGTTGGCATTGGCATCTGCTAGACGTGTGTCTGAATTGGGGGCATTGTCCTGCAAGAACCCCTACTTTATTTTCCATGAAGATAGAGCTGAGCTCAGGACACGTCAGAAATTTCTTCCAAAAGTTGTGTCGGCTTTTCATATCAACCAACCTATTGTGGTGTCAGTGGCTACTGACTCCTCAATTACCTCAAAGTCCTTGGATGTTGTGAGGGCTTTGAAGATTTATGTGAAGAGAACTTCTCGTCACAGAAAGTCGGACGCGCTGTTTGTCCTTTATGATTCCAACAAGGTTGGGTGTCCTGCTTCCAAGCAGACGATTTCTCGCTGGATCAGGTTTACTATCCAGCATGCTTATTCTACGGCAGGCTTGCCGTGTCCAAAATCTGTTAAGGCCCACTCTACTCGTAAAGTGGATTCTTCCTGGGCGGCGGCCCGGGTTGTCTGTACAACTTTGCAGAGCAGCTACTTGGTCAGGATCGAACACATTTGCTAAGTTCTACAAGTTCGATACTTTGGCCTCTGAGTACCTTAAGTTTGGTCAATCTGTTCTGCAGGAGCCTCAGCGCGCTCCCTCCCATACTGGGAGCTTTGGTACATCCCCATGGTATTAAATGGGACCCCAGCATCCTCTAGGACATAAGAGAAAATAGGATTTAAATTACCTACCGCTGAGCACCCACCAGTGCTTTGTTTTCCTGCATTGTTACTTGGTTAAGTACTACATTGTTACTTAGTTAAGTACTGTTGTTCAGCCGTTGCTGAATCGTTTCAAGCTGGTTAGCTTGGCTTTCCGTTGTTATGTGTGAGCTGGTGTGAATCTCACCACTATCTGTGTATTTCCTTCTCTCGAAGTATGTCCATCTCCTCGGGCACATTTTCTAGACTGAGTCTGGTAGGAGGGGCATAGAGGGAGGAGCCAGCCCACACTATTAAACTCTTAAAGTCTTAGTAAGCCACTCTCTGACAGTGATTATTCACTTGGGGCAGTCTTTGTGCAAAAATGGCCAGTGTAACACTGATTGTTGGAGGATGATAACAAGTCCTGCAACGCATGCGTTGACGTGAAAAAACAGGTATCCAGGTGAAGGAGAATAATTACCAGATCCCTGGTGGTGATTCAGCCGGGTATCCCACCTAGCGGGGTTCTGGAGCAATCTCTCTATCCCACGCAATGAAGATGGTGGTTCTCCCTTTATTAATGTCCACACCGAAGGGACTGGAATCTCCGGATGGTAAACAACGTCCTGTGTATCACTTGCAGGAATCCTCAGGAGTGCCCAGGTCAGAGGTGTGGCCCCCCTAACGCGTTTCACTGTCACTTGGCAGCTTTAGCAAAGGCTTGTTATCATCCTCCAACAATCAGTGTTACACTGGCCATTTTTGCACAAAGACTGCCCCAAGTGAATAATCACTGTCAGAGAGTGGCTTACTAAGGCTCAGTTTTAATATTGTGTTTTTTGGCACTATCAGTGCCGGTTTATATTATTCAGTTTGTTTATGTTTGTTTATGTACATGTGTATTTGTGATATTGATTTTAATTAATATAAAAATACTATTCATATGTTAGCGCAGTTGGTATTTCTTGTTTTGTTCATATTTATGCCATTGGGGTGAACGACTATCATCCCGTTTCCAACAGCGGCTTAGAAAACCAGCCCGGTTACAGCGCCTGTTGTTTTTTTTGCCATTTATGGTAAAAAAATTACTTTTTCCCTAAACTCTTAAAGTGCCCATGGCTCCCAAGGGACCCGTGTATACCCCATGGTACTAAATGGAACCCCAGCATCCTCTACGGACTACGAGAAAAGGATTTACCCGTAGGTAATTAAAATCCTATTTTTGCTTTCCCTGGAGGTCGAAAGGAACGAAAAGTGGTACTCTTAGCCTTCGGAGCAGAAGGATTAGTACTTGGGAGAAACGCAGTCTTGGCCTTCGCCAAGTCAGTCACAATCTTGTTCAGATCCTCCCCAAATAGGATGTCTCCCTTAAAATGGAGCACCTCCAAGGTCTTTGTGGAGTCCAAGTCCACCTTCCACTACCTCACCCACAGAATCCGGCAAGCCAGGATAGACGTAGTCGACGCCTTGGCCGCCATTACACCTGCATCAGAGGCCGCCTCCTGAATATAGTGGGAGGCTGTGGTAATATAAGACAGATATTTTCTGTCAGTTTCAGAAAAACCCTGAGGCAGCTCATCCTCAATTGCTTGAACCCATGCTTCAATTCCTTTCACAGCCCAGGAGGTTGCCATAGTGGTCCTACGTACATCACCGGTAAGAGAGTAAATAGACTTCAGGCAACCCTCCACACGCTTATCCGTCGGTTCCTTCAGTGAGGTGACAGTGGTGACAGGCAGAGTAGATGACACCGCAAGACGTGCGCCATGAGAGTCCACCGGCGGTGGAGTTTCCCACTTGTTACTCAACTCCACAGGGATAGGATAACGAGCTTGCATCTGACATCGATTGCTACATCAGCTCTGCTCACTAACGGGGATGCTCCCCGCCACTTACTAGAGGACCCTCCCAACCACCAGAAGCTGTTCCGGCCAGCGCTATCACACAGCGCCTTCCCTGCTGCCAGCGGCTGTCTGCTCCCGGTCAGAGGTTATTCCCGGCAACTAACGGCGGCTCCGGCCAGCGCTAAATATACAGCGCATCTCCCTGCTGTCAGCGGCTGTCTGCTCCCGGCCAGAGGATATCCCCGGTAATTGACGGCGGCTCCGGCCAGCGCCAACATACAGCGCATCTCTCGGCTGCTAGCGGCTGTTATTACCTGCAACTAACGGCGACTCTGGCAGCACTACTGCACGGTGCTCTAACCATCAGCGTCTGTCGACAGCATTTCCTACTCCTTCATCTAGCTGGCATATTAAAGGATTTCTACAAGCCCGTAGTGGACCATAGGAACGTCTGGATAATATCACACAGGATCAGCCATAGTTAGAGCAATTGTGCTCGTTCTCTCCTCTTCGTCAATATAATCAGTGGGCTCCAGTGGACTTCACCGAGGAGGACGCTCGGTGGTATTAGCCCAAGAGAGGTAATTATACACATCTTATTTAATTGCTGCCGGGACTTCCATGATCTGATAGCCTCTAAAGTGCATGTTGCCTCTGCACTTATAAGAAAGCCTGCAGACTATCTATCACTCATACAAAGATCAAAAACCTTGGAGTGATACAATTCTAGTGAGCAGTTATAATAACTCTATATTTTTAACAATGTTACCAATCTCTATTGCATTGATTCAATAATTTTAGATACTATAATAACAAATTTATCTGTGGATACTGTGTTTTGTTTATTGAAAATATGCATAGTTCTTTCAGAGTATATACAAATTTATAACTTTTTATAAAGTTTTATTGGTGTGGTATTAATTTAATAAAAACATTTTTTTTATATATTAATTTCGTTTGTCAGCTCTCCACAAATATGTTCTACTAATAACACCATTAGCGCAGCCTTTTCCTTTTCCTCCTTTGCATCTTTTTAGACAGGGAAAACTTCTTTCCTGGTGACGACCAGGATCCCTGACGTATGTCAATTAAATTGTCAGAATGTGGTAAGACTACTTTAGTAACCTTCTGACGTTTGAACTTATCAGGTTTCTTAGATGTAGTCGTAGGCTCGATCTCATTATCTATTTGGAGAATCAGCTTAATAGCCTCCACTAGGCCAGGAACATCAACCTCGGTTGTAGATTCCTCATCAGAAGCAACTGTATCAGTGTCTGACGGATCAGTATATTCCCCATCCTCATCGGAAGAATTATCCGAAACATTAGTGGATTGTGAGGAAGAAATGGCCCACTTAGATGACCCCTTGACCCCAGAGGGGCGTGGGGTAGACTTGTGTCTAACCAAAGACTGATTTAATTGTTGTAACTGGGTAGACAGAGTGTCCGCCCAGGGCGGATTAACTACAGGGACAATATGTGGCTGTAATGGCACAGGAGGTCCCACAGGGGGCATAAGACGTGTTACAAGCGTAATTAGCATTCTTGAGAACGCTGCCCAAGGTGGGTCCTGATTGGCCACAGGTGCTGCGGGTTGACTGGTAGGTGTATGGCACCCAGCTCCTGAACCAGCAGCTAGCACTTCCCCCTCAGGTAAATCTGTGGTGCCAGCACTGCAGGATGCAAGAGCGTCCGCGGATTTCCCGCCCTGTGTGGCAGACATTATGGGGAATGTAGTCTTAGAGTGTAACAGTACAATATAGCCAGAAAAACACAATACCTGCAAATAACCCCCTGTGTTATGTGACAATAAATACAT
Source organism: Pseudophryne corroboree (assembly GCF_028390025.1). NCBI lineage: Eukaryota > Metazoa > Chordata > Amphibia > Anura > Myobatrachidae > Pseudophryne > Pseudophryne corroboree. Next base: position 160,564,908 of record NC_086452.1, on the reverse strand, counting down.
AGGATTTAGCAGTATGAGGTGACTGAAATACACAGTAAAAAATACCAAAACGTATACACTGTATAGAACTATATATATATATATATATATATATATATATATATATATATATGCAGTGGCGGAACAAGCAAGCGGTGGGCCCAGGTGCGACAAAATGCTTTGGGCCCCCCCCCCCATCCAAGTCCACCCCGGGGGCAGTGCGCGCCGTAGGCGCGCGCAAAAATACATAGTGGCGTGGCTTCGTGGGGAAGGGGTGTGGCCACAAAATAATACCAACACAGTAGTCTCCATTATTCAAATTACGCCGCACAGTAGCACCACTACACCAGGTAGAGACCCTTTTACACCTTACAGCGAACAGATTCCTCTTTTTACACATTACAGCAGACAGCGTGCCCTTTTTACACATAACGGCAGACAGCGTGCCCTTTTTACACATAACGGCAGACCGCGTGCCCTTGTTACACATTACGGCAGACAGCGTGCCCTTTTTACACATTACGGTAGACAGTGTGCCCTTGTTACACATTACGGCAGACAGCGTGCCCTTGTTACACATTACGGCAGACAGCGTCCCCATTTTTACACATTACGGCAGGCAGATTCCTCCTTTTTACACATAGCAGCAGGCAGATTCCCCATTTTTACACATAGCGTCAGGCAGCCCCCCTTTTTTACACATTACGGCAGGCAGATTCCCCATTTTTACACATAGCGTCGGGCAGATTACCCCTTTTTACACATAACGGCAGACCGCGTGCCCTTGTTACACATTACGGCAGACAGCGTGCCCTTTTTACACATTACGGCAGACAGCGTGCCCTTGTTACACATTACGGCAGACAGCGTCCCCATTTTTACACATTACGGCAGGCAGTCCCCCCTTTTTACACATTGCGGCAGGTAGTCCCCCCTTTTTACACATTGCGGCAGGCAGTCCCCCCTTTTTACACATTGCGGCAGGTAGCCCCCCTTTTTACACATTGCGGCAGGCAGTCCCCCCTTTTTACACAGTGCGGCAGGCAGTCCCCCCTTTTTACACATTGCGGCAGGTAGTCCCCCCTTTTTACACATTGCGGCAGGCAGGCACAAGAAAGAAAGAAGGAAAGAAAGAAAGAAAGAAAGAAAGAAAGAAAGAAAGAAAGAAAGAAAGAAAGAAAGAAAGAAAGAAAGAAAGAAGAATTATACTTACCCTCAGGCTCCTCGGTGCAGCTGCGTCAGACGACGATTCCCGGGCAGTAGAGAATGAGGAGGAGGGAGCCGGAGGACGGAGCCGCAGCAGCGCTTTGTTACTGGTGGAGGCGCTGCTGCTGCTGCCCCTCTGCTTCCCTATAGGCTGTTCTCGGAAGACAGCCTATAGGGAAGCAGAGGAGCAGCAGCGCCTCCACCAGTAACAAAGCGCTGCTGCGGCTCCGTCCTCCGGCTCCCTCCTCCTTCCCCCGTCTGTACCGCTGCTCAGCTCCTATCTCCGGGCGGCTGTGCGCTGCGGGCAGCGGTTGCCTGCAGCGCACAGCGGCATGTAATGAGTCAGTTTGACTCATTACATGCTTGGGCCCCTGGACAGAGGCGGGCCCCAGTGCAGTGCACTGCCTGCACTGCCGGTAGTTCCGCCTCTGTATATATGTATATATATGTATATATATATATATATATATGAGACCCTGACACACCTAGCCCCTCAGGGTACAGAATATAGTGATAGCAATATGTGTAATACAGGAGAATTAAATCCACACAACAGCTACAGGGATACTCAGTCACAGATACAATGCAGAATTTATTACCGATAAACAATAAAACTGCACTGGACTAGTAAAACTACATATAAATAAATATGCTTGAATATAGATATAACAATGCACAGTAGATACTGGATTTATATCACAGAATACGTGTACTAAATATTCAGATAGCAGTACACTTGTTCTTAACTAACACTGTCTAAAATGACATGTAGAATACTTAAGTGCCTGTAAACGCACAGCGCTGATGAGACAGGTGGCTTTACAGAGAAGACAGAGCTCTGCAGTCCCGGAGATCAGCCCAGTTACTAGTGAAGATGTCGCCAAAATCTCTGTCAGGGGGAACCCTCTTACCTCCTCCGTGATGTGCAGCCATGCGATCCTGGTGTGCCTGATGACCGGTGCGCCTCCGCAGCAAGTACCCGGGAACCCGGCCGCGGGAGTATGCAGCGCTGCTGGGGAGGTGATGGAGCCACAGCACAGAATTTCAGAATGACATAAATAGTGCTGCGGCCTTTGAAGTCTTCTTAAAAAGCTCTGTTCAGGGCTGCCTAGCGCAGCCCCACCTGTTAGTGACCTGTGCTGCAGGCACCAACTTACAAACTGAGCTCCAGTGCCTGGAGGCAAGGTTATAGAGGAGGCGGTGCAATGCATCCTGGGAACAGTCAAAGCTTTAGCCTGTTGGTGCCTCGGATCAAGATCCAACTCTACACCCAGATGTATTCCCTGTGGAATCCCAGTGTACCCCACTGCAGAAATATATATCTATGTATATATATATATATATATATATATATATATATATATATATATATATAGCACTGTTCTATGCACTGTAACGCAGTAAGTTGTGGCAAAGGGGGTAATTCCAAGTTGATCGCAGCAGGATTTTTGTTAGAAGTTGGGCAAAACCATGTGCACTGCAGGGGAGGCAGATATAACATGTGCAGAGAGAGTTAGATTTGGGTGGGTTATTTTGTTTCTGTGCAGGGTAAATACTGGCTGCTTTATTTTTACACTGCAAATTAGATTGCAGATTGAACACACCACACCCAAATCTAACTCTCTCTGCACATGTTATATCTGCCTCCCCTGCAGTGCACATGGTTTTGCCCAACTGCTAACAAAAGCCCTGCTGCGATCAACTTGGAATTACCCCCAATGTTTCATAGTTGTGTTATAAATTGTCGTGTGCTTGTGCCGCTGCTCTGTTGCTTACCTACCAGCCAGCTCGTTGCAGCCATTGGCCAGTATTGGTGAAAATAATATTGTGAGTTGTGAGGTGGTCAAATTTGATTGGAATTGACTGGAAATTAATGTTGTTGAGGTTAATAATACTCTAGGAACAGAAAAAGAACCAAATGATGGGGTTTTAGCTTTTTTGTAAATTTTGGGGAAAAAATGCAAATCCAGGTCCAAAACTAGTCATATCAGTTTGGCAAATCCAAATCTCTATTTTCAGCACCACTGCCCTAAAAATTCCTACAGTGAACACTATCTAATATTCTACAATAGCTTAGGGGGTAATTCCAAGTTGATCGCAGCAGGAAATTTTTTAGCAATTGGGCAAAACCATGTGCTCTGCAGGGGGCAGATATAACATTTGCAGAGACAGTTAGATTTGGGTGGGTTATTTTGTTTCTGTGCATGGTAAATACTGGTTGCTTTATTTTTACACTGCAAATTAGATTGCAGATTGAACACACCACACCCAAATCTAACTCTCTCTGCACATGTTAAATCTGCCTCCCCTGCAGTGTACATGGTTTTGCCCAACTGCTATCAAAATTCCTGCTGCGATCAACTTGGAATTACCCCCTTAGATGGGGCTTGCTGAATTGGGAATACTTTCCCTTTTCTTTGTGTGTGTACCATACCAACGAAATGCCAGCTTTACCTAACAGAACCAACCAAATACCAAATGTCTGACTATGGCATAAGTTTGAAACCCCTGCAGGATGAATATTTTAATACAGTACGGATGGTGTAATGGTTAGCATTACTGCCTCACAGCACTGAGGTCATGGGTTCGACTCCCACCATGGCCCCAACTGTGTGGAGTTTGTATATTCTCCCTGTACTTGCGTGGGTTTCCTCCGGGTACTCCGATTTCCTCCCACAATCCAAAAATATACTGGTAGGTTAATTGGCTCTCAACAAAATTACCCTAGGCGTGAATGTGTCTGCGTGTACATGTGGTAGGGAATATAGATTGTAAGCTCCACTGGGGCAGGGACTGATCTGAATGAGCAAATATTCTCTGTAAAGCGCTGCGGAATATGTGTGTGCTATATAAATAACTGGTAATAAATAAATAAATAATACAAAGAAAGAATGATGTACACTTGTACGTTGTTCTAAAATTCATTATATTTGTAAGAACCTAGACAAAGAAGTAGGAGGCAGGAATAGTAAGCGGAGGCGTCTATGCGAGGTGCTGACGCCGAAGTGGGATTGTGTGCTTTAAATGCACATGCCTATTTTAGTCCCAGCCCTGCCTTATATTAGGACATTAAAATCTTCCAACTTTCACTATTTAAGTTAGCAAATCACAGCAAATTTGTGAATTTGTTTATTAAAATACTGAAATCTGCACATACCAAGAGAAAGACATTTGGATAAAATCAAACTAAACTTTTTCCAGAGAAATAAAAAAAAAATGCAACAATATATATGGACGTTGTAGTTTGTAAGAAGATATAATTATTCCCCACATATTAAAATAAGCAGGGCTGCATTTATGCACCACCTACTAATTGAAATCAAAAGATTCAAAACCAGAGGTTCTTCAGTAATGCCCAATATCCAAAATCATGCATTGCCTTATCAAATGGGTCTGTCGTCTCTCTTTATAATCGCACTGCCTACTATTGGATAAATCAGAATTCATAATAATTAATAATGATGTTCTAATATTGATGTTTATTTCCTTCTCATTATAAGCTTAACAATAAATATACAGTACGTATCTTTAAACAATAGTAAACAAAAATTCTAGATTTTTTTTTAGAGCATGAACAAGTTTATTAAGGGCAGGTTTATTATTTTGTGTTATTTATAACACCTCATATATTGTTTATCATACTGTTCCCCTTAATCACCCCTTTTTTAAACCCATATTTATTTAAGAATTGTGATATCATCCATAGCTTGAACATCCATAGTCCAGAAAATTAGAATTACCTACACCAATGTAAAACCGCTCAAGTCCTGACCCTTTAATTTGTCTTGAATGCAAAATAGTTTCAAAATGTCTAAAAGGCTGGCACCACCAGTGTGTTTAATACTCTGTATGACTCCTTAATTTTAGTTTGATTAAAGAAAAGGAGGGGTATGCGGCGCTCAAGGGGATCTCAGTGAAGGCGATGCAGTTAAAATGCTGCCGGATGGGATCCTAAAGGTCAAAATACAGATGCCAGAATCCCGAACAACGGCATAAGGCCCTCGTCCATCCTACAGAAATATCAGTGGTAAAACTGATTCCAGTTGTATTGCACCCAAAAAAATAGAGGCAATTGCTGTTGGACGACTTGAAAAAGTACCTATTGCTAAATGTTCATTGACGATGGGACTTTAAAGTAAAAAATACATTTAATTAGCAAAAGTATATACAACATAAATCAGTACTAATCAATGAAATGGGGTAAAATTAGGGGATTCTGTACTGGAAAAGGACTTAGGTGTCCTCATAGATAGCAAGCTAAGCAGTAGTACCCAAAGTAGGACTGCAGCAAAGAAGGCTAATAAGATATTAGCATGCATAAAACGGGGTATTGATGCTAGGGACGAGAGTATTATACTCCCGTTATATAAATCACTAGTGAGGCCACACCTTGAATACTGTGTACAGTTCTGGGCACCGTACTACAAAAAGGATATCCTGGAGCTTGAAAAAGTACAGAGGAGGGCGACCAAACTAATTAAGGGCATGGAGACGATGGAATACAAGGAAAGGCTTGAAAGACTAGGCATGTTTACATTGGAAAAGCGGAGACTAAGAGGGGATATGATCAACATCTACAAATATATAAGGGGACAATACACAGAGCTTGCGCGGGACCTGTTTTTGGTTAGATCAACACAGAGGACTCGTGGACACTCGCTCAGGTTAGAGGAGAGGAGATTCCGCACAATACGGCGTAAAGGCTTTTTCACGGTAAGGACAATACGTGTTTGGAATTCCCTGCCCGAGGGAGTTGTAATGGCGGAATCTGTCAACACCTTTAAAAATGGGTTAGATAAATTCCTATTGGATAAGGATATCCAGGGGTATGGTGCATAGTCATGCATTATAGTTACTATAAATAGGGATAAAATGCAATGGCTGACAGCAGCATCAGTCAGAAATTTTAGTCAAATCATCATGCATAGGACACCACAAATAGGTTGAACTCGATGGACAATTGTCTAATTTCAACCTCAGATACTATGTTAGTATGTTTAAGTATGTCCCATGAGTAAGTCAAAGTCATGTGTCACATTTACAGTTGGCGCGAGATGCGTATAATGTAGGCACTTATGTACTGGACATGCATACTAATGTGCATGCATATGTAGATTTGTGCATACTGTATATTAGACTTCCATCAGGGTTGAGTATAGATAATGTAATTACAGCACATCCTCTGGAGAAGAGACCTAATGAAATTTGGACGCATCCAAAGATACACCTCTTATGATTATCTTGTGGATACTGAGAGCCTCCTGATTCGTGCATTGACTCCTACAACAGTTCTTAGGTGGTCATTCCGACCCGTTCGCATGCAGCGGTTCTTCGCTGCGGTGCCAACGGGTCGGAAATGCGCATGCGCGACAGGCACATTGTGCACGTGCGTCATTGCCTGGCGACGATAGTCGCCGGGCAACAACGCCACCAGCGACAAATGTGATCGCAGCGGCCATCGCAAGAAGATGGACAGGTGGGAGGTATTCCGGGGCGGATACTCACCATTTCCAGACGTTTTCGGGGAGTGGTAAGAAGAACGCAGGCGTGTCCAGGCGAACGGAGGGCGGATGTCTGATGTCAGGACCGGGACCTTCATCGCTGGATCCGTCGCACTGGGTAAGTAGCTGCAGGGCTACTCTTGTTTTGAGTGAAACTTTTTTAGCATAGCAGGGCTGCACAAGCGTTCCCAGCCCTGCTATGCTAAAATACACTCACCCATAGGTGGCGTCTAGTTGATCGCATGAGCAGCAAAAAGTTGCTACGTGCGATCAACTCGGAATGACCCCCTTAATTCATTAGCATTGCGTATAACTTGTTTGTCATTTGCACTTTGAGTTTGGCAGGAAAAAGGGGTGAGCAATGGACATGAAGATGTCTGTATTTGATTACATTTAATATGTAAAATGTGACTTTCACACTGTTAATACTACTGGTAATAAACTTTTCTGTCCTGTGTATTTTATATGACACTTAATTACATTATATTTTATGTAAATAGATTAATGTAACTTTTGGCTTTCATCTTTATTATCATTGGGTGTAAGTATATGAATTTGTGTGCCAGACATATGCCAGGAATACTGGTGGTTTGTAGTAGATTAAGAAATGTGTGACTCAACATTGACGTGTAAGTCCACATTTTTGTGACAGAGTGACCCATTTATCGTGCTAAAAAAATAGACAATCCCTCAAAAATGTTGTCGTTTTGTCACATTATTTGATATCGGAACAATTTATCAAGGGGGAGATATCTAGCTGATGTCCTCCTCTTTACACTCACAAAGGTAGCTTTTCTATAAGTTTGTATAGGACTTTGAAAAAGATCCATTTACTATGTTAAAAAAAAACCTTAGCTTTAGCTATTGTAGCATACAGGTTCACTTGTTTTGGAGAGAGATCTGACGGATCTATTGTGGTAAATACTACTTGCACATGCTTAGTACTGTAGCTCAGCTAGATCCAAACCCGAAAGCAAAATGATCGCTTAACCGAACACCTTACTTTTTTAGTCTTCTACAGGATTGACTCTTCTTGGAGCCCTTGTCATGGCATCTGATCTGACTAATGATAAATAGTACATTCCAAATTGGCGCTTAAGGAATTATACTATTCAAGGTTTGCCTTGCCTTGTTCATAGCTGCTGGGGGTGCAATGCATTAATTTCTAATTTACTCAAGCTCAGAGCGAGATACAATTGTGAGAGGTAAAGTAGTAGCCACTCAGCATCTGTCTTACATTTTATCAGCTATCGGAACAATGGCAGTTGAGAGCTATTTGGTTGGTACTTTATTTCTCTCAATTTTATCTCTCTCCACGCTTTGATAAATACCTCCATAAATGAGGGCCACTGTCTTATGGAGAAGTCTTATAGATAAATCTAATAAAATATATGTAGGAACAAACAAAAGACTACTATGGAAAAACAAAAACATAAGGGGTTAAGGGGCCTATTTATCACCAACCGCATCCAGGATGCGGATGACAGGTGATAAAATCGACCAAACTCACACTGCAATAATTGAACGCAGGGATGTATCAATTATCGCATGCAGGGACAGAGCTTGCGGTCAAGCTCTGTCCCTGCGATGACACTCTGCAGCATCATCGGGGTATTTTTCGTAAAAAACACCCCGATGCCCTGCTGCGCATGTGCTGCCCCTGCCGACATCGCCGCTACCGCCGCTCGGTCGACCCCCCCGTCGCGACTACCCTTGCGCGCCGCAGACCCCCCCCCCAGCAGGATAATATACTCACCTGACCAGGGAGCCGGTCAGCGCTGCTTCAGGAGGCTGCCGAGCACTGGGTCCTTCTCCTGCGCTGTGACCCCCGATGCTGTAAAGTGCGCTGCCATTTTGCAGCGTTACTTTACTGCACTGGGGTCACATTGCAGCATATGGGGGACCCGGCGCCCGGCACCGCTCACCTGAGCAGCGGACACCGGCTCCCTGGACAGGTGACAGGTGAGTATGTTTTTTTTGTTCTTTTTACACTGTGATCAGCTTGTGTGTCCATCGGACACACATAGCTGATCACTGGAGCTGGGTCCCACTCAGCTTTCTCTGCCAGGGGCAGAGGTAGCTGGGCAAAAGGGGGCTTATCGCAGTGCTGCCCTGTGAACTCGCCAGCCTGAGCTGTCGAGATTATCACAGGGCACACTGCGGTATTTTTTCACATTTTTTTTTTAGTAAATTTGGCCACATCGCATTTCCCATTATAAGTATGGGGATTGTGACGTGGCTTACTAAAAAAGAGTGACTTAAAGGGTTTGGAGCAGCTTTTCATGAAAACTGCTCCAAACCCTTTAATACAGTCAGGTGATACTAAAATAATGTGAAAAGGGTGTGAAAACACCCTTTTTCACATTATTTTAGCAAAAATAATGTTAATATATAGACCCCTAAACCATTTTTAATGCACAGTTTCACATGTGGCTCTTTAACTAGCGGCATGGCCTACTTGTTAAAGGAGAATGAATAAAAAATAATATGATTACATACACCGTATGTGTACATATGATTGTATATGTGTACATGATTATACTAGCTTAATAAAATAGCCCCCTGATAGTACTATTAAGTGATGAAAGAACAAAACTTAATTATGCACTGGAGAAAAGAACGCTTAGCATCGTTAGTCATTGGAGCATTATTATAGTCATACAGCTGGTAGACATTGCATGGACATTGGACATATAAGGATTCTATTGCTCTCTTGTATTTGTGCATTAATGAGCTCAATCCTCTTAGTTTCAGCTTTCAGGTGCCAGCAATATAAATCCTTTTACAAATAAGAATTGATCAGTGCATTTTAACAACCCAACTTTCCTGGAAGAAACAGCTCATTGAAAGGATGTAAACTCTGTACAAATAAACTGACCTATTAAGCCTGACTTTATTAAAGTTAAGGGAAGCATTTCTGATAATCAAATTAGGTGAGAAAGCACACCACTGTTATTCCTGAAACCGGAGCCTTTCACTTGGACACGGGAACTTTAAGCCAAAGCAAATTAAACCAGGGGATTCCAAAATAGGTATCAGAAGGTCCATAACCGTTGTACTTTATGTACAGGGGAAAGGAAAAAACATTGTTGAGGTTTGTCAGATTCTAGCAAATACACTGTGTGTTTATTAAATAATGTATCAGTTGATCATATGCCATGCCCATTTTACTTACTGCTTATACAAATAGTTTGCTAGAAATGCATCTACAACTCATAGTTTAATACTGGTTGTTGATATCATTATTCTTAAGAACCCCACATACAGGGTGTGGATCATAGGGTTGACCACACTTAGGTTGACAGTGCCTAGGTCGACCACTATTGGTTGACAGTAAGTAGGTTGACATGGTCTCTAGGTTTACATGGTTTCTAGGTAGACATGTACAAGGTCGACATGACAGAAGGCCGACATGAGTTTTTTACATTTTTTGGGTGTTGTTTTCTCCGTAGAGTGACCGGGAACCCAAATTAGTGCACCGTGTCCCCTCACATGGCTCGCGTTGTTCGTTACCATTCCCAATTGTAGTCCACGTGGATCGTAAAGCATGAAAAAGTTAAAAACATGATTTAAAAAAAAACCTCATGTTGACCTTCTGTCATGTCAACCTAGAACATGTCATCCTAGAGACCATGTCGACCTAGAAACCACGTCGACCCTAGCTACACTCTATACATACTTTATAACATTTCAGAAGCGGCAGCTGTTGCCCCTGGACTGCAGCGACGACCAAAGACTGTAGGGGGGAGCTGGCCAGCACATATAAGTATACATGACATGTTATATGTAATATATGTGCTGGCTGCTTCACCCAGGCATCAACAGCTGCCGCAGTACGGGGCACAGGCACACAGTGCTCAGCCTGTCTGCCTTGAATTAGCCCGCCCACAGACTCCTGTGAAACCAGCCAATGGAAGACTAGGGACGGGCTTATTGAAGATAGACAGGCTGAGCACTATGTGACTGTGTCCTGAGGGTGCTGTGGCTGCTGATCCCCGGGTAAGGAAGCCAGCACATATGTTACAGACAACTTTACATGTACTGTATGTTTATACAGTATGGCCGGCCGGCTCCCGTCTGCAGTCTTTGGTCGGCGCTGCAGCCCAATGGTAGCAGCCATCCCTACATTTCAGCATAAGTATAACTAGCGTTTGCCGGTGGTCTCGCTTGTGTGGATGTCTGTTATTGCTCAGAGGAACTAATCTTACAAAGTCAGCAGTGGCATCTAATAATGTGGTCTATTTTATATTGTACACATAGGTGGTCATTCCGAGTTGTTCGTTCGTTGCCGATTTACGCTATGCTGTGATTTGCTGGTAAATGTGCATGCGCATGGTACGCAGAGCGCATGCGCTAAGTTATTTAACACAAAACTTAGTAGATTTGCTGGTGTTCGTGCGACGCTTTTCAGTCGCACTGCTGATCGGTAATTGATTGACAGGAAAGGGCGTTTCTGGGAGGTAACTGAGCGTTTTCCGGGAGTGTGCTAAAAAACGCAGGCGTGTCAGGGAAAAACGCGGGAGTGTCTGGAGAAATGGGGGAGTGGCTGGACGAACGCAGGGCGTGTTTGTGACGTCAAACCAGGAACTTAACGGACTGAGCTGATCGCAATCTGTAAGTAGGTTTTGAGCTACTCAGAAACTGCAAATAATTATTTAGTAGCAGTTCCGCTAATCTTTCGTTTGCTATTCTGCTAAGCTAAGATACACTCCCAGAGGGCGGCGGCCTAGCGTGTGCAATGCTGCTAAAAGCAGCTAACAAGCGAACAACTCGGAATGACCACCATTGATCACAAAATTTCTTTGTAAACAATATTTGCAGTTTGTACTTCAGGGATTAACATAAAAAGATGCCTTGGGCTACTAACTACTAAGCAAACCACGTAAAGCTGCCCGTGGGAGAAGCAGCTGGTCCTGAGATTTACACCTGCAGCCCTTAGTGTTTGCCTTTGCTACATCATCATAGCGAAGCAGACACTTACAGGAAACTGCAGGCGCTTGTATTGAAAAGGAAAATTGTTGGGGATAAGAGGTATACATGGTATAAACACAGGCTCCCGTGTGCCAAATACCGCTAGATTCTTCCTAATTTAGGTTCCTCTACAGAGCAGTCACTATAAGTCGGGTTTCATTGCATAACTAGGGCGTAGTCAAGTTCTATAGTAGCATGAGTGGAACCAGTGGCGGAACTAGCGAGCGGTGGGCCCAGGTGCGACAAAATGCTTTGCCCCCCCCCTCACCCCATTCAAGTCCACCCCCTCACCCCTGGAGAGGATCTGGTGAGGGGGACCTGCTCAGGGCCAAAGAAATGAATACCTAGCAACAGTGCCGTAACTAGACATTTTAGCGCTGTGTGCAAGAAATGGCATCGGAGCCTCCCCACTCTATGTAAAACAGGGGCAGTAGAGCCCTTTTTACACATTACGGCAGACAGATACCCCTTTTTACACATTACGGCAGACAGCGTCCACCTTTTACACATTATGGCAGACAGCGTCCCCTTTTTTTTTCCATATGTTTCTACTGGGGGCAAACTACAGGGGGGCATTACTACTGGGGGCATTAGTACTGGGGGACATTACTACTGGGGGCAAACTACAAGGGGGCTAACTATTGGGGGCATTACTACTGGGGGGCTAAACTACTGGGGGCTATCTACATGGGAGCAAACTACAAGGGGGCTAACTACTGGGGGCAAACTACAGGGCGGCAAACTACAGGGGGGCATTACTACTGGGGTGCATTATTATAGGGGGCATTACTACAGGGAGGCTAAACTACTGGGTACATAAATGCAGGGGCTAAACTACAGGGGGCATTACCACTGGGGGCTAAACTACAGGGAGGTTAAACTACTGGGGGCATAACTACAGGGGCCAAACTACTGGGGGCATTACCACTGGGGGGCTAAACTAAAGGGGGGGTAAGTTACTAAGGTCATAACCGCAGGGGCATTACCACTGGAGGCTAAACTACTGGGGGGTTAACTACTGGGGGCGTAACTACAGGGGGCTAAACGTCTGTGGGCTTTATCATTAAGGGCATTACTACTGGGGGCACTACTAATGAGGGCATTGTAAAGGGGGCACTTTATAAAGAGAACCACTCCTGGGGACATAAGGGGCACTACTACTGGGGGAAATGGATAAGGGGCACCACTACTATTGGCTCTATATAAGGGGCACTACCAGTACAGTGGACATTGCATAAGGGGCACTACAACTGTGGGCACTGTATAAGGGGCACTACTGCTGTGGGGCAATATTTGTATTACGGGGTGCTACTACTGTGGGCATTATGTGTATTAGGGGTGCTACTACTGTGGGCTCTGTGTATAAGGGACACTAATGTTTGTCATAACATGAATAAGGGACACTACTGTGTGGTGTAATGTGAATAAGATTGTGCTACTGTGTGGCATAATTTTAATAGGGATACTGGGGGTCATTCCGAGTTGTTCGTTCGTTGCCGATTTTCGCAACGGAGCAATTAAGGCAAAAATGCGCATGTGTATGGTACGCAGTGCGCATGCGCTAAGTATTTTAGCACAAAACTTAGTAGATTTACTCACGTCCGAACGAAGAATTTTAATCGTTGAAGTGATCGGAGTGTGATTGACAAGAAGTGGGTGTTTCTGGGCGGAAACTGACCGTTTTCGGGAGTGTGCGGAAAAACGCAGGCGTGCCAGGATAAAACGCGGGAGTGTCTGGAGAAACGGGGGAGTGGCTGGCCGAATGCAGGGCGTGTTTGTGACGTCAAACCAGGAACGAAACGGGCTGAGCTGATCGCAGTGTAGGAGTAAGTCTCGAGCTACTCAGAAACTGCTAAGAATTTTCTATTCGCAATTCTGCTAATCTTTCGTTCGCAATTCTGCTAAGCTAAGATACACTCCCAGAGGGCGGCGGTCTAGCGTGTGCAATGCTGCTAAAATCTGCTAGCGAGCAAACAACTCGGAATGACCCCCACTATTGTGTGACCATGTTTCTTACTTTTTGAAACCACGCCCCTTTATTGCATGGGCGCCAGGGGGAGGGGGGGGGGGGAGTTCCACCACCTCTCTAGGACCACTTTAAGCACTGGACATAAGTGACATGTCGTCGCATCTCATTGTGTGCGCACGCGCATTGCGGCTCTTGTGCGTGTGCGCACACTGCACAAGGGCTTCAGCATGCGGCCGCATTGCAGATGCGTCCATGCTGAATTAAGCCCACAGTTTTTCAGATTTGTGCCAATAGCTGCATCTAACAGGCTGTTATATTTCCCCTATTATCTCATGAAATTGATTTCAAATTATTTGTTAAGGCCGTACACACTGGTCGATATATCGGCCGCTCTCTTGAACGGCCGATACATCGTGGGACCGTCGGCCAGTGTGTACGGGCGATACGTCTGTGAACTCCGTCGTTCACAGACTTATCGCGTCAGCTGCGCAACACAGCCGACGGCTAATATATCTAACGATATATTGGCGCGTCGCTGTGTGTGTACGGGGCGGTCGTCCGACCGCCCGTACACATGCTGCGGCGGCCGGCGGTGATTGACAGGTGAACTGGGCGGGCGCCCGCCCAGTTCATGACGTCAGTCCCCCGACGGATCGGTCAGTGTGTATGCACAGCACACTGCCCGATCCGTACATAGATATATCTGCAGATCAATTGATCTGCAGATATATCTACTAGTGTGTACCCACCTTTAGACTAAGTTTTAATAAAATGACATATTTTCCTCTTATCTTTGCAGTTACTCATTATAGATTACTTATTACAGATACGCAGGTAACAGTACCTCAACAACAAAAAACTGACAGGCCCCTCTCTTCAGCCCAGTCAGCCTAATAGAAAATACTGCCCAGATTCTTACAAAATGGTCAATGTTTGTCAACTGCGCATGCATCTAAGTCAATAAAAAGTCCCATAGAGTCAGGGCAGTAACTAGGTGTCTGTGTAGCGGGTACTGCACATAGCACTGCAGTGTAGGGGCGCTGTTAGCAGCACTTGTGAATTATCTGTTTTATTTATGTTCACTTGCAGCTTCCCCCATTTTTGAAGCCCAGTATCTCCTGACTGACTCCTACCCTGACCCCTTCAGTCACTAATACCTATACAACATTAATTAACTCAACTTAAGATTTCTTTGTTATTCAGTCACACTGTCCTTTATTACATTTCAAGATGCTGACATACCCATGATTCGAACCCATTGCCTGTGGCCTTGCAGTCAGACAATCTATTAATTGAGCTATCTGCCCTTGCATAGAAAGGTAGATAAGTCTAAGCTAGAGAATTCTGAAGCTTACCTTGTACTTTTGAAAAAATGATCAGCATTGCGACTGAGCAGATCTACGTAGTGCGTGGCTGCAATGGAATGTATGTGTGGCTGTACACTACATACAGCATAGTAGATCTGCTCAGGTGCAATGCTGATTATTTTTCTACAAAGTACCAGTAGCTTCATATAGTGTTCACAGGGGCGGAACTATCATTGGTGCAGCAGGTGCATTGCGTGGGGGCCCCAGACCAGCAATGAGTTATCCTCTGGCCCCCCACAGACCATTTTGAGCACCTATCAATGCTGGTGATCATAGCCACATCACATACTGCCTCTAATTAACAGACAGCAGTAAATTAACTTTTGTGAATTAAAGGCAGCTCACAATCAGTTTAACTGGCATTGCCAAACTAAAGAAAGCACAAGGGGTGGGGACCCCTGTCACAGACAGAGCAGAGGTCACTGTGTTCCTGCCCCCACCCATTTACATGGCCCCTGATTTCAGCACCACACAGTACATTGTGCTTGTACCCCTGTCACCACCTGCCTCTGCATGTAACCCTTTCCCTGTTACCCCCTGCCTCCCCCTGTCTCCCTTTGCCTCTCCCTGTTACCCAACGTCGTGTGGCACATTGTTTACTTTGGTTGGAATGAGGGAGGAGGGGCCCAAATGCTATTTTTGCACCTGGGCCCACCACTCATAACTTCCACCACTGAGTGTTCATACTTTTTATGCAGGATCAAATATACCAGTGAGTAGGGTGTTTGATTAGGATTCAACTGGTTATAGGTTTGAATACTGGTCATGGCAGTATATTGAAAAATGTTATTTAATAAAGGGTATTGTAATTTAATAAAAACAAGCTCAAGTTAATTGCATGAATGTGGTATAAAGAGGATTTGTGTCCAAATACATTTTCTTGCAGTGGTCTATAAATGTGTGTGTATTATATATACAGGATAGATAGATAGATAGATAGATAGATAGATAGATAGATAGATAGATAGATAGATAGATAGATAGATAGATAGACAGACAGACAGAAATCGACTTTAGCTCGGCATTCAACACAATTGTTCCTAGCGTTCTGCCCAAATTACTCCATTTAGGGGTCTCAGAATCTACCTGCTCCTGGTTTGTCGATTTCCTGTCAGACAGAAAGCAGGTTGTGAAAGGTGGGAAGTTTACCTGTGCGCAAACGATCATCACTGGGGCCCCCCAGGGAAGTGTCCTTTCCCCCTTGCTTTTTTCTCTGTACACAAATGACTGCACCTCGGAGGCACAATCTGTAAAAATTAACAAATTTGCAGACGATACCACAGTCATTGGTCTCATCAAGGACGGGGACGAGTCTGCATATAGACGGCAAGTAGACCGGCTGGCAGTGTGGTGCAGCAGCAACAACATCGAGTTAAATCCACTCAACACAGTGGAGGTGGTGGTAGACTTTAGGAGGAAGCCAGCCACTGTACCCCCACTTGTGATTGTCGATAGTGTGGTGTCGTTGGTAGACTCCTTTAAGTTCCTGGGGACCAAAATTTTTCAGGACCTGAAATGGCAGCAGCAAATATGTTAGCAGTTGGGCAAAATCATGTGCACTGCAGGGGGGGCAGATATAGCATTTGCAGAGAGAGTTAGATTTGGGTGGGTTATTTGCAGGGTAAATACTGGATGCTTTATTTTTACACTGCAATTTAGATTTCAGTTTGAACACACCACACACAAATCTAACTCTCTCTACACATGTTATATCTGCCCCCCTGCAGTGCACATGGTTTTGCCCAACTGGTAACAAATTTGCTGCTGCGATCAACTCTGAATTAGGCACTCAGACCTTAATTGCTTACACTGGAGGCCATACTCTGACAGAGATTCTGCACCTAGCAGGGAGCAGGGGCAAGTTTCAATGCACCTAGCGAGAATGTTGTGTGTCCCAGCCCTTGCATATTCAGACACACACTTGTACACAAGGGGAAAGGCTTTTACTAGCATTACCAGATGTGGCTACAGCAAAATACGCTAAAGCAGTCACAGCAACTCAGTTTTCAGTTGTAAAACGAAAACATTGAAGAGTAAAAGAATAAATAATGCAAAAAAAGGTTCAGAGTAGCATACACATTCTATTTGAAATAAAAAAAAAGTTTCCATATGTCTAAAAAAAAATCTTTCTTCTAGCTCTGCTCTCTATGACACCTCCCACTTGTTGTTTCGCCAAGCTGAACAGGCTTCCAGCAGCTTAAAATTCTATGGCTTGGTTTTATATTCTTGCGTCTAAGTTATTGTTCTGCTATTCAGTTCTCTCACCCCACAATTTTCCAACCACAATTGGCTGTTTAAAAGTGTAGCCAAAGGTATGGAAAATTAATATATAACTATAAACTATGCAACAGTTTATATGCCGCCTCAAGAAAGACACTGTTTTTATTAGGCAAATTCATATTTCTAACTTACTTGTGTTTATTTTTTGGCAAATATGTTCACTTATGTTTGGGTGTGATATAGTAAAATATATATATGCTTGCGTACACCTGCTGGAGCAATAGTGACAACTGACATACTGTGAACTTTTGCTTAGAATAGTTTTGAGGTGAAATTATCAGGAGGCCTCGGCACACCATTACTTATATTTTTTTGCGCAATACACGGACAGACACATACACACACGCACACACACAGTTTAGTATATATATATATATATATATATATATATAAAATGGTATCTCTGTGGAGCGCACTTCTTTAGAGTAAATTTTGAAATATTCTTAATTGAGTAATGTTAAAGAGAGGATTGAGTAATAATGAAGAAGAGAGGATGACCTTACACAATTAAACACCCTTTTTTTAAAAACACTTACATTTATTAATAAGACAATATAGTTTTTTTTTTTTAAACATTTCTTTCTTTATTGAAGCATTTTCTTGAAGAACATAGCAATAAGTATAGGAACATTGTGAATAATAACAGAAAAAACATAATGTAATAGATACAAAACATAGTGCATGGTATGAGGAAGAGCACCAATATGAATAATCTGTACAATATTATACAATAGCAAGTAACATCTGTAAATACGCCATGAATCTTCTGAGAGATGGGGACACTCCCCAACTACTGACTATCGTTAACAAGAGTGATGGGAGGGTCATTAAGAAAAATCCTAGTTTCACACCAGAGTGTGCTATGAAAACAAGAGCTAATGGCCTCTTTGGTGTGAGTAGGAAGGGTTTCAATAAAACTTTCCCATGTTGCAAAGAAGGATTCGGTGCGAGATTCTTTTTGAAGTGAGGCCTCCAGCCAATCCATATGACAAATATAAAATAGCTTTTCCCTGAACATTTCTAGAGTCGGGACAGAACTATGAACCCACATGTGTAAAACAGCCTTTCTGGCTGCCGATGAGATTGCTAAAAGTAACTTTTTCACAGGTTTGGGAGCTCTAATACCAGGGGGTATGATGCCAAGTATGGCCCATTCCGGTGTAAAAGAGATATAGTTCACTAAATGTTGGGAGGCAAAGCGCCATACTGCTATCCAAAACCGTCTCAAGAGTGGGCAGGCCCAAAAACAATGGTAGAGATCTGCCAATTGATGGCCACATTTGGGACAGGAAGGATCATTTA